>NW_026542596.1:102263667-102876018 GCF_028750875.1 Macrosteles quadrilineatus | reverse complement strand
TCAAACTTATGATAATATATTTCAGCTTACATAATTAAAGTAAAACAGCAGATACAACACATTATTCTATTATTCAACAAAAACCATTTATACATCTATTACATATGTCGTCCAGGAGTAAAAAAAAACTTGAAATACTTTTGGTTTTGCTACGTTGGCTGCACTTAACGCGACTTCTTATTGCCGAGTAGCGGCTGCTAGTCGATACGATAATTTGAGGACCATTGCACGATAATTTTTTTGTCTACTCAGGATCGATCAGCTGTCCCATCCGCTATGACGTAATTCCCGCGCGTTATAAGCTATGCCACGTTTTTAAAATTATAAGCTATAGAACAAACGAGATTTTATAAGCTGCAGCACATTTGAGCTATGCCATTATAAGTTATGCCACATTTTAAGGAAACCGTTATAAGCTATGCCTCATTTCTACGATTATAAGCTATGGAACAATTTAAACTTTCCATTATAAGCTATGCCACATTTTCAAGATTATAAGCTATGCAACAAATTCGCAATTATAAGCTATGACATTATAAGCTATGACATCGTACCGACTCATGGGATCAGTGAAGTTCCTCTAAACCAAGGACTTATGAGGTAAGCAATCGCCAGTGTGCTAGCGCGCTTCATGGCATTTATTCAAGCCTGTTATAAGGTAAACAAGAATGGAAAGAAGGAAAATAATATTTATATATGGATATGGAATGGAATTTTTTATTGAAGTGTTAGGTTAGCTTCGCTTTGTTTTGTTCGTTTGAATTAAACTTTAAGCTTATAATATAAATATAACATTCAACTGTAAAATTAAATTCAGTTTGATGTATGTTGTGTGAATAGATTTAAATATTTTTGTTAAATAAATAATGTTATAATTAATTTTAGTTACTAGCAAGTAGGCTTATCACATACATAACTACACAGCTTTCTCACGATATTTTATGTTGTATGCTCTAGTTTAAAATGCATCAACAAATTGGAATGATGAATTCTAATTTCTTCTACAGGCAAGTATTTGTCAATAGTCAACAGTACGACAGAGGCTACATTTTATTCTGATGCCTGTCACGCCTTCCTTCCATAAACTCACCACCCACTAACTTGTGTTTTGTGTCTTGAGGATTTTTTTTAGGCCTAATGTAAATAAAGCATTGGATTTTTAAGCATAGGCTAGATGAGGCCTATTAGCTGTTCAATCTTAAATATAAAGTAGGCCTAGGCAAAATGTGTGCAGGCCTACTGTCTCCTCAATGCCTAGGAGGAAACAAGTGTGCCAAACACCTCACCTACATTAGGCCCTAACTTACCGTAAGTTAGGCCAACTCTGAAATTGTAATTTAAAAAAGTTTTAAAAATTTTAATAAAAGATTAAGTGTACAAGTTTTATTTGTTGTAAATAATTAATATTTATATTAAAAAAGCTAACTTATGCTGGTCAACAACGCGGCTGCACTTTACTTGACGTCCTACACTCATTTGAATGAAAATATCGATCGATATATCGATTAATCGATTGCTTCATTCGATATATCGTTTGGTTAGTTAGGTAAGGTTAACCTAACCAAACGATATATCGAATGAAAATATCGAATCGAAAAAACCAATCGAATGAGTGTAGGACGTCAAGTAAAGTGCAGCCAACAACGCAGCTTTGGTAATAATGTAATGTTCAAACAAAGCGTCTAGGCAGGCCTAAGTTACTAATCGCAAAGAAGCTGCAAGCCACCTAAGTTACCATCCTGCTATTTTCCGGTCCAAAATTAAGAGCCTAATGCTATAAACATAAGTTATCACAGTTAAGTTAAACTTATTTGGCGAGAACTATTGTTGAACTATATTAGTGGGAAAGGAAACATTATTCTGTAAATGGGCGCTAGAACTGTGCGGGTGTTTTCTGGCCCATGAGAGGTCATATTTTTTTACTGCTACCCTCTGTAGTGTATTTCAACTTAGGTTGGGTGTTTGTGTAAGTTATATTGTTGGTTGTAATGTGTTAGTTAAGTTTTTTCACCTGAGGACGGGATCAGATTCCAGATCCCAAAACGTTTTAAATTGTTTTTACCATCGTGATAGAAAATGTCCGCAGTAAACCTTTGAACAACCACCCTTTGAACCTTAAAGCTACCTTATTTACTGATAATATTTTATTTAACTTAGGTATTATTTGACTAGATTTAAAATATATATTTATATTTCACCGTTGATAAATTGAGTTTTTAAAATATTGTTTTCAGATTTTCAGCGTTATTTACAGGATACCAAAAATGTGGTATTCACAAACAGTCTGTTTATGAGAAGTTGAACATATCACCTAAGCCTAAAAAGCCAATGACTCCTTATCTTCAGTTTCTTTCACAAATTCGACCAACTATAGTTAAAGAGTTTCCAGGAGTGAAAAACCAAGGTAAGCCACTAGGGTACCCTACTCGAGATTTTTTTTAGTTTTTAAAACTTATACTTTCAACTACCGGTAGTCATGAAAGCACCAGCATTGAGTATACATTAGAGTGGTCACTCAATGGGGGATACCATTACCTGAACAGCGCTGTTGCAGTGTAGCTTCGGCGGTTTGAACTGCGCCACCTTGGGCTTATCAGTAACTTAAGGCAGTTTTGTTGGTTTTTAATTTTGTGTTTATAGTAGGTTATAAAATGTTGTTTTGTTGATGAAATTCATGTATTTGGTAGTTGTTTTGTTGTTTATAATTAATTTTAATAGGTTACTAATTATTTTAAGGCACTTCAGACGCATTAGCCTACCACAATTCAAGCGTCAGTGGCCCAAACTAAGTCGCCAAAATCGGTAACAACTTTTAGCATTATGTGACCCCCCTTGTATGTGTAGTATACTCCATGGCACCAGTGAGTCCTGTGTAATACCACAAATAACAAGTTACAGTCACGATGTATTGCAAAGTTTGAAATAGGAGTATTAGCCTAAATGAAAAGAATTGAAATAGGTAAAGAAAAATAAAAATGTTTTGTATTTGGCTATTAAAAAATAATATATAATGGTAAAACATGCTTCATTCGGACTAAGCCTACTTCATTTAAATCTTTGATTTTAAATGTTTATCTGGTTCTATCTGAGGATGGTTCATGCCGAGCCTCTTCACATCATGTGAGGGCTGAATTTTCAGCTTAGAATTCTTGGTGTAAGTATAGACATTGACTAGCTAACATGGCACTTGGAATACCTGTTCCCATAGTCTTATAATACTAATTCGCAAACTCATTCAAGTTTATCCTGCCCTTCATCTTAAACCCTCCCAGTGTTACTTGACGAAAATTCGACAAGCAGCACACTTTGTGTAGTGTTACTTGTCGATTTTTCGACACGCAGACATCGTTTACGGCGAAGGCTCTATGACTGACTGAATCGGATTGAACTGGATCGAGTTAGGTATCGTTCTTTCCGTAATATTCTAAGCTTTCTCCAGAGGTCTGTCTCTAAGCGCTATTCATTTTAGTTCCGAAAATATTGTAGCAGACAGCTGACGTGCGTGTATTTGTAAACAGCTAGGTTCCCCCGGACCGATGACTGATGTGTTTTATTACGTTTATCATTGTTTTAGTGTTAAAAATCAAAAGTAGTGATATACGTGGTGCATTATAAGAAGATTTAAGTGGTTTTGAAGTGCTGGTTGATGATCCTGAAGAAGTAGGTAGTGATATCGATGTAAATTATCAGTCAGATTCCTAGCTATGGTTAGGCTATGCATTCTTAGCTAAACGCTATGTACTGAAATCAGTTTTTTGCCCATAACTTATTTATTTGCAAATATACTTCCTTATATTATTATATATTTGTAATCCTCATAAAATTTAGAACAAAGTGGCTATTTTCAAATATTTATAGGCCTATAATTTATACAATTTCATTGAGTGCGAACTTATTTTTTTTTGAAAATTTTCGAAATTATATTTTTTTTACCTAAAAAATTTTTTTTTTGAAAAAATGTTCCTTATGTTTTATATATAATATTGAAGCCCATGATTTTCCAAACAAAATGGTATATAGAACATTAGAATTAACATTGTTTTAAGCTTCTCAGATCCGTTTTAATAAAACCTTGCAAATGCGCCAAAAATAGGTGGACATTAAGGCCTAAACTATGGACACTTGGAGGGTTAAGCCAAATTTTATCAAATTTGGACAAAAATTACTCAGGTTAGGCGTTCACGGACGATTAAACCTATATATATACCGGTACATATATAACAATTTCAACAAATAGTATTTTTGGCCTCTATAGGGACAACAAAATGAAAAATAATGTCGGTCCCGGGGTTAGGGTCTTACCATGCCACCTACGGTAATAGCTACTACCCTCTAGGGAAATTCGCTAAAACATATGAAGTAGGTAGTTTATTGAGTCTATGTAATTTTTTTTTGCTAAAATGAGCAAAACACTTTAATTTAATCAATTTTGACATGGAAAAATAATAAAACATTTGTTATTTAAATTAATAAATAATGTAATTATTTTGTGTCTCACTTTAGTAAGGTCTAGATTGTCATTATCTATCTCTTATTACAGAGTTGGTTAAAATAGCTGCTAAACGTTGGAATTCAATCGATTCTACTGTAAAAAACAGACTAACCGAACAGTACCAAGAAGCAAACACACAATACAATAGGATGAAAGAAGATTATGAGAAACACCTAACACCAGATCAAAAAGATGCCATACATAGAGCCGAACAGTTTGAAAGGGATTTGAAAAAAGAAAGGAAAACAAAAAAAGTAAGTATCATTGGTGGTGGTTGGTTTATTATAACCTTTTGTTGCAAGATTTGACTCTTTTTGTAATTACAATATATTTTTGTCGTACATTACCTACTTTATTTGTATAATGGTATGATTTTAAGGTCTGAACACGTCAAATAACCAAATACATGTTTTGTATGAATCCCTCTCATTATAAATTACTGCTGATATGTTGTTCAAAAATAAAATTATACCATAAATCTTTTAAAGAACTGTTAATATCATCAGTCTATCTCTCATGATTGCACAATACAAAGGTCTAATGAAACAGTTATGGAAGAGTTAAAGAGTATTTTTGACCATGTACACTTCACTGCTATACCATATTTCTGGGATCATTACTGTCTGTTAGCAATTTATGTGATAACAAACGATATTAAAGTAAACAATTGTAAAATTTGTGCAGTCTGTGAAGTCTATTTACTTACCCAAGGTAACATCACTTAAATCCCAGCTGGATTTAAAAAAATTGAATTGTAACTGTAGAATTTTGGCTGCCCCCTTTCCATGATAAGAATCTTATTTGTTTTTGAGATATTAAAAATAGTACGTTTTAAATGGCCGCCAATTTGAATCATACAAACACAAAGTAAAAATTTCAGTGTTCAGATAGGTCCTATTTATTGCTATTCAAGTACCTATTAAGTTTGAGGTAAATATTTCAAAAGATATGTAGACCTACTATAAACATTTGTAAAAAAGACATACTTACAGGCACACAGAAAACCAAGCATTATTGACCTCTATTGTGAGGTTTTTATCGTGTCTTGACCTAATGAACAAGTGCACTACATTTTTCAGGAGTTTGCATTACACTCTGCACCATACAAGTATGATTTATATTTTCTTTTTCTAGAAATCCCAAGAACTTGGAAAACCCAAACGACCAGTCTCAGCCTTTTTTAAATATCTTGAAAGTAGAAGTAATGAAAAAGAGAAACAAAAATACCCCCATGTCACGGTGAGTGTAGAAAATACAATTTATCTGTAAACGAATGGTGGTCACATAAAAATCCATTAAATATGTAAGATGTTTTAACACTAGGCCTACTTTGGAAGTAAGGGGTATGCTATTCATGCCGGGCCGCAACTACATATTTTTCTATGGGGTGCAAATCCTAAATGGCATTTTACTGTCAGTCTTAACACGAGGCACACAAACTTTTTTTTAAGAAAATGGTCCGTAAAGCTAGGCGCCCACCGGGCAACTCAGCGGGTGACGCGGCGCGACGCGGAGAAAAACTTCCGTCCGCTTCTCCAGGGTTCGCGCCCACCAAGCAACTCTAGCGGAAGCGCGGGGCAGCGCGGAGAATTATTCTTTTGGAGGGGATGCACAGTGCACTTCGATTCGGACCCGAACACTCCCGAAGGGCTCGCGATACTTTCCGAAAACACCCGAATGAGCGGCAGACGAGGGGCGGACGCCGTTTCCGTGCCTCTACCCCGCGCCCACGCCCACCAGGCAACTCAACGGAGGCGCGGCAACACGAGAGGAAGAAATTCTCCACCGAATTCTCACTGCCGGATTCGAGAAGAAGTTTTTTTTCCGCGCCGCGTTGCGCCACCCGCTGGGTTGCTAGGTGGGCGTCAGTCCATAAGATAACATGGCACGGATACGTGGCAACTTTTTTCCACGGCGCCGCGCCGCGTCACCCGCTGAGTTGCCCGGTGGGCGCCTAGCTTAACATTACGTACGTTATCAAAAATGTAATAATTTTAAAAATTGGTATATTATGTAATTCTTAGACCTGAAAGTAAAACTTTTTAAAGAACTAATTAAACAAATTCTTTAATGTTTAGTTATTAAATTACTCTGAACATACTACAGCTCTCAATACATAAAGTTCCTCAATAAGTTTAAAAAATTATTAAATTTGATTTTTAGCAACAAACGACTTGATTATATCAGATAAAAAAACGTTTGTCGTTCTTACATGTTTAATTGAGATTTTCTTGCTAATAATTAAGGAGTCTTTGTCTTGTCTAATGATTAGTGCCGGATCCAGCCAGAAGTCGCCGGGTGAACAGAAATGCAAAACAATTGTCTGCGATCGCGGCAAAATTGTGAACACCTCCCGCTATTACGGGGACATCGTTGTTATTGCCATCTGCGATTGCGGCTGAATCGTCATTCGTGAACATCTCCCCCTATCACAGGGACATGATTATCGTCACCCGCAATCGCGGATAAATCTTCAACGACTTTCATCATCACGGGGACATTGTAACCATCAACTGGAAATAATGTTAACGTCTACCGCCATCATGGGGACATTGTTATCATTAACTTATAAAACTATTTGTTCTTTTAAAAATGTGTTAGCAAATTTCCCATATAGGGAATAAGCTATTACCGTAGGTCTCATGGTAAGACTAAGTCCTGGGACCGATTTACTTTTTCATTTTTATGTCCCTAGAAGCCAAAAACACCATCCGTTCAAATTCATATATAGAGGGTGACAAAAAAGTCTGGAAACGGCTTGATATCTTTTTAACTAAATTCGTTAGAAAATTCAAACCTTTCACATCAACTTATATGTATGAAAACTACTTTTTGCAAGCATTACCATTTTTGTACCTTCACCAGGGGACGGCCCATGAGGAGTAGGTACATAATCTTTGATGTAAGCGTAGGCTGATATGCACATACTTTTAAAGGTCTGGTTAAGTGGAGTTCATTGCCGGAAACCGCGTCAAAAAAGGTTCATCCGTTACAAAATGGCGGCATTTCAAAGTTCTTGCGGAATATACCTGCACAGGCCTTAGTAATGGTAAATACTCATAGTCAAAATTAGCCGGGAAATCTGAAACCCGGTTAATTTTGTTTTGAAGATTGAATAAACTTAGTCTATGAGCTAGTTGACTTTAAAATACAATTTCAGCTCTCAAGATAATGTTTAATACGAGTATTTACCAATACTAAGGCCTGTAAAGGTATATTCCACAAGAACTTTGAACAGCCGCCATTTTGTAATGGATGAACCTTTTGAAACGCGGTTTCCGGCAATGAACTCCACTTGACCAGACCTTTAAAATGATGTGCATATCAACCTATGCTTACATTAAAGATTATGTACCAACTCCTCATGGGTCGTCCCCTGGTAGAGGTAAAAAATGATAATGCTTGTAAAAAGTAGTTCTCATATATATAAGTTAATGTAGTGAAAGGTTTCAATTTTCTAACGAATTTAGATAAAAAGATATCAAGCCGTTTCCAGACTTTTTTGTCACCCTGTATACATATATATGTGTGTGTGTCCGTTAGCACGATAACTCGAGCAAAAATTATCCGATTTCAATTAAATTTGGTACAAATGTGTAAACCTTCATTTATTCGAACGAGTTCGCGAACCAGCATTGATCGGACCATGGCAACGGGGTTTTATACCGGTAGGGGGATTTATGGGGTAAAAATTGGTTTTTCTCATTTTTGACCCTCAAAACATAAAATTTCCCAGATTTCCTCTAGACCATTTTGAAGAGCTTAAAAAAACAAATAATTCAGTATATTGAAGTCTTTTTGTATGGTTATTGGTTACGTAGAAAATTGTAAATTAAAAATTCCCATGTTATTCTTATGGAGAATAAGTAAACTGTTGTAGTTTGCTTGTTTATGCATATATGTGGATCAAACTTGGTCAATTTATTTATTTTATACTAAGCTATTAATATTTTACTAAAAAAACATACTTTATTACCTTACCCTTTGGCAGCAAACCTAGGTACTCGTTAAACCTAATGTTATTTGAATAGATTTCAATGAAAATCAAATCAGGCAAATGGAAATTCGCTTAGTCTGCAGGTTTGCTGCAGCGGGGGTATTTTTATACTAAACGCTGCGGCCCTAAGCAGTGGTCTAGTGGTAAGTCTCCCGATATTGCTGCGAACACCAAAACTCATTGTCGTCACCCGCCACAACGGCAAATTTATTAAATGTTAACCAATAATAAACAAAATAATACCCCCGCCGCAGCATACCTGCAGACTAAGCAAATTTTAACTTGTCTGATTCCCTACTAAAATATTTCCATGAATAAGACATATTTTTATTCCCAATTTAAACAACATTAGATTTAACGAGTGCTTAGGTTTGCCGCTACGGGGAAGGTAAAAAGTGTTTTTGACCATCGGTCAATAGTATAGGATGAAATAAATAAATTTGCCAAATTTTATCAACGTATATCCATAAAAAAGTAAACTAGAACAGTTTTCATTTTCTCCATAAGAATAACATGGGAATTTTAAAATAAATTATTTTTGAATTTTCTCCCTGACCATTAAGCATACATTAGTGCTTCAATATACTAAATTATTTCTTTTTTTAAGCTCTACAAAACAGTTTAAAAAGAAATTGCAAAATGTTTAGTTTTTATGGTATTGTTCCTGGGTAAGAAACAAATCCAAATATCATATTTAAATTGACCGGAAGTCCTTAGTTACTCACACAGCCGCCATTTAGTTTTTTTCGCTTATTGAATGTTTTCGGAAAACTGGTAAGAGAAACGAAATTGAAACTTTGCAAAAACATTTATAACAACTAGACAAAGAGCTACAAAAAAATTATGAACATTTTTACACTTACTTTTAAAGTGTACTCTCACTGTACAGGTACAGGTTAGAGGTACTGACTACATTGAATAAACAATAACATTTTTTCAGACAAAATAAAATCAGCTGATTAGTTTGTAAAAAATTATGTTGACTTCCACCACAGCTGATTTTAAAAATTAGGGTGTTTAGTGTGAATTTTAAAAACATTAAATAGGTGTGCAATTTTTAAGCCATCCTAATGATTGATAATTGATAAAAAAACACTTTTGGGGTTATGTAATATTTTATTATTGTTTGAAATAATCTAAAATCGTTTAAAAATAACTTTCAAAGCGGGCGCAGACTGTTGCATTGTTGTGGCAGACTCAGGCCGAATGCCTTGGCATGCACTACATCTAACCTCCAGCGGTCACGTATTACTAAAGCTGCCATAACTCAGTTAATATCCATCCAATCTTAAAGATTAAGGTGTCAATCGATTTGTAATTAAATTATCTTAAAACAGTTATCCTTGTAAATATTTTGTAAACTCAACGGCTTTCGAGTAATTTAAGAAACAAAATTTTAAATGTCCGCCATTTTGTTTTATGAATTTTAAAAATGTTCATAATTTTTTTGTAGCTTTGTCTAGTTGTCATAAATGCTTTTGCAAAATTTCATTTTCGTATCTTTTACCATTTTTTAGAAAACATTTAATAGGCAAAAAAACAAAATGGCGGCTGTGTGAGTAACTAAGGACTTCCGGTCAATTTAAATATTATATTTGGATTTGTTTCTTACCCAGGGACAATACCCTAAAATATCCGACACGAATTCTGAAACACTGTACATCAGAATTTGAATGGTTGGTGTTTTTGGCCTCTAGGGACCTCAAAACAAAAAATATATCGGTCCCCGGTCCAGGTCTTAGGATGGGTACTACGGTAATAGCTTATTTCCTATGGAACCCTGCTGCTTCCAACCCTGAACCTCATAAACGTGTTCATATTAATATTTCCTTGAAAGCCCTTTTCATTGTATTGGCTAGACCACTTTAGTATGCAAAATAAACATTTTTGTTTTGTAAGGTTAAAACAAATTACTTAGCAACCTAAATTTTGCTGCCCCCAAAACTTGCCCCCTGGGGCATACGACCCTCCCTTCCCCCCCCCAACCTAACTGTGTGGCCCTGTATTCATGTATGAAAATTTGTCAAGCCCTGCATAAATATAAATGTGCTGTAGCACAATAGTTAATTTTACTTTTGAGAAATATTCATTTGAGGTGTAAAATAATGAGGTATAATAAACCATTTTTTATAAATATTTCCGGGTATTTATAATTATTCAAGTTTGAATTCATTATTTTATCTTTGGATAGCATTGTGTGTTTTTTATTATGTACAGTATATCATTTCATTTTAGGCTAGCTTTTGGGGGTTCAAGGGGACCCAAAAGGGATGTATCCATTCAAAACTCAAACTCAACAATTTTGATGAAACATTACTTTCTCCATATACTATGTATAGGAGGAGAAAGTCAAATGAGTTCAGACTTCTGCTTCTTTTGGTAGTTAACCAAAATAGGATGTATAACACTTGGATGAACAGTACTTGGTTGAAGCTGTAACAAAACTCTTAAATTAAATAATTTTGTTTCAGGACTGGGTGAAAGCAGCAGCTGAAGACTGGAAAAACACTAGCCCTGAAGTGAAAGCAAAATTTGAAAATGAAAGGAAAAAAGAACATGAGAGTTGGCAACAACAATTGAATGAGTGGGAACAAAAAATGATCAAGGAAGGAAATATTGACGTTGTTCGCACCAGTTCTCTAGTCAAAACTCTAAAAGTCAAAGCTAAAAAATAGGTTGGTTGGTTTCTGTAAAATTATTGTTAGTATGTAAATATATGGTTGTAATAAAAGTAGTTTTGGTGTTCCTATTTCCTCGTTGATTATCTCTTTGTTTAAAAACTTGTCTTTTGTTTGGCCAATTTTAAACTCACACACACTAATACCAGATTTTGTGTACAGGATGAGGCGTGCCCTGGTTCCAACGTTTTTACGTCAGTAGGTGAAGAGAGCCAGGGCACAGACACGTGCCAAAGAAACTCTCTGAAACATTTACCCTACTCGGAAAGTGCCAACGAATCACAAAACCTGCCAACACAACAACAAAAAAAATGGATAGTAAGAATTTCAAGAAGAAAAATAAACTCTATTGTTGAATTAGGCAACCGGCAAGTTAATTTAGAAAAGTTAGCGTTAGTGTCACCAACCAAAAATGTCAGCAAAGAGTGTAAAAACTTAAAAGTAGCAAAGGAAAATGAACAATCTAAAGTTTACATAAAGACTGACAATACATCAGACAATGATGTAAACTCTAGTACACTGTTCAAACAAGGGAGCTGCCCAGAAGACAAACAGTTAGAAGAGTTTGCTCAAAGAATTGAGAAGAACATTTTGGAATCAAAAAATGGTGATGATGAAACCAAGCATTGGCCTTGGTGGGAAAAAATACTTGGTATCTTTATTACTTGGTACTTGGTTCTTAGTAAAATTAAGAAGTAATAAATTATGATTTGTTTGCTATTTTCCATAAATAGGTTTGTGTGTTTAAAACAATAAGTCAACTTCAACTATAATCTTTTTTCACAAACTAAGATACTTGATTTGTACACCTTAATAAAGTGTACAACAGTACTAAGAATTTTACTTTAACCTTTGACTATTAATACAACAACCAAATCATTTTGACTAAGCTAACTGAAAAATTATTAATGTATGTGTAATGTATATACCCCTGCTAGGCAATTTTTATTTGCCTAAGTGGATTTTTACTGAAATATTTCCTTCACAGCAAATCTATTCACCATATTTAAATAACATAAAATTGATAAACACTTATGTTTGCTGCCACAGGGAATGATTTATTAATTAATGTATTGTATATATGTTGTAAGTGAAATGTTAATAGCCTAGCATGAAATAAACAAATTTTCAAATTATATCATATTTGTCGAAATATATCTATAGCCTAATCAAAAAACTATAGACTCCAAGATGGACTAAATGTTTTTAATTTTTCCCCGAGATAGATATATAAAAATATTCAAAATACAGTTATTTTTGTAGTTATGATAAAAAAAAGAAAACAGTGAATTCAACCGCTGTAAACAGGTTTTGCAATAATGGATTTTATGGAGAAACAAATTTTACCATCAATAGTTCAACATAAAATAAACTTTTTAATTTAGCTAAAATAGGCTTTACCTTCGTCACTGCAGCTCAAATACTGGTGTAACTACCTTACGGCCGTTTCAGCATTACAATGCCAATAATGCCATCATTAGACTACAAAAACTCAGCTGAAGTAGGGTCGTTGAAGTTTAAACACATAACACACGAGAACAATAACAGTATTTGAGCTGCAGTGACGAAGGTTAAGCCCAAATAAGTTATTACACAGCTCAGGGGCTAAAACATCGATTTTAATTGTAATTTAGGTTACCCCATTTGAAAGATTGACAGTGTACTACAGTTAAAAAGTTAACAGTGTACTAGAGTTGAAAAAAATTACATTAAATATGTTTTACGACTGTGACCATTATACTGCAGTTGCTCTGTCAATTCACAAACAAGTAAAAAGTCACTGAATTGTTATTGTTTTGAGAGTATTATAAGTTTTTAAAAATAATATTTACACCAAAAAAATTAAATTTCTTTCCCGTTACAGTGGTACACCTGTTCCTGTGAAGGAAGAAAATATTCCTTGCTGTAGTTTTTTTAAACACCGTGCTTTTTGGCAGGTTTGTGGCACGTACATGGTGCAACTGATTTTGCTCAACATTTTCTTTCACTTTTGTGCTATTACATTAATTCCCTTGAAATGTAAAGTTCATTTATGTAATAAAATAAAAGTTTAGAATCTTATCTTGTAAATTTGTGTACAAATTATTCAATTTTACAATAGTTTAGTTTGTAACTACAGTACCGGTATTTATTTATTTGGAGTTTCAAAATCCTTACTAAACAAACAGACACCAACTACCGCAACACTTACAGTCACACTGCCACTTGCAGGGTTGATGATGATTTTCTCATAAATAACGCTAAAATCGGATCCACACATACACAGGAGTAAAAAATCTTTTTGGGTTCCCCAAAACCATAGATAAAACATACTCCCTTAGGGCCATGTCATACGAGCGCTATTGCCGTCGCGCAGATGACGTCGAGATAGCGCCGGAAAAAGTACATGTCATACGTGACGGCAAATGCGTCGCGTTGATGCCGTCCCGCCAACGCCAGGTGCCTGTCATACGTAGCGTCTTCCGGGCGCATTTGCCGTTGCGGCAATTATGTTATTACCAAGATGGACATCATCCAGTTGGGTTGTATCAGCTTTTTGCACATTTTAGATACATATGAAGAGTATTATCGGATGAATCCAAGACGATGGGGAACCCATCCTGTGCTTTCTTCTCGTTTGTCGACAGGACAGTTTCATCTGATGTTCCAGGAACACAGGAAGTATGAAGATAATTTTTTTAGTTACTATCAAATGTCGGTCGTACAGAGGTGGCAGTTTTTCAACAAATACAATTTTCCGTATCAAACATCGTATCAAATATCGTAATGATCACTCCAAAGGTGTTCCAGTTGTTCTGACAGTGCTCACGCGGCAAATGCCCCGCTGGCGCTAGCGCTCCGTATGACAGGGTCCCGCGTC
The DNA here is from genome assembly GCF_028750875.1 of Macrosteles quadrilineatus. Taxonomy (NCBI): domain Eukaryota; kingdom Metazoa; phylum Arthropoda; class Insecta; order Hemiptera; family Cicadellidae; genus Macrosteles; species Macrosteles quadrilineatus. The sequence continues at coordinate 102,861,991 of NW_026542596.1, read as the reverse complement.
ACGTGCGCCGCGTCGCTGGCGCGACCGTCCGCGTTGGCTGCGCTCAGCGTCCGGCTAACGCGGACTCGCCGACGGCATTAGCGTCCGTATGACATGCTTCATAAGAACCCCATTGCCGGGTCGGAGCGACTTTAACGCGACGGCATCTGCGCGACGGCAATAGCGCTCGTATGACATGGCCCTTAGTAGATTTCTCATCCTAATGGAACAGCTGAAGACAATTTTATTGTTAGTTCTGTACGGTTTATGTTAGAGGTCGTGTTTTGTTTACAATTTGTTTCCCGTTAATACAGTCATTTAAAACCTCGTTTAACCAAATAATACGATCTAATCATAAACAATAAATTGTCCCCTAGTTATTTAACCAAACAGTAAAGCACAAATCAAGAAATTAACCCTAAAATAATAGAAACTAAATTTCGTCGTTACTAGCGCCTTTGTGTCACGTACATGAACTAGACACGAAAATCGTGCTTCAAAATTTACAATGGGATGAGAAGTCTACTTGTGTTGGTTAGTCTATGCCAAAACTCAACTCGAAAATATTGACAAAAAGAATACTTCTTCCATATTATAGGTACTGTGTAGGCCTGTAGGGGGATAAAGTAAAAATTTATGTCCATAAGAATAATAACATTGGAACTGAGGGCTTATACGCCATATAAGGCTTAACCCTTTTGCAAAATGTTTTTTGAAAACTATTTAAGTTTACTATTTTTTACCTTAATAATGAATATCCTATACAGATCAGAGTTTCTCAAAGTGTGGTCCGACAACTCCTAGGGGTCCGCAAAAAACATTCTAAACAAATTTATTTTTAATTACACCAAAAGCCCTATTTCTGAAAATATAAGTTTCAGTTTGCATTACAAACTTACATAGCAAGCTCAACACATGCCTATGATCAGCAGATAAATATTGGGTTTGGGTGGTAGAGGGTGGGGTAGTTGTAGGTTGTCCGGATTACATACATAATTAATTATGGGATTCCTTGAGTAGGCGAACTTTGAGAACCCCTGTTATAGATGACTCACTTTCACTATGATTATCAATACTGTACTATTATTTGGTTGAATTAATAAAACTAACCATATATTCGCTTAGATACATAATGACCCTGCTGATTGTCCGAACTTAAGTTTGGTCCAAAAACAACCTGTTAAGAGTTTTGAATGTAGTTACAATACAACGCCAATATACTAATGCCACAGTGGCTTTTTCTTATCCAACTTTTAAAAGGTTACTAATTTAAAATAATAACTTCGCCAATATTTCTGAATTTTTAATTTTTATGAGGCCTTTCGCCTTTTAAAAGGTTGTACAAAAGTTCTTAAAATGGTTTTACAGACAGAGAAGCATTAATCTACACTGACTTTATATCTGGTGTAAATATAAAGTCAATGATAGAAGTATGATAGAAGTACCCATGTAGGCCCAAGAGACTCATTAGGCTGCTTAATTAAAAGATTTTCACATGGGAAATTTGGTGCTTTAGAAAGATGTATCACAATTTTAGACAAAATATAAGCTTTATTCATAAAAAATAGTTTTGTAGAAGTTAACGAGTAGATCACAGAAAACAAATACAAAAATGCATAATGCAAATTCATGAAGTCCTGTATAGACGACACTTATTAATAAAGTGAATATTTTGATTTTCTGAGATGATATGCCACTTAAAAGGAGAAGACTTCCGAGAAACCTTGACGTTTCCGGGATTGGCAGGCCGAAGAAACTACAGACTGCAAGCTTTGTCAGGAGAAATGCAATCACCAGATTCTGAAAATTCAGATTATAATAAGCAGATTTTTAAAACTGTTGAGGTATATTTTTAAACAACCACCTTAATTGTTCATTACCATTAACAGGTTATCAAGAACATAAGAGACGTTCAGATGTAATTAAAATTTTAAAAGCGACAAATTTCATCATATACATTTAAACAGGTTATGATAGATTTATAATCTGAAAAACATTAACCACTTAAACATTTAAGTTATGGTACATCAGTATACTTACGTTGGCACATATAAAATGACTGTCAAGTTCAATGGATAAACGAAACAAAATAGCCATGGATATGTATACAAGGTTGCTAGGCAAATAGCTTGCAGAGTGTTTGTCATTCTCTATCAATCCACTTGTACTGGAGAGGAATTCAAATTGTTCTGATATTGACGACTCATTGTAAGATTCTTCTACCCAAGCTCTCGGTGGAATGCTACACGGAACAGTTTCTTGTTGCTGTTTAACAGATCCGTTTGATATGAAGTTACCAGAAAAACTAACGAATCCATTTTCTTCAAGATGAGTAGTAGTTTCTGTAAAAGGAGCATAAATTAATCACACAGTTATCCTATACGGTACTATTATATTAGCAATGTTTGCTTGCATGTATAAATACTTGCTTGCACAAAGATATCGAAAACAAATTTGACAATTTCCTTAAAATTTTGCATAGAATTTATTTCCGTCCTAAAAGCGTGTTTATTGCAGTTAAAACTGCTAACAAAAATTTAATTACGTAAAAAAAAGAAATTGAAAGTCAAATCTTTTTAATATTGGCCTTATGGGTTGCTAAGTAACTTAACCATGTTGGTTGAACAAAATAACAAGGAAAAAGTCAACAAAAGCAAAAGACATGTGTTTATAACAACACTGAAGATTAGTAGATAGCCAATAAGTGAAAATACTTCTAATCAAATAACGATCATTAAACTTGGCTCTCTCCTACCAAAACTTTACTCCCCGAAGTAATCAGATTTTAATTTAAACAAAATGTCAAAGAACTGTTTATGGAAGTAGGCTTATAGGCTATTATAAACGAGTGATTTCTACCATTGACTGTAAAATAAATTAATGTTTTGTGGATTGCCAGGATAAAATTACCATCATAATAAATTTGAATTCCACGGAAACATAATAAAAGCAAAGATTAGTTGTAGGCTAAAAAAACGTGAGCTTCCTTTATATTGCTTTTACAATAATTGAAATAAACTATACCAAGCCATACGTATGGCTCTATCCACCGGTAATCAACATTAAACACTTAGGTGTTTAACATCACCAAAAATTATGAATTTATAGATGGGTAGGAGAAGGGCCTAGGTGGATTAGCCATATTCTAAAAAATACACTGTGACATAATCAAAAATATTTTATCAACAACCATTGGCAAGGACTTCATCAAAGAAACCGTTTTTTAGTGCTTCAGAATAAATTTTACCATAAATAGGGAACGTTTTACTGTTGCATCAATTTATACAATAGATCTAGATCTCCATACCAGAATAACCTAGATCAGCATCTCAACAAACTAAATGAATATTTAATTTTTGAACAAATATTTAATAGGTACGGTACACATTCTTTGAAGCAAACAAACTCAGTCTAGATTCTCAGAAAACGAACTAGGCATATTTGTGTTTTCAAACAGCACAAAAGCAAAACTCTAAAAATAATAGACTGACTTTTTTAGGGGTGAGGCTGGATGATGGGCTTCGATGGGGGGCGCAGATTCATGGATTAGAGGTATCGCTTGCTCGGTGGAACAGTAGGAAAGTACAAGTCATGAAATTAAATAACCCTATACCAGGGTTTGAGCTGCAGTAGCATTTTTAGCATTTTGCTATATGTAGGCCTACACAACTTGAAAATTGTTTTTGAAGGCAATAGCAAATTTTCTACAAATAAAATTGAACCTATAATAATTGATATAAGATTTTGTAGACATCAGCGCGCCCAGTGTCCAGCACCAGCATGAACTACTTTAAACACGATAAACGAGCTTCAACTTTAACAAAGGATGGGAAGTGTACTTGTGTTGGTTAGACTAAAATAAAACATACCTCATCTTGCAGTTCAAATAGTGTGTTTTTTTAATCCACTATGTTTCGCCATGTTGGCATTTTCAAGTGGTATACAGAAACATTGAAACATTATACCATCCGAATTGGACTTGTCAAGTTGTAGAAATTTACATTTACACATAAAACTGTATATAAATTTAACACGCACGAACAAAACATTTTCATGTAGGCCTACAACACTTATTGCAACCTTTCACGGCACTGACAGAGACAGAACTCAAAGTTCTGTCTCTTAAATTATGTAAAATTATGTTAAAATGTGTAAAAATGGTGTAGGCCTAAGTAAGTTATAACTTATTGGAGTTTTGGAGGAACGAGGAACTGTGCTTAAGGTCAGATTTATTAAATCCGGCTAATATTTTGGACCGGAATTGCATTCCCCCACTTATTGTCCTCCAAAACGTCATTTTATACACTTTTTACACAACTTTTTACAGCCTTGCATAAGGCCCATGACAATTTTTTTATATTTTAAATTCATTTTTTGTGCTTAAGTTATTTTGAGTCTATTTAAATTTTTAAGGGGATTCTTCACATATACAGGAAAATATCTTTCCACAGTATGCGTAGATTCGCCCTGCGATGTGCATGAGCTGAGAAAAAGGGTTTTGAAGAATTGCCTATTAATATATAACTAAGAGGATATTATAATTTCTTTCAAACTGAAGTGCGAGATATGCAAAGCTGTTTTATATTTTAGATTTTTGTCATTGAATGTGCATGAAGAACTGTACTAAGGTAGAAATAAAAAATATTGCTACAGCTCTAACGACTAAATGCATTGGAAATGTATGCAATACATGCATATTAAAATGTACAAAACACAACTGCGCAAGGTTTGAAAACATCTTGCCTATTTAAAATATTTCAAATTATCGGTAGCCTATCAATACTTAGTGTATTGATTTTTCATTTCGATAATACATAAGAGGTACACAAAAACTGTTTGTTCATACAGATATTGGGATTGCTATTTTAGTTTTATATTTGTTATCCAATATGTTTTACGTTTAGTATTAGTTTTAATAAGCTATGAAACGTGTATTTTCTCAATCAGAACGCGTTACTTGACCAAGTGTAAATGTATAGCCCTAACAAACCTACTCATCTTGACGCGGACCTTCTAGAGGGAAGTGAAATAAAATAGGGTATAAAATAACATGTTGACTGGGCGACAAAAGTGTTGCCAAAAGCTGAGATTTTGTCACCCAGTGGCTACGGGTGGTGCCGGCATTATTATTATTTTTTTTTTATGATTCACATTTTAAATGTATTGGAATCTAAAAAATAACATTGCCTATATAAATATTTTATAGCATTAAGCTATGATTTTGGCCCAAGAGGTTGTAAATGGAGACTTGGTCTGTTCAACATTCTAGAATATGTAATTAACTTAACCCCTAGAGAGTGTTGTCATGATTTTTATAACACATTTGGTGTCTTCAGTCTGCGAGACCGTTATAGATTTTTTGGAAATATTTTGTAGCCTATACAACTAAAATCATAAAAGATAAAACTGTTTCAAATTATTACTACTATGTTTCAATTTAGGTGTTCACGTAATAGGGCTGCTGATATATTAAATTATTGTAGTAGGCTAAATAAGTACAACTGAGCATCCTGAATATTATATTTTTAAAAGAAGTTAATATTATAATATTATATTAATATATAATATAGGCCTAATATATTAATAATATTCTTAAATATACTTAAATAATATACTTAAAAATATAATATTCAGGGTGCTCAGTTGTACTTATTTACTACAATAATTTAAAATTACTCCTATACAGGGTGTCTCAGACCACCCGGCCGGCTTGTATGGATTCAATATGAAAGCAAATGGAAACCCAATTGCAACTGGAACCCCCTATTTTGACCCCAAGGAATTCAGCTAAATTATTTTCAACCCCAAAAAAGCACCCCAAAGGGCAGATTTTGGGGGGTGGGGGTTGTTTTTGGGAAATTTTCAAATGTAAAGGGGGGTCGTGTTATACCTCAGTTTAAAGGTCCTTTAGTCCTGAGTATTTTAGTGGAAAAAGATTTAAATTATCTTCATCCCTATTTACAGGGTGTTCAAAAATGTACAAAAAGTAGACCTTTGAACTACTTTTCACTGTAAAGAGGTGGAATTTCATGGGGGGTTCAAATTTTGATAACACTTTAATTGCTAAATGAGCTTTCAAAAAACTCTGGTTTCAACCCATTTGCTATCTTTTTACTTATGTTACGCATTTTCAAACTTTTTGAAGTTTCAAAAGCTGTTATCTCAAAAATTTCATATGGCAACATGGGTTTCATTACAAACTACATTGTAGCCCTTAAAATAAGCTACAAATTTTGTATTTAATGTTTTTTGGTATCTTCATTGGTTACAGAGATATAACGAAATTAGTGTATTTTAATGTTTTATTAAATGGTATTCAAAGTGTTTGCTGTTGTAAATTTACACCTCTAGGTCTCAATATGTAGGCTATTAATGCTGATTCAAACAAATTATTCTTTCAAAGCACTATTAGAGTCATGGAATTGTAAAATAACGAGAAGAATATTTGGAGTTGTGTTCTTTCCTTTATCAATCTTCCAAGATCAACAATCTGAGTACTATTTTGTTTTTTTAGACAAAATTAGTTTTAATTGAGACCTAGAGGTGTACATTTACAACAGCAAACACTTTGAATACCATTTAATAAAACATTAAAATACACTAATTTCGTTATATCTCTGTAACCAATGAAGATACCAAAAAACATTAAATACAAAATTTGTAGCTTATTTTAAGGGCTACAATGTAGTTTGTAATGAAACCCATGTTGCCATTTAAAATTTTTGAGATAACAGCTTTTGAAACTTCAAAAAGTTTGAAAATGCGTAACATAAGTAAAAAGATAACAAATGGGTTGAAACCAGAGTTTTTTGAAAGCTCATTTAGCAATTAAAGTGTTAGGCCTATCAAAATTTGAACCCCCCCTTGAAATTCCACCTCTTTACAGTGAAAAGTAGTTCAAAGGTCTACTTTTTGTTCATTTTTGAACACCCTGTAAATAGGGATGAAGATAATTTAAATCTTTTTCCACTAAAATACTCAGGACTAAAGGACCTTTAAAATGAGGTAGGCTATAACACGACCCCCCTTTACATTTGAAAATTTCCCAAAAACCACCCCCACCCCCCAAAATCTGCCCTTTGGGGTGCTTTTTTGGGGTTGAAAATAATTTAGCTGAATTCCTTGGTGTCAAAATAGGGGGTTCCGGTTGAAATTAGGTTTATATTTGCTTTCATATTGGAGCTATACAAGCCGGCCGGGTGGTCTGAGACACCCTGTATATGTTTACATGTTCATGAGGTTTATCGTGAAATAAACTCCCTCTGAGTGTTGTTAAAATAATTTTGAAAAAACAAATACATGTATCAAAAGTTGGTGAAGTACAACTTTTTTTTAAAATAACTTAGGTACTGTTTTTAAATTAGGTACTTAAGCCTTTACTGATATATTATGAATGTTTATGAACTAACTTAGTTTATGTAAATAAACATGAACCATCAGAATTCCGTCTATTTTTAAAGATTGACTGAGACTTCAAATAATGCCTATTTTACCCATAGAGTAATGGCAATTTTGATTAGCTACACTATTGGTGTCTTCGGACTGTGAGATAGTTTTCGTATTTTATAAATATTTTATGTGGTAATATTATTCATTTTCAACGGTGTCTTCGGTCAGTTTGACCAATCACGAGTTGGGTGTCTTCAGTGTATGGGACCGAATTACACAATTACAGACGAATCTGTAACCTCAAAATTTCGCCCAAGCATCTGGTGGTAGACTGAGTTGAGGTAGGAAGGTAGCAGGAGACACAAGTCCTGAATCCTAGCGGGGGGAGCAGGAACTTAAAAATAACAAGCAAATAGCCTAGGCTAAGTACAATCAAAAAATTCATTAAAATATGTATTACCCTACGTAGAAATGTGTGATTTTCACTTTAATTTATGCAAAAATTTCCGGAAAGGAACCCCCGGACCCCCTTTTTGAATACCCCCCGGTAAGTCTGGCACCACTGTCGCCCAGTGGAAGTCCCTTAAAACATGCTCTGGTATACACCCCTGAGTTTTTAATGCTTTTGTGTGGTTACTATTGCATCCCGGCACGACACACTTATGAGGCATAAAACACTACTAATACCATAGGTGTCTCCAAATTGTGTAAAACAAACAGGTCAATCACCGGTGATGCACAGTCTAGCAGTGCAGACCAATGGCGGGAGCCGGCTGGACTGTGCCTTTGATGCGACGGTGCCAGATTTCGCTCGCCGCAGCCTTAGCCTATTACTAGAGATGGCTTTGGCCAAACCTATAATTCATCTAATGAATAACTTAAACTTAGCCTACTTTTTGCTAAATTTCCCGACTGACAGGCTCTCACTTAATAACAGTCGATAGGCTATTTTTGTTGTTTTATCATAAATTAGCTTCACTACCTATCAAAGCAAGGACTAAGTTTACTTTAACTCCAAACGTAAGTTTTCAATTTGGCCTATATTTGAACTATTAGGCAACTGCAGTGTATGTTTCCATAAAACCCTTAAATTAGGCCTAAGTTACAATCTAACCTGTCTTTTCTGTGTCATCTTTTCCTGTGATGCGTTTTAATCTGTTTTCCGAGTTTTCCAATATCTTCCGTCTTCTAGCTTCTCTACGAACTAATAAACTGTCTGTAGACATACCTGTCACACCTTCATTTCACATTTACTAATAAATTGGTAATTCGAGGGCAAATAACTAATTAAATCCTACTAATTATGATATGATGCTTTGTTGATCAATGTGGACATTTTTGGACAAACACCCGATCGGTGACGGTGATCGTGATCTATTGTTTTCGTTTCTGTCTGTTTGTTTAGTTTGTCGTTTGTTTGTCTATGGTAGTACAAGGCCCCACTGGGGCCGCACAATTTGTTTTTCAGGATTAATTTTGCCAACAGTGTCATTTAGAGGCTTCTGATTGACTATAACGAAGGTTTAGTAATTGAAAAATTATTTTTGTTCAAGAATAAAATTATAAATGCCTCAAATTCAATTTTATATTTTTTATTATGAAATTAAACCGTCATAACCTAACCAAACCAACCAAACGTGCTGACAATGAAAAAATCTAATGAAGGTTTATTAATCGAAAAAAATAGTTATGTTCATAAAATAAAATTATAAATGCCTCAAATCCTATTTTTTATTTTTTATTCTAAAATTAAACTATCATAACCTAACCAAACTAACCAGACTTGCTAATAATGAAAAATCAAATGAAGGCTTAACAGAAAAAAATATTTCCGTTCATAAAATAAAGCTATAAATGGGTCAAATTCAATTTCATAATGTTTTAATTATAAAATTAAACCGTCATAACCTAACCAAACCAACCAAACTTGTTGATAATGAAAAAATCCAGTACAAAAAATAGTGCTACGGATGGGATTCGAACCCGGGTCCTTCGGATCATCAGCCCAGCACTCTATCCACTACACCACCGAGGTCGTTAGGATCAATCGAATCGTCGCTGTAATGATGTTCTCTCAGCCAATCAGAAGCCTCAAAATAATACTGTAGGCAACACTGATCCTGAAATAAAAATTCAGCAGTGGGGCCTTGTAGCGGAAGGTAACGACGGTTGTTTATTTAGTTTTGTTTGTACAAAAAAAACTAAAGCACGGGTCACACTAGGCTGCTCGCCAGCCACCAGCACCCCCATCCCCACCAAGCAGCGGCTTTTCCACGGGTCACACTAGGCTGCTTGTCAGCCGCTGGTGATCGTGATCGTGATATTAACGATGTGTGAGAAGGAAAAGAACAGCTGTGAGGTTTTGTAACAAATAAATCACTGTAAGCTGATTATTTGATGTGTTTACTTCTTTAAAGAAACGTCCCACAAGCAAGTTTAGTTTTGGAATAAATTTAAGAAATCAATAACCTGCTTCCCCGACCACCTAAGCTCAGTAATTTCTATGCTACAAATACTACTTAAAAGTTTAAAGCCAAGTTCTTGTCGCCATTTCGTTCTTTTTTGGGCCCTCATTCAGCACTTTATATTGAGGATGTGGGTGAAAGAGAAATAGTTTCATTAAAAGATGCTTAACCTCGAGAAGAGACGTTAGTGAATCAGGTCTTGGTTACAAATAAAAATACTTTTTAAAAATAGGTACCACTTTTTAAACGCACTAAAAAAAGAATCAGAAACATACCAAAATGTTTTACGAATGTCACCAGTCACCACATACATTTCAGGCATTACTAGAATCAAGTTAAGCCTCTAATTAAAAAATTGAGACAGTTGCTTTTGTCCTTTTGTGTTAAACCAAGCTGGAAATTATCTTTGGTCGCCGCTGGCACGCTTCTAGAGGTGGTCAGACTACGCTGCTGGCTGCTCGCAGGTGGCCACGTGACCTCTAGTCGCCGCTGCCTCGCTACCAAAAGTTAAGCACGGGTCACACTAGGCTGGCATCAGCGGCGAATTGAAAGAAGCTGCGACTGTCAGCTTAATGTGACCACAAAATTCGCAGCTGACACTGAGCTGACTCAGCCTGGATTGGTGAGCCGGCGATGCTGGTGCCAGCTGCTGATCACCAGCGGCTGGCAAACAGCCTAGTGTGACCCGTGCTTTAAACATGTCCAACTTCGCCAGCCGCTGTCAAATACTCGCCTGCTAGCGATGCCAGCTGCGAATTTTGTGGTCACATTAAGCTGACAGTCGCGGCTTCTTTCAATTCGCCGCTGATGCCAGCCTAGTGTGACCCGTGCTTTACCACTTACCATTTACCATCGAAGTCTTCGCCGCAGTCCTTGGAGACCGGGGAATTGTCAATTCTTTTTCATCTTTCTTCTTGCTTAACACACATACACATAACACACATACCCGTGCTTAACACATGATATAGGATAATAGGAAAGAAAGGAGGACTAAAATAAACAAATGGTGAAGGAGTACACTAGACATGGGTCCCAAACAAGTAGTGTGGCCTTGGTCCCAATCCCAAATGACCGACATCCAAAATGACCGAAACGGAAATACTAGACAAATTTGACTGACTGACGTCCCAAAAGCACAGTCCTGTATGTGGCGCTCCATAAGGCCTGTGCATTTCCCGTCGCACCGCCCCACCTGGTACTGTTTGTGTTGTGGCTGGCCGATATGTTGGTTAGTCTTTTTAATTTCAAAAACTCAGGTTCACACAAAGCATGCAACAGGTAATACACTAAAAAGAAAAATAATTTATATTAGGTACAACCACTTAAGCTCCAGTGGGTACAACAGGTAAATATGGTAAATATTTATATGAAGTATTATAGAATAGAAACCTGTCATAATTTTATTCAAATGACCTACTGGTCTTTGAAAATAAAAACAGCTGTTTCTTTTCGTTTATAGGTCTTTTTTTTATTGAATACGCTGGTCAGGGATTGGGATTGGGACGGGACGGTACGGGACAGAGTTTATCTGTCAAACTAGGAAGAATTTCAAATGTCAGAGCCTAGTTCAAGGATGTTCCTCTTTCAGGTGAAAGTTCGTATTTTATGTGATAAGACTCTCAGAGAAAGTGTGCAAGGCTGGAAAATGAAATGCAGGTGAAGTTTGGTACATTTCTTTTTGTTTTAGTCTTACGGTCTTACTCATTTGCGTGATAGTTTCTCAAGTTAGTTAGGTTCTTTTGATCTTACTATTCAACATGACTTTAAAGAGTGAAGAGAAGAACGTGCAGTTGGAATTTATTTTAAAATCCCTACTCGCTGGTGGTAAGTAAACATAAAATTTATTATACTAAAGCCATTTTCATTCCTTTAAGAGCTGATTAAATATTTAAATTTGTTGTTAGCACTAATTTTCTTTATGTTAACCTATAAGATTCCATCTTAGCCTAGCCCATTTAGGCCTACAATTTAACACACTAACAGTGGCCAATCACAAAGTAGGCCTAAGTTATATTTGTTAACTTACCATTTTGGTTGTTAAATAAACTAAGTTTGTCATCTAGTCCTATTTTTTTTGTTTTTTAGCGAATTTCCCTATAGGGAAGTAGCTATTACCGTAGGTGGCACGGTAAGACCTAGACCCGGGACCGATTTACTTTTTCATTTTGATGTCCCCAGAGGCCAAGAACACTATTCATTCAAATTTTTATATATGTATTTATATATATATATATATAGACTTATATATATATATATATACGTCCGTGAACGTGATAACTTGAGTAATTTTTGTCCGATTTTGATGAAATTTGGTTTAAAGGTGTAAAGCGGGATAAACTTGAATGAGTTCGCGAACCAGCACGACCGGACCATGGGAACGGGGCTTTACGGGGGGTTTTATAGGGTAAAAATTGGTTTTTCTCACTTTTGCCCCTCAAAACACAAAATTTCCCAATTTCTGTTTAGACCTTTTTAAAGAGCTTAAAAAAACAAATAATTTAGTATATAAAAGTATTTTTGTTCAATTATTAGTAAAGGAGAAAATGTAAAAAATTGTAAATTTAAAATTCCCATGTTATTCTTATGGAGAATATTGTCAAATGTTGTAGTTTGCTTGTTTATGAATATATTTTGATCAAACTTGTCAAATTTTTTTATTTTGTACTAAGCTATCAATATTTTACTCAAAAACACACTTTATTTGTTTCCTTGTAGCAGCAAACCTAGGTACTTGTTAAACCTAATGTTATTAAAATATAATTTAACTGAAAATCAATTCAGACAAATGGAAATTCGCTTAGTCGGCAGGTTTGCTGCGGCGGGGGTATTTTTCTGTAATTTTATACACTAAGTTTAAGTTTATTTATTTTTGTTGTATACCCTAACAACAATCGTTACTTTGTTAGCTTACGTTGGTCTATTCTATCCAAACCTAAGATTCCTTAACCAGCTGAAAGAAGTTGTAATCAGGCATTTTTCTCTTGAATTTTTTTTCTTCCATATAAGAAAATCTCAAGGTAAGTTTACCCATGCACTTTTGAGAAAACTACACGTCACACCCCCCATAAACCATATAGGCCTACTTAAAATGTTCTTCATGACGAGAAATCTTGCACAAAACTATCCATTATTTCAAAAATTGCTCTTTAAGGTCGTAATTCCTTTCTAAAGGGAACTTTCCAATTACAGTACCTAATGTTAAAAACTAGTGGTCGTCCAGTGGTCGAAACTCGACCTAAAATATCCAATGTACAGGCTTCTCTATTTTCACCCCACGCTGTAAATAAAACATGTGATTGTGATTTCTTCCATTTGTTTTGATTTTCTGTTTATATTTTGTTGTTATTTCGTCGCCAACATGGCAACCCATAAAGCCCATGTAAATTTTTTTAAAATTTCAAATCCATTTTTTGTGCTTGTATTTGAGCCTATTTTAATTTTTAAAGGGATTCTGCACTTCTACAGGAAAATATCTTTCTAAAGGTATGCGTAGATTTTCCCTGCGATGCACACGAGCTGAGAAAAAAGGTTTTAAAGAAACATGCTTGCCTATTAATATATAGATAGATACCTCAGCTGTACTGTGTCATTTGTTTGTTATTCTTTGAATTTATTACCTTATTAACCCTTTGAGTGCCAACGTCCGGGGAACCGGACGTTTTTAAAACGAGCCAAAAGTGCCAACGTCCGGCCGACCGGACGTTTTTAGAACGAGCCAAAAGTGCCAACGTCCGGCTGACCGGACGTTTCGTAATGATCGAACAGCTGTCATAACAACCGAATAAATACTCGGATTCTTTTAACCCATATATTAACATTGAGTCGAAAGTTGCTAGATGCGATACATCGATTTTCGTTGGTCGAAATATCGAAAATTCGATTTTTACGAAATTTTAACCTAAAAATCGCCAGATCGCGCTCGGCATTTTTAGCGCGACCTTCGGGAAAAATCATCGGCATTTTTTGAGCGTTACTTTTATTTCTCGCCTGGCACTCTAAGGGTTAAAATCAGGTGTGATTGTATTACTGTATTCTGTTTTGTTTATTTTAGCCTTAACCAATCAATAGTTTTATTAATCTTTTGAATTCAAATGGGGTGAAGCCCGTGGGTAACAGCTAGTTTATGATAACATCTAATTTGAAAAAAGCAGCAACAAAAAGCTGTGATACACAATGAGAACTATCAAATACTTAATTGTTGAGCTATTGCGAAAATAGGGTAATTTTATTTTTAAGTGCACAATTAATCAACTTACCGGTATTGATTTTTTTTTTCAAATTAAAAAAAAAGTATTGTGTTTGTTTTCTTCTTTAATAATATCTGCAAAACGGAGTAGTGTGTTAATAATTTTAGTGCATTAGGTAATGATACAGTCAATGACTTAGATGGAAGGAACTAATATTATAGATATGAATGTTTGAAGTATATATGTCAATAACGTGAAAACTACTTGACCTGAATTGAGCTGATTTTTCCATGAATAGAGCGAATATTATAACCACAGGCTTAGTAAATAGGCTACTCTTTGACAGCTCATTAAGTCCAATGTTGTTATTCGAAGTAACCATGAAAAGCCACTCAAAATGCCACCCAACCCGGTATGGCAATCAATAGTTTTATCATATTTATGAAGTCAAATGGAGCAAAGCCCGCGGGTACAGCTAGTCGGTTATAACTTAGTTTAAAATTTAGCAGCTGATCCAATTATGTTATTTGTTTTCTCATTTAAACTTTACATTAGTATCTTTTCTTCTGCTAAGTAAAACTTTGGTTCAAGGTATAATTCTTTTCTCTCTAAAGCTGGGTTTTCCTAGGCGCGGAAGGGGAGAGCGGACTTCTCTCCTCTTAGGTAATTTAATGTTACTGTTTTCTTAGAAGCGGAGTGGAACTCCATGTTAATTGCTTCTCCACCCTACGCTCTCCGTGCGCCTCTTCCGCGTCTAGGAAAACCCGGCTTAACTTATATTCATAGCCAACTTTGTTCAGTCACTTTTAAGGTACCGGTATTGTAGTTATTTATTTAAACTCACTCATGGACCATAGATTCTTATGGATGTTATTACACGAGGGTAGCCAGCGATGTAGCCACACTTTGATGACCGACTTGCTACTGAGCCCCTTCGCCACTGGGCTATAAAACAGGAAACATTCTGGCTACTGAACTGGCTAGGTGTTGTAGCCAGTGCGTCGCTGGTGACGTCGCCAAGCTACCTCAAGTAATAAGGCTCTAATGCCCCCAATTACAATTATAGCCTACATTGATCAAAATAACTTACTGCATTTAATTTCTCCACCTAATTACCTAAAAGATAATGTTATTTACAATTGAGGTTATTCTAACTATAGAACCTTTAAAAGTGAAATGTACCATTAATATTAATTAACTTATTGTAGGCTGGATATTAAATGATTTTTCATGGTATTATAGTGTTAATTTGTTAACAAATAACACCATGATGATTTAAACAATTCAGTGCTAAGCAATAATTTTCTGTTTTTGTTCTATAGGGGTTGCTGGAATGGTTTCGAAAACAACTGTTGCTCCTCTGGATCGTATCAAGATCCTGCTGCAGGCACATAACAACCATTACAAACATTTAGGTGAAGTAGAGAAAAACATATACGTCATTAATTAAAAAGTTTATATATAAGCTAATATAATATAACTAAGGGGCATGGTTTTAGCAAATTTCCCATATAGGGAATAAGCTTTTACTGTTCTGCGTACGGGATCTTATAGTCTGTTGAAACCTTTTGATATTTAAAAAAATATCAATCACTTTTGTATAGTTTCCCAGTCCTTTTCCCGGTTATCAATACTCAAGTAACGTACAATTTGAAACATGTTTTAAATGAAATCTAATTTGTTGGAAAACATAAATAGCCTATGTATGCTGTATATTGTCAACCTCCTAAACAAATTAAAAACCCCTGAGCATAGCTCGGCCTCCTGGTACCCTGGTTTTTTACATATGGGAAATTAATTTTTATAAGACTTGGAAATATTTGACTTAAAATTAAATTAGACAAATTGAAATTTGCTTGGTCTTTAGGTTTGCTGGGGCGTGGGTGTTTATGGTTTCCTTTAACCAAAGAGTGTTAAAGAGGTCAGGAAAATAATCATGCTGTCATGAACATTAAACTAACATTGAACCTAACAAGGCTAAGCACTTCACCATTTTAATAATTTTATTTTTATTTTGACAAAGCACCTATCCTGAATGTTATTACATGTACAGTGGTATTGGATGTGTTGTGCAATAATAAATCATTTCTATGTCATGACTATAACTTTTGATTTGCAGGTGTTTTTTCTGGACTAAAGGAGATAGTAAAACGAGAACAGTTTATAGCTTTATACAAAGGCAATGGAGCGCAAATGGTTAGAATATTTCCATACGCTGCCACCCAGTTTACAGCTTATGAAATATACAAAAAAGTAAGTTGTATGACAAACCAAGGCCCACTAGAAAAACAGGCCATGCTGCAGCACGGGCAGCGCAACACTACGTCACAGTGGTGGATAGTTGTACTAAAATCTTACGGTTAAAATCTGACGAACAGCCAGCTTATTTACCTAAAACATATGGGATATTGCAGTGAATCTATCAACAAATCTATCCACTAGTGTGACGTCATGGATCCTGCAGCATGACCTGTTTTTTAGTGGGGCCTTGGACAAACACATAGAAATATTATAAATTATTTGAGTTGATTTTTATTCGTTGAACAATTTAATATGATTGAAACAATACATTGTGTGAACAGTTATGATACAATTGCAGAATTAATCTCTTTTTAAGATTGCCGAATAACCTACTGGATTTATTAACTGGTCCACAACTCTATTGAACGCTTATTTTACATTCAATTGTTTTGAAAAAAGTTGAGTAATGCAGTTCAGCATCGAAAGGGGGTTGATTGTGCACTGAAAGTGTAACAGATTTTGTTTCTGATTGATGTTGGGGGCATTTTTGAGATCAGCATGTATAGCTTACGACTGTGGGGGGAAAGTAGCATGGTTTCTAATACAGCGCCCATATCTCACAACTAGACTAGATGAAAACATGCTCTTTATGGCATTTTATTTAGGAAATAGTCCAATAATATGAGGTCAAGTAGCCTATTTTCTTTCACAGTTTTAGGTCTCCTGCATGTTCTAAAGAGGTTTAGGTCTGCACAGGAAAGTCAAGTCATTTACAATGTTATTTATAGGAATAAAATAGAGGAGAAACTTTTTTTTTTGGGGGGGGGGGTTAAAATTTTAAAATTCAATTTATTAAAATTTTACTGGCAGTTTTAGCCTAAGACCAACAACTGGTCCAAAATTCAAGCCTCTTTTCCTTCTAGAAGTGGTCTAAATGCCTATATTTGTGTCAGCCAGTAATTTTATAATTATGTTAAATTACTTAGGTCATGACACAATTACAGGACTTTTTCTTGTAACATTCATGAAAGTGTAAAGTGTATAATGTTTATAGCAATATGAAGTTTATAACGTGTTTCTATCATGTGTGGTTTGTGAGTAAAAATCACTGTTTTTGTTTTAGAATGTGACCATGTGCTAATTTTACCCCCACCTCCTCATTTCGTTCACCTGCTTGGGAGGGAGACACCATCAGTTTTAGTAACCTCTAAGATAACTCCAACAATCAGAAGTCAAAATGCGTCACACTTTCAGTGCATACTTAACCCTTTAGATGTTGGACTATTTATTTGGGGAGTTATTTAAAATGTGTACTTTCATTTGTTTGATTTTTAGAATTGAAAAAATATAATGTTAAATACATTTGTAACTGGGATGTAAATATGTTTTACCTGTCACATATATTACAATTTGACTATTACATTATTACAATCTTCAATTGAAAAACCTCGTTTTATTTCACAATAACACCTAGCTGACAAGAGCGTTTACAAACCATTGCAAGAAGATCTAACTGACAAATTCAACACTGAACTAACAAATTGGCTAAGCAAAGAAGAACCATAATATCTCTCCGGAATCTTTGAATCTGCTAATAAACCAAAATCCCACCACCCACAGTTTTACATCCTCCCACGGAACCTAACTCAATTAGCTGGGTTTGAAATTAATACGTTAGCTCAATTTCTATGATTGAACATTCCAAAATGTTGGTATACAAGGTTGTGTTGTGTTGACAGTGGAGTGAGGTAGCGTTGGGATCAAACTCTCACATCGGGAAATTCCTGTCAGGTTCGGCCGCGGGGGTGACAGCTGTTCTGTTTACATACCCTCTGGACACAATCCGAGCGAGGTTGGCGTTTCAAGTGACGGGGGAACACGTTTATACCGGTATTGTACACACAGGACTCTCCATGTACCACCAGGTAAGTGTTTTGATTGTTTTTGTTCATAACTTGTATTGGTGTTTTAATTTTACTCTTTTTCCGCCTATGAAAAACATACTGTTTTTTTGGAATAGCCTACACTTAAGTTTTTCATGTAACTTCATAGGTGATGGGAACATATAAACGAAAGCCTACCATCATTCACGTTGAATTGAACGCAATGTTAAAGTTGAATTGTAATAGACACAAACATAGGCCTACAGCAATATGTATTGGAATGACGTCATGGCACCTTCAGCCCTGTTTGGTTGTTCCGCCATAAGACTGTATTGGGATTGGGATGGTCTGGCCGTCGTTCTTACCAAGCAAGCGACGATCAAAATAATTCATTACTGAAATAAATTACCTGAAAATTGTTATTGTGTATTGTTTTAAGTACTCATTAGAGTAATTTTAATGAAATTTTACTAAAGAACAATAGTATTTAATTTATTATCTATTGTAGTGAGGGTAGCGCCCAAGAGTCCTTATAGGCTAGCTGCCACTGAGTACTAGATGTCTTGCTGCTTCATTTGAAGGTTGTCAAGAGTATCTATAAATAAAAATGCACTCTTACTTACTTGGAGTGGCCACTGGTACCCTAAGAGGTACTTGGCCTCGCCCACACACTGCCTCCAGATGTCTCTGTCTTTGGTGTCATTTTCACTCCTTCCCAGTCTTCTTACATCTTTTTGTACTTGATCCTTCCATCTAAGTTTGGGACGGCCTCGTGGTCTCCTGCCTTCGGGGTTTCTATCAAGTACATTTCTCGTAGTGGAGTCTTCCTCTCTTCTCGAAATATGACCAAACCATCTCAATCTTCTGCTCTTGACTTCCGCTATGATGTCAGGGTCTTTATAGCGCTCTCTAATTTCAATGTTGTGTCTCATTCTCCATATTCCATCTTCGAGCGTCGGGCCATATATTTTCCTGAGAACCTTGTTTTCAAATGTTATAATTTTCTTTTCTATTTTTTTGCTCATTGCTAAAAATGCACTCGCACATAAAAAATACTTAAAAATTTGAGAGACAATAAAACAAGAAAAAAACACTGATAACGGGAGGAGAGGAGTACAACATTATCGTACAGATCATGGATCTTGTTGTGTTAACAACATGTAGGATGTAGGTGACAATATTATGGTGGAGGGGTCAAGAATGCCACATGCAAAACTTTCCCCCAAATTATCTTTGATTCTTATCATTGATTATATCTTGAAACTATATTTTCCAAATCAATCACTTCCCATTATTCCATATAAACGGGCTTTACTGTAAATATTTATATCATACAATCTACTGTTTGGTTTAGTAAGCCTACTACTGTACTAATATCTTTTATAATGGTGGAAGTGCGAAATGCTATAAAAAAACTGATTGAGCAATAGAGAAAGTTGACGCAACAAGATTATTTACGCAATGTATTAAACCAGTGTCTCTTAAATCTCTGCTAACTCTCCCTTGGTTATGCTAATTATCTTTACACAAGTCTTATATTTTACATATCTGCTGCCTGATTCATACATGCCTTTTAATAATCATAAATTCTATAGAAGATAATTGAGTAGGCCTTTTACAGTACCAGTACGATTTTAATAACGATATAATTTTTTGAAAGAACTGTGGACATTCATATTTTGGAAACTCATTAAGTGTTGTTTCAAAGTAAAACATTTGTTATGTAGGCTATCAGTGTTATACTAGTGACTCAATTTTTAATCTTGATCTAAATGTGCTTTGTAACATTCTTGTTTTGTGATAAGTTTATTTCTTTACAAAACTGAATTGAGTGAATTGAATCACAGTACTTTATTATCCATGATTTTATAAAAAAAAATATATATATATATATATATATATATATATTACTATTTTATTTATTTACATAAGCCAGTCCTAAATTTAGGACATTGAATTTTTTTTATGCAACATTTAGGCTACTATAGAAAAAGCTATGTAGGGTGTCCCGTAAGTAAACAGGCAAACTCTGGGAAAGGGTTCTTTCTATGAGTCAAAATAAAGAGAAAATCAAGAATAGCATTTTTCCCAGAATCGCTTCGTTTACCAGATATCCGCCATTTTGTATTGTTTACATACACATTTTTACTTTTGAATTTTTTCAACCGATTTTTATAAAACTTGGTATGTAGGTTAAGGTAGAGAAGACCAATGTTAGAAAAAAATTCATCTTGATTCAACTTAAAATTTCAAAATGGCTGAAATATTACAATTTTTAGTTGTAAAATGGGGCAAACCTGACTAGCTTGGTTGACTCATTAGCTGTTGGCTGAAGAAAGGGGAGACACCTTCTATAGCTTTGCTACTGACTGATTAGCTGCTAGTTATGGCCATTGCATTAAACACCAAAAGATGAAGAAAAGCTTGGTTGTAGCATATACCATCAAAAAACGACTGATTTTTCTCAGGATGGAACCGGTGATTAGGGGAGTACTATAACCACAGAGCTATACGGCAATATCAAAATGTTGAGGAATAAGTTTTCATGTTACATAATTTAATATGGTCTAACTTTACAATAAAATCAACCAAGATTTACCTGTTTCAGGAGGGGGGAATGCGTGCCTTGTACCGAGGGCTGTTGCCCACCCTCTGTGGAATGGTGCCATATGCAGGCTTCTCATTCTACTGTTTTGAAATGATGAAGTATTGCTGTATGAAATACTTGCCTCAGTACACTTGCTCGCCTTGCTCTAGGAATACAGGTTTGTTGAACCTAGGGAACTTGTAACTTGGTCTGGCCATATAGATTGTATTTGCCACACAGATTGTTGGACTAGTTACTTTATTCATTTTATTCACTACCAGAAGTGATTCAGTGGCTACACTGAAATATGTTTGAAACTTGGTTGATTTCAATTCTCTGTACCTCACAGATTTTGTAGCTTCACTGTTCCATTTTGAAATCTTATTGTCAAAAGTCTTGTAATAATGAGTAACATTGAACAAAACTAATAATAATGATTATAAGGATCAAAGTAAAATAATTACTTACATAATTTAGCATGTTGGCAGGGCCGATTTACCGCATAGGCACAGTAGGCACGTGCCTAGGGCACGAGGCAATTGGCTTTTGGGGGGCGCCAAATTATTGAAAAATAAAAATGTTGTGGTTGTATTTATATGAAATACAACCACTATTGTTTAACTTCTGATAGTCCCTCTCAATCGTATAGACATCGTAGTCATCCCCTGCGATTGCTGCCAATTTCTGACTTTTCCGGGGTCGTGTAGACATAATTATGCTCTTCCAGGATTGCGGCAATATATAAATATATCCCGCGGTCATGAGGAGATTATCGTTGGGCGTCTACCGCGTATGAGGCCAAATTGTGATCTTTTCTCGCAATCGTGTGACCTTATCATCGTCTTGCACGATCTCCATAAAATTCTAATCACCCCTCACAGCCGTGAAGACATCATTATATTGTCTCCTGTGGTCATTTGGACATAGTAATCGCCTACCAGTATTGCGGCAAAATAGTAATCATCTCCCGTAATTGTGGCAAAATGGTAATCATCTCACGCGGTTATGTGGATCATAGTATTCCGCGATTGAGAAAAAAAATTCTGATCTTTTCCCGGGGTCATGTGGACTTTTTCATCGTTTTTGCACAATCTCGGCATAATTCTGATCATCGCTCTCGGCCGTGTAGAAATCATTATTGTATCTTCCGCGGTCATTGTAATCTTCTCCTACGGTTGTGAAGATATCTTTATCGTCTCCCGCAATTGCGATAAAATGTCAATCATATCCTGCAGTTGTGTGGAGATTATCATCATGATCTTTGATCATGGCAAAATTCTTGCTGTTTCCCGCGGTCATGTGGACATTATCATCGTCTTCGATAATCGCAGCAATATTCTGATCATCCCTCGCAGCTCTGTAGATATTATTGTCTTCTGCAATTGCCTTCTAGAAATGGCACTGTTGTCATGCGCGACTGCGGTAAATTGAAAATTCCAGGTAGAAATACGAAATTCATTCGTAATTTCCGTGTAATTCCCGGTAAAAAAAAACTCACGCATAATTCCCGAATTTCCTGGTCGGTGGACATCCTGATTATATATATTGCAAAGTGGAGCTACTATTATTTGTGCCTAGGGCTCTGACAGGATCAAAAACGGCCAAAACGGGCCTGCATGTTGGCGAAACAAAACCAAATAGAATACCTGTATAGCGCATATGGGCTCCTACAATAACTGGGAATTTACTGTTTCCTAATAACTTAAATAAATAAATAACAACTACATTTACAAATATAAATTAATTACAACAATTATTAAATAATAATTAGATAATTTTCATTACTTATTTTAGGCTATTAATTTATGTTAGCAAATTGACTAAATTGAACACTAACTGTTGGTTTCCTCTATCATTTAAATTAATGTTGTCAATCCTACCATTGTTTCTATAAAATTTAAGAAAATGTTGTTGGTTGTTTAAAAAATTCTTTACTGAAAAAATCATAGTACTTTCATTACTCAATGTGCTTAAAAACCTGTTTAATTTCAAAACCTGCTCTGCTTTTGAAGGTGTGAATTGTGCTCTAGGGCCCCCTCCGAAATGATGGATATAAAGAAAAAAAATAGGTACCATAAAATAAATTATTTATCATGAATCATCCGCGAATTCATCACCATGGCAGACAGTGATAGTTTGTGCGAGTTCGGGTTGCTTCAGACGCCTGGCTATCTTCGCTTGCAGCAGTGGCCGCTAGAGATCAGCATATCTACCGACGACATGGGAGGGGAGTAATGAAGAGTTCAGCCAGTTCAGTAGTAGCCATTGTTATTTACATCCGTTTGACGTTGTACTGAAATGGTAACGTTTTGCAGTTTCCACAATAGAATACTTATACAGTAGTTAGAACTCCAAATTTGATAATCACAATCACGTATATGTCTCCTTAGGTTCGGATAAGTGTTTTCTGTTTACAGATGGGATGACACACTGTTAAATCTTGACCAATGTTTTTGATTTTGTAATTGACTAATTGAGATATTTTCTTCATTTGGCTTGAATAGATACATTTTTATAATTTAATGGACCAATTTAAAGATACAGCGTGATCTTGGTAAAGTAAAGGTTTAGTGCAAATTAACGTAGCAAAACTTAGATGAAGTCATGGCATGTCTACTTGATATTAATTAAGCTAACCTTAAATTCTCGACCCCCTTCAAAAAAATATTCGATATCCGCCACTGCAACATTTACTACTTTTTGTTTTACTAAACCATCTCAGACTTTTGCCACTTCGGACTGAATAACTTAAACATGGTTTGTGTAAAGGCATCAATACATTTTATTCCATTTCTAACAATCATTGCAATTAATTTACTGAATAATCCTGCAATTGATTAATAAAATTAATCCAACCACTATTAACCCCAACGTATCTGTATCATGATCATAAACACCGCAAATTTGAATTTTGTCTAAGAGTTTTAGAAAACTTTTGAATATTGCTTTTTTAACTTTTAATTAATTGCTATTGATTGTTTATCTACCTTGTTCCTTGACTCATCCACGACTGTCTGTGTCTCCTCTCTACCCCCCCCCCCTTGGGGACTACGGCGGATTGAACGGGTTGATTGCAGATCAGCTGTGACGCAAGCTTATCTCTTAGTTTATTGTAGGATGATAGGCGTTATATGGAGCCTTCTTCAGGCAGTCGTTAACCCCACCTTCAAAGCTTCTGATTAAAACTCATAAAAACACCGCACATTGTTCCACAGGTGGCCTAGTCCTGTCCTTGCCAGCCAAGCTGTGTTGTGGAGCGTTGGCAGGGGCTGTCGCGCAGAGTTTCTCATATCCCATGGACGTCACTCGCAGACGCATGCAGCTAGCCATGATGAGCCCAGAAACTCAAAAGTTTGCGTGAGTAATCTCATCATAAGTTTTTTTCCTAACAAAAAGTGAACAAAAAAGTGTGTGAGTAATGTTTTGATTCTTTTTAACAAGTAAAGAAGGTTTCACCTTAACTTGTGCTATTTACCAAACTCTAGCAGTAATTTGTATTTTGTCTTTACTTTTGCATTTTACCCTTGGATTTTGACTATAATAATGGTACAATACCTCGTCAAGTAGTCCAAATGATGATTGAGGTTAGAAACCTACATGTTTCGCCGTAAATACGGCATCGTCAGGGTTACAAAAACGAAGACATCGATGTCACACGCACACAATAAATACACGGATACGAACATTTAATTACGGAATTAGTAGCTACTACCTGCGCCGGGACCGTCCGTGTCGTGTGCGTGTGATAGGCCTATCAATGTCAATTAAATGTTTACTTTGTCTTTCCGTAATTAAATGTTCGTATCCGTGTATTTATTGTGTGCGTGTGACATCGATGTCTTCGTTTTTGTAACCCTGACGATGCCGTATTTACGGCGAAACATGTAGGTTTCTAACCTCAATCATCATTTGGACTACTTGACGAGGTATTGTACCATTATTATAGTCATATAAAGTAATCCAGGGGCCATCAACATGGAATCTTGGATTTTGCATAGTTATATTAGTTGATCATTTAGTTTTTTTTTCTGATTTGCAGTTGTACTTTTAGCAGGAGTATATTTGTGTGGTAAAGTATTGTTGATAAGGCTGAACCATTTACCGGTAGTTATTATTTTATTTACCTACGCTAGTATTTGAATCAATTGCTTGTGACACCTATTCTTACAGTATTTTTGTTGTGACTTTGTATGGCAGACTCTCTTTTTGTCTTCGATTTCAGGCACCTCATTCGAACTAAATACGTTACAACCATCAATAGTTAGTAAGCAAATGAATTAATGCATTGGAATATATTGTTTGTACAGTTAATAGGCCTTGTTCTAAATGAGAAAAGCAACCAATAATGTAATCTGCATGAATCAAACCATGCTAGATGAATAAAATGTTACTGTTTGCGGCCATACACATTTTCTCGTCTGAACCAAACAAAACTGAATCAAGGGAGTCTACTGACTTTTTTGTCTTCTGTACTGTCAATATTAATCATGTACATTTTTGCATATGTTATAATAATGTTGAAAGAATTGCATTTTCGTGCACTAATTTATGATGTTTTAATTTAATCATACTTTATGTTTACATGTATATTATGCCTTTATATTGATGAGGATTCTTCTTCTTCTTCTGCAGACGGTATGTGGTTTTCTTCCAAATGCATTTCTCTGCATAGAAATATTTTTAACATGCTTTTACTAACCTGTCCCAAATTAAAAGGTTCTTAAATTTCTCTTATTAACCACCTTTTCAACAACCTTTGTTCTAAGGTATACTTACTAGGAAGTATTTGTCTTCTTTATCTTTAGCTTATGCATGAACAAAATTAAAATTAAAAGTGTATTTATATTCTCTACATGTTTTTGTGACAGCTTCACGTGTGTATGCTCATTATATTTGATAGTATTACTGCCTGCTCTTGAATAAGATTTTAACTTTAAAGGAATACTAACTAAATGAAAGGTACTTATAACATTGAGGTTATATTTTTTTAGCTTGTTTTCTTCAAGTTGCTGCTTGTTTATTTAAAAATCTGCCTTCTATACTATTTAAAGTTAAATAAAAAGCACCCATCACAGTAGCATATTGGTAATGCCTTCTTAGGTCCTCAAACCACACGTTGCTAGTCTAAGACTAATCAATGGTTAGAGTTTAAAAAAAGGATGGCTAGTAATTCTTTCATTGGTCCGGTTTTACAAGTCAATTAGAAGGTTTCTCAGAAGATTTAGTGTGCCAATGTTTGCATGTTTACGACTGAGTAAATAGTCATGAAGAGCTTTCAAAGGGAAATATGAAATAATATTAACTATTAGATTTATAGTGGGACACTCTTTGCTTCAGCTCTATCATTCCCCAGTATTTTACTGCATTAGTGGTGCTTTATCTGTAAATATTACTAATTGGAGTCAGTGATTGCAGTTAATAGAATTTTTTAGTTTCCAAATAGAAATTAACACACTTACAACAATTAACAATTTAATTGGTGGTGGTTGGCTACAAACATGTTCCCTCCCTGACTGCTGGGAGGGAACATGTTAACTGGGCCTGACTTAGGGGAGGTACGATTGAGGCATTAGTTCAAAATTCCTCCGTGAACAGCGCTGTAGTAGAGAGCACTTTGGCAATGAAGGTTTACTAATCGCAAAAATAGTTATGTTCATAAAATAAAATTATAAATGCTTCAAATTCAATTATATTATTTTTTAATTATAAAATTAAACTATCATAACCTAACCGAACTAACCAAACTTGCTGATGATGAAATAATATAACAAAAGTTTAGTAATAGAAAAAATAATTCTGTTTATAAAATAAAATAGTCCAGGCAAATTAGATCAAATATAGGGAGTGCCCCCCAAAAAATCGTCTAAAGCTGGAAAGTGTTTTAATACCTTTTGGGGGTCCCAAATAAGAGTACTTCCACTCTTATAGAAAGCATACTTGGTAGAAAGCGCTGTAGAGTCCTATGAGTTTGCGACGGATTCTGACGTCTGCTTAAGTTTTGGGAGTCGAAAAACTATGAAAATTTTGCACTTTTTTCAGTTTTTCGCTTATAACTCCTAAATAACGAATCCTACGGAAAATGTTGTTCAAAGGTCTCTTTTAGTGCATTAAATTCTGCGTCGATTGGTGTTAAATACGTCAAAATCGGCAAAGCCGTTTAGCCGCTGTAGCTTTTTAAAGTTGGGTCATTTTCATCAACATGGCCAAAAAGTTGATTATTTGACCAGTTTTCGAAAGTTGGGAAATTTTACTAAAATTTTTAACAATATAGATCCTGTCCTTTAAATGGATTATGAATCATTAGTTGGTGATGTATTCCATGGTGATTATCCAGAGGTTTATCTAATAAGATGTGAAGAGAGTCCCTATTATATGTAATTTTAAGTCAAATATTGTTGTCTGAGGTTCCGAAAATTCTAGGATTCATCCCAACCTCTTATTATATACGATCTATAACTGGATTCATCTCTCAGTTTTTTGGATTACATCTTCTAACGTATGCTTTAGAAAAAATGTACCTGTAGTTAGCTTGAAGAGCACAAACGTCTGCGTAGAATGTTTTCCAATTCATTAAGATCGGTTTCACCATTTAACCGCTTTTGATTGTTAACACTAGATCGGATGCTCGTCAAGTTTCCGAAGTTTAAAATCTTACCATTGAAATCCAACCAACCAGCCTAATTACCAAAAACATAGGGTATATGGTAGTGAATCTATCAATGAATCTATCCACTAGTGTGACGTCATGGATCCTGCAGCATAGCCTATTTTTCTAGTGGGGCCTTGTCTGAACACGTCCTTAACTAATAGTAAAACAACAATCACAAAATAAAAAAACTATTCAATTTTATTTTCAGAGCAACACAGATTTAAATAACAAATTATAAAACTAAAATTTCAACAATAGTAAACAATTAAATTTATTTTCTTGCTCCTGAATGGCAAACTGGCTAATGTTAAATATCCACGTATTATTGAACAAGGATATTTCACAATTAAATCAAGACAAAAAGCATAAATCCGGATTATGGTGTTATATGACCATTGCACAAGTAAGTGCTCATGAGAGCAACATCTTATTGTGGAGAGCTTTTCCGAGATAGGGGAATCAATGATAGGGATCTAGCCCTATGGTTCGCTGGCAGGCCCATCGCAGTTAATGTTACCCATCAAATTAAGGGATATTGTGGGATCACCTCTTCAACACATTATCAGCAAGTTGACAATAAAAACTCTCTATGTTTTTGGTAATTAGGCTGGTTGGTTAGATTTCAATGGTAAGATTTTAAACTTCGGAAACTTGACGAGCATCCGATCTAGTGTTAACAATCAATAGCGGTTAAATGGTGAAGCCGATCTTAATGAATTGGAAAACATTCTACGCAGACGTTTGTGCTCTTCAAACTAACTACAGGTACATTTTTCTATAGCATGCGTTAGAAGATGTAAGCCAAAAAACTGAGAGATGAATCCAGTTATAGATCGTATATAATAAGAAGATTCATGGTTGGCATGAATCCTAGAATTTTCGGAACCTCAGACACAATTTTTGACTTAAAATTACATATATTAGGGAGTCTTACTCTCTTCACATCTTATTAGATAAACCTCTGGATAATCACCATGGAATACATCACCAACTAATGATTCATAATCCATTTAAAGGACAGGATCTATATTGTTAAAAATTTTAGTAAAATTTCCCAACTTATAATACATTTACTTTAATAATTTTTTCAATGAAATGGCGACCATACAAAGTAGGTAGCAATCAATTGCCATTATTGATTAGTAAAAAAAACATATTACGCAGAATGTTGTGTTTTCCAAACTAACTACAGGTGCATTTTTGTATAGCAAGCGTCGATTAGGAGTTGTAAGCCGAAAACTGGTCAAATAATCAACTTTTTCGCCGTGTTGATGAAAATGACCCAACTTTAAAAAGCTACAGCGGCTAAACGGCTCGGCCGATTTTTACGTATTTAACACCAATCGACTCAGAATTTAATGCACTAAAAGAGACCCTTGAACAACATTTTCCGTAGGATTCGTTATTTAGGAGTTATAAGCGAAAAACTGAAAAAAGTACAAAATTTTCATAGTTTTTCGACTCCCAAAACTTAAGCAGACGTCAGAATCCGTCGCAAACTCACAGGACTCTTATTTGGGACCCCCAAAAGGTATTAAAACACTTTCCAGCTTTAGACGATTTTTTGGGGAGCATATGTCTAATTTGCCTGGGCTAAAACTAGAAATTGCTCAAATAAAATTTAATAATAAAACTTAATAATAAAATTAAACTGTCATAACCGAACCAAACTTGCTGATAATAAAAAAATCTTGGACAAAAAGTTAATGCCACCAGCGGGATTCGAACCCGGGACCTTCAGCATTATATCAGCCCGGTATGCTAACGACCACCGAGGCCGATGGCTACAGATCGATTTGTTACGGTAATGGCGTTCCCGCAGCTAATAAGAAGCCCACAGCTGTCATCGTAGCCTCTTCTATACCTCCCCTGAGTAAACCCACGTTAACTAACTTCAGATGTAAAATCAAAATCTATAGGCTATGCTGTGTTGGTAATTATTGTGATTAACCATGGTAACCTTATATCACCAGACACTAGATTTTTAGCTAAAAATAACGGTGCAACTGTAGTTTCTTTCTTTTTATTGCAACTAATCATAGTGATTGTTTCTATGTATATAATGTTTACTTCTTAAATAAAGATGTTTTCAATTAAATTCAAAGACATTGGTTATCTTTGGGTTGTCAAATGGCGATTAGTTTAAAGTGTACCCTTTTTCAAAGGATCATAAAGCCATGTTACCTAAAACCTCTTGAAACAAGAAACACCTACTGAACTCTCGGCTTGACTAAAGCTTTTCATCTTCACCTCCTCGCTTTTAGAAAATTACTCTGTGTTTTTTAACTTATTTTCTTCTTTTCTAAAAAAATTTTCTGCACAGGATGGGAATGGTGAAGACTCTTGTGTTTATCTACAAAGACAATGGTATGATTCGAGGCCTCTACCGGGGAATGAGCATCAACTACATCCGAGCCATTCCGATGGTGTCCGTCTCGTTCACAACTTACGAACTGATGAAGCAAGCCCTTCAACTCGACACTGGCATAAAGATTTCAACTTCGTGAAACTTTGAAGACCCAGTCTGTGTTTCATGTTTTAGGTTTAAGTGAGGCTTTAGGCCGGTCAGTAGGAACAGTTCAATAGGAAATTGGCCTTACACTAGCACTCACACAGAAAGGTGACTCATGTAATTTCTGTAGCTTAAAACTGCTAAATGTTGCTAGTTCCGCTACAGTTATGTTATTTAATACAGATTATAGAGTAAATAAAGTGTTACCTCTTGGCAAACTACAAGACCTTTGCTAAAGACAAAGACAAATTTACCTGTGTAACTGTGTTTACCTTAACCTTCATATAGTATTATTTAGATAAAGCTTTCTAGTTTCAACTTGCACAAGATACAATAGCTATTTCAAGGGTGATTATGGGAATTGTCTTGATCGGGGTTTGGAAAATATATCCCCCTTTTTATTTTGTTAGCGTACACTTTATACTACCTATATTTTATATAGTGTTGTGTAACTTATGAGTAAATATAAACGACACAGATTTATCTTGAATGCATTGAGCTGTTCAACCCCTAATTTAATTACATTTTTCAAATAGTTTTTCCTCAGTGGAGACGATGTTCTTTTTCACCTCTATGAGCGCCCATTATTTATTTTTTATGTAGCTTTAATGTGTAACCAAACTTATTGTAGTACTGCTTAATTTAGATTCCTACATTTTACAGAAAACAATTTTTGCACAATTTTCAAAATTAATTTCTATTGTGGTGTTACTGATGATAAATGTTGTTGTTAATCACAATATTAAGCAATTTCAAAGAACCAAAAAAATCATA
Organism: Macrosteles quadrilineatus; assembly: GCF_028750875.1. Lineage (NCBI taxonomy): Eukaryota > Metazoa > Arthropoda > Insecta > Hemiptera > Cicadellidae > Macrosteles > Macrosteles quadrilineatus. The sequence continues at coordinate 102,831,325 of NW_026542596.1, read as the reverse complement.
GATTAAAAATTTTTATGTTTTCACATTACACAATGGGAAGATAACGTAGTGGCTTTTCTAATTCATCATTCAAAAGAATAAGTTAAGTAAAGTTTCTAGAATAGCCCTAGTCCGTAATGGGTGTTGGACAGGTTTAAAGGTATTCATTCAGTTAAACTTCACACTTTATTGTTTTCTGCTTAGATAGTTAATTTAGAATGAACTATTTTCATTACAAGTTATATGCTGATATAACTATTGCATGTAGTTTTGGATCTAGTTTATATGGAAAATACTGCATTAGTTATTAGTTAATTTACCTATACTGGAAAATCAAAATTGTAATAAAGAATAACAACGATTTTGTTGTTGTAAAATGTGCCTCGCAAATAATTCTTGTTAGTGAAAAGGTATCAAGTTGATACATACTAGTTTTTAATGTGATTGTGGAAGCGGGGTGTCTGAGCACCTGGCTGTCCAAAGCCCAAACCAAATATTTCTGAACAATGACAAAGCTTTAATTTAAAATGTTATTTTAACAAGATGAACTTTACTCTATAAAAAATAAATCTCTGTTGCCGCATGTCGATATCACATTTTTTATTCTTGTTCTTGTTATATAAATATTTAGTGAGATAAAATCTTGTTTGTTATGTAGATAATTGTTGAACTTAGGTTTAGATTATTTCATGTTTTCAAAATAATGAGTAACTAGGTGGCGTTCGCAGAAGCATCCACAAAATTGAGCGGAGTCATCAATGGTTCATATTATATTGTTTTTGTCATACTGCAGTGAAAACAGTCGTCATTGATGCATGCGTTGCGGGTCTAAAGTAGCATTTTTACTCTTTAGGGAATAAAATTCGTTTTTAGCCTCTATGGAGTAAAACTCAGCTGTTGTCAACTCAGTTGTAAATTTCTATTGTAAACGATTGAATACGTATCGAACTATGTAACGATTCGTGCTTCATAATCATTTTAACCTACAGTCTACAGTCTCTTCCCATTGCATTTTAGCATTGCAGATAGGCCTACATTAATCCATTCCCACATTCAACACTGCCCACCTTTACTACTTCCTTCACCACCCCCTACGTAGTGGACCTGTTCCCGTCTCTTACCATAGCATTTTAGGATTGCAGATACATTAATGTAATTGCCAAAGACAGTTTCCACACTCTGCACTGCAAGCCTCACTAATTCCTTCACCATTTCCTACGTCATAGACATGTTTCCTTCCCTTCTCACAGCATTTAAGTATTAGATACATTTATCTAACTGCCCAAACGGTTCCCTCACTCTGCACTGCCAGCCTTTACTACTTCCTACGTCGTGGGGGATGTTTCCTTCCCTTCTCATAGCATTTTATGATTGAAGATACATTAATCTAACTGCCACAGACGGTTCTCAACATATGTTCATACCTACTTCCTAAGCCACTTCCTACATCGTGGACCTGTTTTCATCACTTTCCATAGCATTTTAGGAATTTAGATACGTTAATCTAATTGCCACAAACATTGCCCACACTCCGCACTGCTAGCCTTTACTACTTCTTTCACCATTTTCTATGTCGTGGGCATGCTTCCATACCTTATCATAGCATTTCATCATTGCAGATACATTAATCTAACTGCTACAAACGGTTTCCAGTTCCCAAACTCCACACTGCTCACCTTACTACTTCCTTCACCTCTTCTTACGTCGCAGACATGTTTCCCTCTCTTCCCATAGAATTTTAAGATTGTAGATACCAAGATACCATAATCTAATCGTCATAAACAGTTCCCACACTCCGAAAAACTCGCCTTTACCACTTCCTTCATCTCTTCCTACGTCACGGACCTGTTAACCTCCCTTCCCATAGCATTTTAGGATTGGGGATACCTTAATCTAATCGTCATAAACAGTTACCACACTCCAAAAAACTCGCCTTTACTGCTTTCTTCATCACTTCCTACGTCACGGACCTCTTTACTTCCCTTCCCTTAGCATTAATGGAATGCAAATACCTTAATCTAATAGTCATAAACAGTTTCCACAATACACACAGCTCGCCTTGACTACTTCCTTCACCACTTCCCACGTCGCGGACCTGTTTTCCTCCCGTCCCATAGCATTTAAGGATTGAAGATACCTTAATCTAATAGTCATAAACAGTTTCCACACTCCGGACAGCTCGCCTTGACTATTTCCTTCACCACTTCCCACGTCGCGGACCTGTTTTCCTCCCTTCCCATAGCATTTTAGGATTGCAAATACCTTAATCTAATGGTCATAAACAGATCCCATACCCCGAACAGCTCGCCTTGACTACTTCCTTCACCACTTCCTACGTCGCGGACCCGTTTTCCTCCCTTCCAATAGAATTTTAGGAATGCAGATACCTAAATCTAATCGTCATAAACAGTTTCTCCACACTCCGGACAGCTCACCTTGACTACTTCCTTCACCACTTCCTACGTCGCGGACCTGTTTTCGTCCCTTCCCATAGAATTTTAGGAATGCTGATACCTTAATCTAATCGTGATAAACAGTTCCCACACTCCAGGCAGCTCGTCTTGACTACTTCCTTCACCACTTCCTACGTCACGGACCCGTTTTCCTCCCTTCCCATAGAATTTTAGGAATGCAGATACCTACCTTAATCTAATCGTCTTAAACAGTTTCCACACTCCAGACTGCTCACCTTTACTACTTCCTTCGCCACTTCCTACGTCACTGACCTCAAGCTAGTGTCGTCATTTTATTATATTTATGATCCATACCACCGTTTATGTTCTAATATCTGTGGAATAATGCTATCAGCTATTTATTTATCTACTGTACTGCATTCAAAAGTCAACAGCTGATCATATGTCTTTGTTTATGTGTCAAATACTGATTCCATAAGGATTGCATTGAAACTTTGAGACCCAGTGGGGCGGATTCCTGAGAGACTTTTTTAACGCCATATAGATGTTGGCACTCACCGATATGGTCTTTATCACCATGCAAAATTTGAAAACGATTGATTCAGCCGTCTAGGAGGAGTTTGCGTATTACGAAATGCATAAAAGTCGATGTATAAGAGCTTCGCTCGCTCCGCTCAATAAAATTACATGTTTATGTTTGAAGATCAAGGTTGTTTTTAATTGTATGTTGGTTAACAGCAACCCACAAAATATGAAAAATGTGACATTTCATTACATGTAACTGACAGACATGTAATTTAACTTTTTCTGTATTTTTCTTTTATAGTGGCAACAAAAAAATTTGTGTTTAAATTTTATTTGTTGAGGAAGATAAATTAAGTAAAATGTTATTACTCAAACGTAGTCTTAAGCTGTCTATGTTGTGCAATGCCATGTATTTTATACTTCTCAATTTGTATGAGGTACTGACGTGCAGTTTTTAACATCCATGACAAATAATAGTGTAATTCTTGTGTGAATGGATTAAGGTTTTTTATACATGTTATATTCCCTCATTAATCTCTCAGGCAATGCAGTGCAGATACTCACATAATTAATTATCAAGTCCATAATTTGAATAGGGTATTACTAATCAACCCCTATAGATTGCTTTCAATTTTCCCACCATGAATTAGTGAGGTCTCATAAACCTCTCTTACGCTTTATTCAAGTTAAATAAAATAACATGAAACTGTGATAAATTAGATAAGATGTTTTTAAAGGATACATATAGTAGAAAAAGTATTTTGAAACAGTTAAATACATTTTGTAATGAACCTATTGATTCACTGCAGTAGCGATAACAATAAAAATATAGTTACATACAGTGGAACGTCGATATTCCGGCTGAAACGGGCAGCCAGTAGACCAGACCGCCTAAGTTCCTCGTTTAAGTTGAACAAAATTAACAATAAATAATTAATTGCAGCTTAATAGTGATGACCTTTTTTGAGTGGGTCGGGATTGTGTATGTACAAGTTCCTCCTTTTTCCCCACTTGCCAATTGTTCTATATTGTACTGTACTTAATTATTATATTACATACAAACCCTACTATTTCTTATAGGCCATGATTTTCATTAGGAATGATCAATCTGGACAGTACCGGGAGCGAATTATCGAGGTTCTACTGTATTTTATTATGGTTAGTTTTCCTAAAAATTGCTTCTTTTTTCAAAGAATAGCTGTTAAATGGCTGGTATTTAGAAATGTTAGCATTATTTCAATCCGTATTTACTTGTGCTATACATATTTTTTTTATAATAAATTAAATTAATGCCTTAAAGACATTGATCATTTTAATCATAAGTACTTTGTTGAGGAATTTTTACTGTTCTGGTAATATTGAAAGAAATCGTTACTTTCTTATTGTTATTGGACCATATTATCTACTACGGTATATGAGATCTGTTTTTCTAGCCATTTTTATAAGAGGTTACTGTTATTTAGTTATTATTTGCACACATAAGGTAAAATTATAAGTATCGTTTTATTTAGAACAATCAACACCATTGTTCTGTTATACATACCAGTTTGTTATATGTATTGTTGTTCGTTATATTGTTGTTATTCATATAAAATTCAGATGATTTAGAGGGATTTTAAGGTATGGTAATTTTGAGCATTACTAGTTTTTGTAATAAAATTGTTGAAAGTATAATTGTAGTTTTATTAAGATTCTCTTGGATAAGAATACTATGGTAGTCTTAAAGGGATTATTTCTATGCTAAGGCACTGTTCTAGCTAGTGGATAATATTTTTTCCAGACTACGCCATTGGCATTTTATTAATGTTTTGAGAGGGAATGGTCCAATCCAAACCATATCGACCTTTGTGTTAGGCCAATGACAATTGGCATCTGAGTATATAATTAACAATCTCACTTGGAATCAAACCAGCGACTGTAGATTTGAAGGCAAGCACTGTAACCACTCGGCTACCCAGACAAATTATCAGCTGTAATAGTATATACTAGTGCACCTGTTGCTCGAATTCGAGCAATTGCAAAGTATTATAGGTGTTATTTCAAAACGAATAACCCTTACAGTCATACGATCCTATGTAAAAGAGTCAACTCCAAGATAATGTAATGAATCACTCCACTCCAGTTACCGAAACTGAAAACGAACGCTCTTGTGTGTATCATGTGTTTACTATAAACAGCTGCAATTAATACAAATTATTCGTCTGTTTGAGCAAACAAAATTTTTTCCTCGTAAGAAATACATTGGGATTTTAATGGCTTGTGGGGCAAAGCCCGAGGACCTTTATTACAGGAATTGGTGAAAGGGAGCGTCTACAAAAAAAAATACTTTATTTTGACACGTTGTTTGTAAAAATCCGTTCATTATTAACGGAGGAGTAGTGTTTTGTAGAAATCGCCTTCACGATGTAATTTAACCTATTAGGCCCCACAGATCAATACACACCAGCCATAACATAAAAAAACATCACTTGAAACTAAGCCTAGCTAAAAAATCTCAGAGACAAACCAGAACTAGAACTACCATTAAGGCTTGGGTGTTGGTTTTACTAATAGTACTGATACTGCTAGGTCTAATCAGTGGACAGAAGAAGCTTTGTCTTCCTGACAAGGAGAGAAAACAGTGTATTTTGATGGTTCATATTATGCTCTCTCAGTCAAAGTGTGCAAATCCTGAGAAGTAAAATAAACGGTATCAGCAATCTGACACATACTTTCTCCCATAAGCTTGTCAACAACCTGGCCTAGTGAAAAATAACAAAAGTTGCATAAAAGCACCCACACTCAAACTCAAAAATTTTGACGAAAACAATACCTTCTCCTATAATGATGTACAAACAAAAGATTTTCTGAGACATTGGTTGCAAACCAGCAATCAAATCAAGACGATTCATATTTGGCAACTGATTTGTTACTAATTTGCGTTTTCAGCCAAAAACAATAATTCTGACAAATAAATAATAAACGGAAAACACAATATAACACGCATAGAGTTCATGAATTATAACCCCCTGTTTTGTTCAATGTTAGAGAGAAAACCTAGTGTATAAGGTTAAAAGGCAAAAGGTAAAAATGCTTTAAGGTAAGGTTTTGCATATTGTTCTATTTATTAGATAAAACAATCACTGTCTGGGTTAGTAACGAAATCCAATTAATACTGGTGTATAATCATAATTTATTTTCATCATAAAATGATGTTTATTTCACAGCAAATTAAGTATTTCCTATGACTAAAAGAAACTATTTGTACATGGTTTCTTGGAGAAAAGAAGAGTTTGAAAAATATGTTCACAGATATCAATAATACTCGATAGAAAGAAATTATAGTTAAAATAACAAAAAACATAGTGAGTATAGCATATCTGAATATTTCTCTCCTTGTTTCCGTGGTCAGACTACAAATAGTCAACAAAATTTAACAACATCTGCATGCTCAGCACGATTTGATGTGCAAAATAATTGGTTAAATTTCAACCCTGACTGGCCAACTTTAGAATAAAATAAATCTCTTTTAAAAATAACGCGACCAAATGCACTGATTTGAGGTATTTCACAATAATAAAAATATCATTAAACATGCTAATATATAAAAAATAAATAAATTGTTATAACTGTTACCCATATTTTTGATAAAAACAATGCAACTATTAACATTTTAAGGGACAAGTCATATAAAAAATCTAGTTTCAGCATCTTACTAACGTGTGCTCAAACTCGTTTCACAGCAGCTCAGTCATTACAAACACACTTCACACAGCGAAACCTGTCTTGTGGCAGTGGGAAATAAATGTGTTGCCTTCCGACTCCCTGTCTTGTTAGTACAGAAATTACGACTTTGTTCTATCCGAGAAGAGTTTATTACTCGTTTGATATAAACACATATCGTACATAGACATACAAGGTAAGGCGGGGTAAACACATAAATAATATTAAAAGCACTCAAAAATGCAGCCTGCATCAACATACCGTAATATTACTCGGCTAAATAAAGTGCAGGTCCATTATGCGAATATTGGCTTCGGGTTAAAACACACAAACCTAAACCATAAAATCTGTACAGTTTTCTATAATCTACATTAGAATTAGAAATGTGTAATCGGTTTTAAATGAACTATTAATATACAATTTGAATGCAGGCGATAATAGCATAGTTTAAAGAAAGTAGTCGGGAGTCCTGCGAGTGACATGGGGCTCTCCACGGCGAGGTGCTGGGTCGAACTGCAGGCTGAAACAAGAGGAAACCAACTGTAACTCAACAGACTACAACTGTTGCAACCTTTCAGCTGTATTGCTGTATTACATTTTTACAATAAAAAATAATATAAAAAAGTAGAATTATTAGGATCATTACTAAAACATTCCATGTAGCCTAAAACATGTATTCTCAATGAGCAGTGGTATTATAACTTAAAGGGTTTTCAATTCCAATTAAGGAGCCTTGGAAAGAGGAGAAAGAACAAATAATGCAATCAATAGCTGTCCACTTGGTAACCCAGAGTTTGTTGTATAGCTCAAAAAATTGTACACATTAAATGGTTGATATCACACCACTTTTCAGGATTCCCTTATAGAGAAAATCCGTTGGCTAAGGAGGGGAGTCTCTAAACAAAGAAATAAAATTACCCAACTTGAATTGACTTCACACAGATTATCAGTGAAGAAACAATTGTCTCCAGTTTTCCATGCTGGAAAAACTTAGTTTCAACATATTTTAGACATGTTTACATGAATTGAAGAAGAGCATTAATTTGGCACTCATTAAAAGAGAGAAGTTAATGTATGTGAACCTTCACAACATAAAAGGTAGGCTTATTAAAAATCAATTTTCAACAAGTTTTATAATAACTCTAAGAATATTACTAGTTATTACAGTTACTCTAATTTATTCACAAAGTTTTCCTCAATGTTATGTTTCATACTATGCGGCCGGGTTCCCTAGTAACATTAGATTTAACGAGTGCTTAGGTTTGCTGCTGCACAGAAGGTAAAAAGGGCTTTTTGATCAAACGTTAATAGTATAGGATGAAATAAATAAGTTTGCCAAATTTGATCAATATATATCAATAAACAAGTAAACCACAACGGTTTTCTCCATAAAAAGAGTGTGAGAAATAAAATGTAGTTTTTTCCAGTTAGGCTACCTTTAATTGTACAACACTTCAATAGACAAAATTATTTATATTTTTAAGCTCTACACAATGGTTTTAATGGAAATTAGGCACTTTCATATTCTAAGGGGAAAAACAATTTTTGAAAATTACAAACCCCATAATACCTCATGTTTTCATGACCCGATCATGCTAGTTCGCAAACTCACCCAAGTTTATATGAACCTACACTTTCAAGCCAAATTTGATCAATCTCACACCAAAATTAGTAGAACTATAGTATTCAAGCCCAAAACGAGATTCAAAGATACTTCAAACATTTCAACCTGAAATAAAGTTGTAGTGTAGAGCGAAAAAGGTCCCTTATTTTTTTAAAATATTTCTATATCAAGAAATATTTGATAGCTTACAATGAATATTTGAGAGCATCGTCAAGTTCCATGATAGCAGCTTGGTTACCACAGCGGTAACAGTAGTTGGGGGCGGAGAAGATGGTTACCACGTTTCTGTCATGACACCTAAAAACATGAAATTCAACAATTAACAATTTGTGCTAAATATTTGAGTAAAAGCTAGTAATAAATAAATAAAAACATAAATGTAACTTGTAACTCTAGTCTTATAAATTGTATAAAAAGAAAAGGGATAGCAACTAGCTTACCTTGAGGTAGGCCAAATAGATCATGTTTTATTTAGCCTACCTAGACTTCTTCAAGAGAAACTAGCTGCTATCCTCCTTTTTCTACAAATCAAAATCTTGGCCCGGAGCCTTTCCTTAAACAAAACTCGACTCTTATAAGTCATAGCCTAGTATCAAATAATTACATCACGCTACTTCACACAGCATTAATGTCAGCATATTGTCGACAGCATCACACTTTGTCTACGTAAAATGTTTAACTGAAGATGAATGCAGTGTGAGGAGTGACTAAGATCAGCTGTTTATTTAGCCACCAAACAGCTGTGTCCAGTGAATCCACCAAACCTCCCCTGAACTTACACTTAGTAACCTCAACATGCCTCAACTTAATAAGTGAAGTGTAAATAAATGTAAAGAAGCATTTAGCCTACTAGTAGTTTCATAAATTACACTGTACAGCCCACAACCTAATCTTAAGATAAGGCCCTATTATCTTATAAGCTTGTGTAAATACCAGTTGACATTTCTGTTAAACAAAACAAACTGGTAGGGGATTCTTCATTAATAATATGATAGAGGCTATCTACAGTATTAATTAAATGTAACAACTGAGCTATGTATTCATAAAAATAATGCAATGGTGATAGGACAGTTGATTTCCACATTTATGACTCATATTATGATCATAAAAATTCAATTGTAAAACACACTTTCACTTAAATGTAAAAAAAACTAACAATGTCATTCATAAATAAGCCTAAAAAATAGTTTTTCTATTGTTTACTCTTTTAGAAGAAAATTAAATACAGTAGAAAAAGTGTGTTAAGGGGATTTAGTCAAAATTAAAATTCATTATGTAGCCCCTGAACTGTTGATTAGACTATAATTTAAGGTACATACCTTCACGTCAACAGTTCATAAATGAATGGTCAAACCCACTACATGTTTCGCCTATACATAGGCATTGTCAAGTGGTCCTTCAAGAACGTTTCGTCCATTGTAGACTCGTCAAAAAACATTTAAATAAATACACAAAACACGATACATTGTACGAAACATTTAACACTTAGTAGGCCTACTATTTACCGGTCGCGGTACGGAGGCAGACTGGCTGGAATTACGAACGGAGAAGGGGTCGGGGTTACGTAATTCCAGCCAGTCTGCCTCCGTACCGTGACCGGTAAATAGTAGGCCTACTAAGTGTTAAATGTTTTGTACAATGTATCGTGTTTTGTGTATTTATTTAAATGTTTTTTGACGAGTCTACAATGGACGAAACGTTCTTGAAGGACCACTTGACAATGCCTATGTATAGGCGAAACATGTAGTGGGTTTGACCATTCATTTATGAACTGTGGACGTGAAGGTATGTACCTTAAATTATAGGGATTTAGTCGTTGTCATCGTCTTGCACGTTCGCGGTAATAGCGGTAATTTTCCGATCTCACTTAGGTATCGACTTTTGATGATCAATTCTTGATACCGATACTAACGGCCAAGTATCGGTGGTATTGAAAATTGGTATGTACAATTGACACATCCCTAGTTTAGACTTAGTTTTACTGGGGAATTCTCGGCGGCGGAACTCTTCAACTCAGTTACGTAAAGAGTGGAGTAACTTCTCAATTATGACTTTTCAAAATGACTTGTTTTTATTGAGGTTGTTTTGGTGAGATACAGTCGTATACAGAGGTATAGCGGTTGATTTAACATCATATGTTATGGCGTTTTCAAGGGATCTAAAACACTTGTAATTGAGGGCCATGTACTGTACACAAGGTTTTACTGTAGGTTACAACCATGGACTCACCAATTGTATCCTTCCATCACGAGTTGATGTGCTCTGGACACCAGTGTGAGGCCGTTGGAGTGGTTGAATGTTTCCGAGATGTCTTGTCCGAATGTGTAGCCAGCGCCTCGGGGAGAGATGCCCCACCCTCCTCTGTCATCAGGGTCCGACCACAGAAGATCACACATGGGCCCCTAGCACCAACATGTCATGTGTAAGTCAAGAGAACACAAAATACAATTAATAGTGAATAAGATCTAGGACAAATATCAAAATGGAGCTGCCCCTTGCAGAAATACGAAATAAAAGGCATTGTCAAGTTAATATTGAACAAATAAAATAAAAAATAAACAGGCTTTGATATGAATAAAAACAAACCGGAATCATGAAAATACTAACAAGATCATAGGTGCAAACAACTCATAGATGTAACCTATGAGTCGTGTCCGTCGACATGCGCGTTATGGCTGGCCGCACATTTTGCTATGTTAAACCAATGTATCCATGTATCTTGAATCTTAAATTTGCGTATATTGACTACATTAGGTTCAAATAATTTTATGTAAACGACAAGGGCTTGAAAATTAAACAACTGTTTCGAAACTAGTCGCCCGAGATTACAATAGGATTGACGACGCAAGGAATGTAAACCTAATTAATTTGTCATAAATCAATGCTGGGGGCAATACTAAATATAAAAGATTGCTATCTACCTAAATGAGAATGAACTCAATGTAGGCTATTGAAATTTATACATGGAAACATACAGCCTTAACTCATCCAAGTTTCTAAAAAAATAGCTGCAGCATCAAACCTTAACACGTTTAGTATAGTTGCGCGATGGCCAGCCGCGGCCGGTGGCTACAGGGTTGAATGTGCGTAAAACGTTTAAAATTAGTTTAATCCAAAGGAGAGGCATGTCGTAGCATGTACTGTGTTCCAGTTGTTGTGGACGTAGTTTTACATGAACCCAACAGATAGCAGCATAAAAAACCCCTAGTAGGCCCTCAGTATTGGCACATGGTGGGAAAAAGCAGGGACGAAAAGCCTGGATACCCCATCATAAAATACCTCAAAAAAGGTAGCAAGCACAATTTTGAAGTTAGGTTCAGCCTTCCACAACTATACACTACAGTAATTGTCGTGATTATATTCAATTTCATTAAATCCAAGACAAATCCCTACAATACACTAAATTTGGAACAGTCCCCACCATCGATGATATTGTCTAATTGAAAAACAAATTATACTGGATTGAAGTATAAAACTGGCACAAGCGGCAAGTGACAACATTCCCCGTGCGAGGCTGAGCTCACACTGGATCAATACTCCGAGTTAGGAATGCCACGTCTTTTAACATAGTCCGCCGCGCGCGCCAGTCCCTCACTATATTAAATAACGTAGGCGGCTCAGATTTGTGGTTATGAGTAACACTAGTTTGTTTTCTATGAGTCAAATTACCTTAACTTGAGAAGTTTATTCAGAATTTACTTTCTATTGGTAATGAGATTGAATGAAGGAATTAGCATCTATTTGTTCAGGACTTATATAACTTATAGTGAGTTAAGGGGCCTACATTTTGCTAAACTAATATGAAATAGCTACTAATTGAATAATAACACACAAACTTAAAGGAGCTTGATGAGTGCAGAAAATCTAAAATTACAATTCCTTAAATCAAACTAACTGACCAAAATGGTGACCTTTTGATAGATCATTGAACCATCCTGCATACCTCGTGAGGAACTTCTTGCAGGCGATCCAAAGCTCTTATATGATCTAAGGTGTCGATTGATGGGGACAGTCCACCGTGCAGACAAAAGATCTGTCCATCAACCAAAGCCGTCAAAGGTAGATAGTCAAACAAATCTGTGAAGAATTTCCACACATTTGCATTACCATACTTCCTCAGGCATTCATCGTAGAAACCGTAGACTTGGGTGATCTGCCTGGATTCATGGTTACCTCTGAGGATTGTGATTCTTTCCCTGTACCGAACCTGCAACAAGAAACGTATCTGAGTCACTGGGGTCTTATTTATTTGGCGCAGGTGTGAAATTGTAAATGTCACAAGACCAACTGTTTCTGTAGCCAGGATCATTTATTAAAAGCCATCTTGTTTAGATATTTTGGCGATCAAACGTGTACTACATAATATACTCTTAAGACACTAATCATAAGGTTAGCAATATTGTAGTATTGCAAATTCTGGAAACGATAATTAAAGTAGGTAGGCTACTTTGATGTTTGTTATAATTTTTTTTAAGATTGTTTGATAATTTATTTTTATAGGTAGTTTATTGATAGCCTATTAATGACGAGTGTTATTTTGAAAAGTAGAAACATTTCCGAATAGCACTTGCTTAGCACCAACCCTTTTACTTACTTAAATAATTTACTACATGGTGTCTACTAAACCTGGTTTGAAAAATTCAAGGAGTTTTCCAGGAGAATTCAAGACAAATTCCTGAATTTTAAGAGCTACTATCGGAACCCGTTCAACTAATCGCAACCCGCTAATAATAATTTATTATTACTATTATGATTATTTTAATTTAAAACAAAACTTTTCCAAAGAAAATATTTTATACAACATAATAAAACAGTATAACTAGTAGGTAAGGCGACACCAGCTATCATCTCCTGCGATCGTGGGAATACCGGTGAGCATATCTTGCAGTCTCGTCAACACAGGCAATCGATCGCGGCAAAATAGGTTTGCATATTTTATGATTTCAGCGACACCGATAATCGTCTCCCGCGATCGCGGCAATACCCGTGAGCATATCCTGCGGTTTCGGCAACACCGATAATCGTCTCCCACGATCGCGGCAATACCCGTGAGCATATCCTGCGGTTTCGGCGACACCGATAATCGTCTCCCACGATCGCGGCAATACCCGTGAGCATATCCTGCGGTTTCGGCAACGCCGATAATCGTCTCCCGCGATCGCGGCAATACCCGTGAGCATATCCTGCGGTTTCGGCGACACCGATAATCGTCTCCCGCGATCGTGCCAATACCCGTGACCATATCTTGCGGTTTCGGCAACACCGATAATCGTCTCCCACGATCGTGCCAATACCCGTGACCATATCTCGCGGTTTCGGCGACACCGATAATCGTCTCCCACGATCGCGGCAATACCCGTGAGAATATCTTGCGGTTTCGGCGACACCGATTATCGTCTCCCGCAATCGTGCCAATACCCGTGACCATATCTCGCGGTTTTCGGCGACACCGATAATCGTCTCCCACGATCGCGGCAATACCCGTGAGAATATCTTGCGGTTTCGGCGACACCGATTATCGTCTCCCGCGATCGTGCCAATACCCGTGACCATATCTCGCGGTTTCGGCAACACCGAAAAGCGTCTCCCACGATCGCGGCAATACCCGTGAGAATATCTTGCGGTATCGGCGACACCGATAATCGTCTCCCGCGATCATGCCAATACCCGTGACCATATCTCGCGGTTTCGGCAACACCGAAAATCGTCTCCCACGATCGCGGCAATACCCGTGAGAATATCTTGCGGTATCGGCGACACCGATAATCGTCTCCCGCGATCATGCCAATACCCGTGACCATATCTCGCGGTTTCGGCAACACCGATAATCGTCTCCCACGATCGCGGCAATACCTGTGAGCATATCCTGCGGTTTCGGCGACACCGATAATCGTCTCCCGCGATCGTGCCAATACCCGTGAGGATATCTTGCCGTTTCGGCGACACCGATAATTGTCTCCCGCGATTTCGGCAACAAAAGCGGCAGTGTTTGGTTAGCCGACGATTCCGATGACCGGGCTGTGGATTCCCGGAGGTTTGGGTGGATTCCTGGAGTTTTCCAGGACATTTCAAGGTAAGATACAATTCCCGGAGTTTTCCCGGTTTTCCCGGAGAGTAGACACCATGTACTAATTATTAAGGCACATCACTTGGGCCAACCAAAGGAAACAACGATGTTACGCGCATGCGCACTAGTCACCTTGGTTCATTGTTGAACAGCTGACTCAACAACGGCAAAATTGTGTTGTGTTTACATTAGTTAGTGTGCACTCAAAATGTTTTAAACAATTTCTGATCCCGCGGACTGTGAAGTGCGTTCTGTAATACGGTTTTTGAACACAAGGAACGTGAACCCTGCTGAAATTCATCGCCTACTTAGAGAAGTTTATGGAGAAAAAAATTATCAGTGATGGAATGGCGAACCAATGTTCATAACGAGGATTGCAGCGGGCACCCATGTGTTGAGTCAGGAATTGGTTGAAAAAGTGAATGAATAAATTCGTGAAAACAGATGTTTCACCATAATGATTCTTTCAGATGAATTCCCACAAATATCAAAATCTCTAATATTAATGAAATCATTTCATTAATCGTTTGTAGTTATATTGTGGTTAATCGCTTGAATTATCGCAAGATATGTTCCCGCTGGGTTCCGAAAATGCTTACTGGAATGTTTCTCTTCAATGGCGGAAACTTTCTGTGAAGAGGGTATAGGAGAAAAGTTGGTTCTTCGCTACGACAAATGTCTAAACATTGGTGGCAACTATGTAGAAAAATAGTTTAATATATCCGATCCTCTTCCTCTTAGCCTAGAAATACATTTTGTTAAAAAAAAAATCATCCATACCTATGTTTTTTTCCAAAATGGTAGGCCTACTTACTTTCTGGACAAGCCTCGTAAGTATATTGTACTGGTTTGGATGTAATGAGTTAAAAAAGAATCTGGATTTGACTTCAGCCCCATAAATCATTAAAACTACTTTTATTTTATTATGTCAAAGATTTATATTGTAACTTAAGGTCATACGACCATTATAAAATTCAACACAAAAATTATGAAGTCTATAATGTTCGGCAAATGTATTTTTCATTCACACACAATATGACAAAAAACTATAACTAAGAATAAAGATAGGAATCAGCTAGCTGTCTTATTTCTTCTCCCTTTTGTTGATGTCCCTAATTGCGACAAAATATTAAGTTTTCTGTGTTGTACATTATATGCTTTATGTGTGTTATCAAGGCTAATCTGGGCTCTGTCTACCAGGTAAGTTAGCTGATCCCTATCCTTGTACATAATAATCATAATCAGCCAATTGGCCTTTCCTTAACTTCTACAGTACCGGTAACTAAGAATAAACTAATTCTTACCTTGAGTGCAACTAGTAGGGTGACAGTTTCAACAGAATAGTATCCTCTGTCCACATAATCTCCCATGAATAGATAATTTGTGTCTGGGGATTTCCCTCCTATCCGAAACAATTCCATTAGATCATGAAACTGACCATGGACGTCTCCACACACCGTCACGGGGCATTTCACCTCTTGGACATTTGATTCTTTTGCTAATATTTCTTTGGCCTGAAAAAAGACAAATTAATTGTTTTAAGAAAGCATTTAGGCAACCAAGCTAATGAAAATACATACAACTGTACAAGTTTTGTTAGGTCATAGGCTTAAGGAACTTTAACGTATAAGTTAGGCCTTTTAGGCTGTACAATAAAAATGATCTAAAGCTGTAGTCTCAGAGTTTATAAAATGGGCAGAACTTTGATGTACAACTCCAGTGGTAAAATCTAGTGTTACATCAATTTCCCCAAATAAATCTTAACAATATGCCCAATTGGACTATTGTTGAATGGATTTAATTCTACAACAAGGTTTTTGTTGTTATAAAGGTAAAACAGAAGATGGGAAACCTAAGCATGGCCTAGCCTACAAAGTAATGAATGATACAACTTTTACAGCTCGGTACCTAAACAAGGGATTTTCCCTGAGCCCACTTTTATACATAAACCTACATCTATGCATGCAATGTTGAAATGCATATAAAACTTGGCCATTTAATAATCTTTCAAATGATATTCAATACTATTATTGATATAACCAGTGAGAAATTAGGTACTAATAAGTTAAACTGCAATAAAACATGGTTTACAGATTTTGTTTTGACACAGCTTTTACTGTTAATAATACTGTATTCATCATGTTGGCATACTCTTGCTTGGTAAAAGGCTCCATAGTTTAATAAATGTTGAAAAACTCTTAACTGACTTGGAAATACAAAGTTAAAACAGCAAATTACTCAACAACGTAAGTTATGTTCAAACAGCTGAGTTATCTAGCTATATGACCAATCAATAAAAGCTGACTTAATCAAGCACAAGGAAAAACTAAATATACAGCATTTAAGAATCAAACTACAGCTTTGAAAATGCGAAAAAGCTTGAGTTTATACACTTTATTAATTCAGTTAATTTTAATAAACTAGTGTACCTGTTGCTCGAAATCGAGCGATTGTCAAGTACCGGTATTATACAGAAGTTATTTTAAAACTACAGTAATAACAGTCATAATTTTCGATGAGTTTAAAAGACCCGACAAAATGCTTATGTAACTAATTGAAATACTCACACTATTTAATAGCACTTTGAAATAATAAACGCTTCTTGTAAAAATATTTTAGCATTTTTTGGACCCGGCCTTATTTTTTAGTGTTTTCTACCAAATGTTGGGAGTATTTCATTTGGTCCAAAATCGTTTGGTCCACAAGTTTTAAAACAGTTCGTTTGGTCCAAAATCGTTTGGTCCACAAGTTTTAAAACAGTTCGTTTGGTCCAAAATCGTTTTATGATCCAGTTGGGGAGTATTTCATTTGGTCCAAAATCGTTTGGTCCACAAGTTGTAAAACAGTTCGTTTGGTCCAAAATCGTTTGGTCCACAAGTTTTAAAACAGTTCGTTTGGTCCAAAATCGTTTGGTCCACAAGTTTTAAAACAGTTCGTTTGGTCCAAAATCGTTTGGTCCAAAAGTACAGGCAAAACCAGAATTACAATTGTGTATTGTGGAGTAAACTTATGAAATAGACTGTACGTTTCACTGTGGACCATTCGATCGGGTCGTTTTATTCAACACTCTATTACGAGTTCGTTTGGTCCAAAAGTATGAACTATTGCGTCCCTCACATAGAAGGCGTTCAAATAATCGCCGTCACGTCGTCAACCCAACCGCCTGCCTTCCGAGGCCTATTATTTGTTGTTTTGTGATATGTTTCTAAATAATATATATGTTTGCATTTCTAAACACGTACATATACATATATTTATTTATATATAATGTGTTTGTGTAATGTTTACTTTTTATCCCCAGTCAATCTTAAAACAACGCGTTTTAATTCCCTAGATTTGTGGATAAATATTGACTTTGCTTTGAGTTTGCATTTAATGTTAAACAGATGGTTTATTTTTTAATCTTACTAATATTATAAATCTAAAAGTTTGTGAGTTTGTGTGTGTGTGTGTGTGTTGCTCAATCACGCATAAACTACTGGACGGATTGGGCTTAAATTTGGCATGATAATAGCTCACATTCCCGATTAATATTAAAGCATATTATTATCCCAAAAATCCTTTCGGGCTCCGCCCCAGTGGCTCTACTGGCTCAGATGCTACTGCAAACCATCTGTCAAGATATAGGTACTACTGTAATTTAAGGTTTCTGTGTTTGGATGTTATTAGACACGATAAGAACTCAATGAGCTTCTTCTGCAGATGAACAATCTGTTGGTTACGAGAAATATAAGCCGAATTAATAAATGCCACAATTCAAGCGCATTAAATTGACTTTGGTCTGAGAAACTGTTTATAGTATGGAGTTTGGGCCTTTTTGATGTCACCATCTGGGTAAGTAACTTTGAGAGATCAATAATTTTTGTTGCTGAGTAGCGCCAGTAAACATGCGCATCACTTCTTTAGTTGAATAACATTCACTGACTCCATTGTGTATTCTTTCACTAAGCTGAATGAATGCATCAAAGTAAACTCTCTAAAAGTATGTAATAAACTGGAATTTAGGATTAATAACTTTCTATAACTTATCATGCATTTATTCATAAAATTATTAAAAATTTTATCCAGTTACTGAAAACCACTATTATTAAAAAAAAATATGGGCAACGTGCCTGAATGTTTGTCTCAGACAATTACGCATATCACAAAGAGTAGACCTATAATTGATGTACCTTAATGATATGTCTATGATAAATAAAAGTAGCCTATTTAACATTCATTTTCATAGACTGTAAAAGCCTTCTGCACTTTTATTATTCTGTATCGTATTACATAGCCTAATGGGAAATTGTCCAATGATTAAATACACATGTATAACAATAATCTCGTGATGATCTGTCAGTATTGAATAATAAGACAAAATATCGGCAAAAGTAGTCAAAAAGGCAGACACCAACCAGTACAATAGATATAACATAATGCAATAAGAAATGATTGAAAGAGTTACTGTAATATTAAGATTATATAACTGTTCGTAATGGAACGTTATATTGCTAAACATGATATTATACAGAAGAACATCAATTTTAAAATAAGAAAATAAGATCCTTATATATAATTCTGTAAGACAAAATTTTTACCAGGAAATTGTGGACGTCCAGAAAATATGAGTAGGCTAATTAATGTAATTTTCATGTTCTATTTTAACCTTTTGATTAAGAATTATAGACAACCATGATCAATAGTAAACACTCCATTGTAAATAGGTACCGGTACAACAATACAAATTAAGGTGTATGATAAACATTTAAAACACGTTGGTCCACTGAACACTCTGTATATTAGAAGGTCGCCAAATGTGATAAAAACTGTTAATTTATAAGATTTCCAACCGTATGATACACTATTGAGCTTTAAGTTTGTTTATGTACGCTTTAGTGGTTTGAATACAACAAAACATGGCGTCTTTAACGTTAAAAACATAGAAACTCAACATGTTTAAAGCAAAAATTGTATTAATATTATTATTGTATACGACGACGGATATTTGAACGCCTTCAATGTGAGGGACGCAATAGTTTATACTTTGGACCAAACGATTTTGGACCAAACGAACTGTTTTACAACTGTTGGACCAAACGATTTTGGACCAAATGAACGGCAATATAAACGTACAGTATATTTCATAAGTTTACTCTACAATGCAACATTTTACTTCTAGTTTGGCCTGTACTTTTGGACCAAACGATTTTGGACCAAACGAACGTGTTTTTAACTGTTGGACCAAACGATTTTGGACCAAACGAACGAGTTTTTAACTGTTGGACCAAACGATTTTGGACCAAACGAACGGCAATATAAACTGTGGACCAAACGACTTTGGACCAAATGAAATTGGATAAAACGATTTTGGACCAAACGAACGAGTTTTTAACTGTTGGACCAAACGATTTTGGACCAAACGAACGGCAATATAAACTGTGGACCAAACGACTTTGGACCATTTGAAGATGATCCCAAATGTTTCCCGACTTAAAGCTGTTACCAGTAAACATTTCTTGCATGTATTTATTTGATCTGACTTGAGGTAGGTTTACTTTACCACTGTGACAACATGATGAGTATATTCTTCATGGTTATTTTTTACTTTCAAAATAAGTTGCTTAGCATAACTGGCAAAAATGATTCATCTCCCCAAGTGATTGTGTACCTGGATTCCTTACTGTGAGACCAGGCCTCTCCTCTACTCTTCTCATACGCACAAGATTTCCTATTAATTGTCTCCTCCTCCTGTTTTCAATATTTCTCCTAAACTCAAGAAATTGTCTGTTCTTCCAACAAAACTGATTCACTGTTTAGATTTGTCTATAACCTCCTAAATATTACAAACATCAATATTTACTCCGAAAAAACTGGTGAGTTTCATTTTATATACAGCTGTTTTTGTTTTTAAATTGGTTTTCAATGTAATTCTTATGGAGGAAAATGCGACCTTTGAGAGCGTCTCGTGCCCTTAAGGGCAAGAGTTTTAAAATTCTAAAACCTTTATGCAAAACTACGAATTGAGACGAATTATTTGACACCAAAAACGTTAAAATCGGCCAAGAAATAAAGGAGGAGTTTTGTTCACAAAAAACAGCCCTCACGTATTAATATAAGAGATATTTAAAAGTTAAAATAATGTACAAATTTTATCAGATTCTTCAATATAATACAACATGGGAGTAGGCTATACAATAATTATATTATTAACAGTAAAAACTGTGCAAAAACGAAATCTGTAAACCATGTTTTATCGTAGTTTATTAAGTAGTAATTTCTCACTGGTTTATATCAATAATAGTATTATAATAGCATTTTATTTGAAAGATTACCTACTAAATGGCCAAGTTTTTTACGCATTTCAACATTGCATAGATGCAGGTTTATGTATCAAAGTGGGCCCATGAAAATTATCGTAACTAATTAATTTAATGCAATTTTTACTTTATTTAGGATATAACATGGACTATGTAATGGTAACTGTTGAATTAACTTAAACCTTTTATTTATTGCAAATTTAATATTCTATCCAAAGATTTCAACTATAACTCTAAAGTAATTGGTTAAGTTTTTATTACATAAATTGTGGAGCAAAGTCTAATAGGCCTAGCCTAAAATAATAAAAACACAAAATTCCCTATTACAGCCACACGGTTGAAAACCGGACATGGGTTTAGGGGACCTTTTTTGTTCCTATTAGTGAGTAGATCCTACTGGCGAAGTTAACACGCTCAGTAGAAACTCACCCTGTATAACCATGACATCATTATGTCTGTTAAGTATTTATTAGTTTTCTTTATTTCATTCATATTTAAATTATTCCAAATAAGTCAATCAAAATTCATTAACCAATGTTTAGGTTTAGCCTACAATTTATTATTATTAGTTTAAATTACAATTCATTTCGATATTACTAATTATCATATGTTATTATATTATAGCCTATCACATTGAATCTAAAAAGAATATTTCATTATTAAAATTGGCAACACTGTAAATGCAAGCAGTTTAACTACTCAAATTTAAATGTACAACAATTAAATATTTAAAAAACATGTGAATGTGACTGTGATGAAGATAAACAAAGGAAGATAGAATGAGAATGACCTGAATGAAGATGCATGAAAAAAAGTATTGGAATCAAAAACTAAATTCAAGAAAATTATTATTATTAAAGTCAGTTTTATTCAACTTCAAGAAGAAAAGTTATTTATTTAAGAAGATTTATTTTACCAAGAACAGTAAGTGATTCATAAATGTAAATTAAACAAAATACAGTCCACCTGTTCAAAAACTATACCTAACTATTTTTCTTATATCTATTTTAGTCACTAAATTAATTCATTTTTTCAAATAACAATTTATCAAAATTTCATGACACTGTCCTTGATTATATTGAAATATGCAAAAAAACATACCAAAGGTCAACTCACCCCATGACTCACAGTCCAGGGAATGCCTAACCAATACCAGCTGACCTAGTGAGATCATCCCCTTCACAACCGTGATTTAACTCAACCCACTTGTTATTTTTAATGTGCTAAGCTTAAATAAAAATTGCTTTTCAATACGTTTTCGAGCGCCGGCGGGATTGCCGTCCGGTATTAGGCCGCGGCAAAAATCCGGTATTAGGAAATTTGAATCCGGTATTAGGCAGTTTCAAAAAAAGTTATTAGGTATTGGTTGAATAAAACACAATTTCTGGTAATATATATATAATTATTATTGACTCCAAACGCTGAAAATTAAATCAGGAAATATCAGCAATCGTTTTAATAACAACAAATAAGGCTTACTAAATTACATACCTATGAATAACTTATATAAGTTATTACAGATGAATTCATAACCTAACCTTAACCTTCCGGTATTTGGTACCTTACCAGGCAATTCAAAGTTGTAAAACACAACTGGTTTCGGTGCCTGTGTGGCACCATCATCAGGCTATAAAAGGACGGTTTTCTTTCTTCATACGAAGGGTAAGTTATCATATTGATTACCAGAAAATGACTTATGATAAATAATAGGCCCTAACTGATCAGTTAAGAAAACAGTCCAGCCCAGTCTGGACTCAAACTCCGCCGGGTTAACCCTCCAAGTGTCCATAGTTTAGGCCTTAATGTCCACCTATTTTTGACGCATTTGCAAGGTTTTATTAAAACGGATCTGAGAAGCTTAAAACAATGTTAATTCTAATGTTCTATATACCATTTTGTTTGGAAAATCATGGGCTTCAATATTATATATAAAACATAAGGAACATTTAAAAAAAAAAATTTTTTTAGGTAAAAAAATATAATTTCGAAAATTTTCAAAAAAAAAAATAAGTTCGCGCTCAATGAAATTGTATAAATTATAGGCCTATAAATATTTGAAAATAGCCACTTTGTTCTAAATTTTATGAGGATTACAAATATATAATAATATAAGGAAGTAGATTTGCAAATAAATAAGTTATGGGCAAAAAACTGATTTCAGTACATAGCGTTTAGCTAAGAATGCATAGCCTAACCATAGCTAGGAATCTGGCTGATAATTTACATCAATATCACTACCTACTTCTTCAGGATCATCAACCAGCACTTCAAAACCACTTAAATCTTCTTATAATGCACCACGTATATCACTACTTTTGATTTTTAACACTAAAACAATGATAAACGTAATAAAACACATCAGTCATCGGTCCGAGGGTAACCTAGCTGTTTACAAATACACGCACGTCAGCAGCGTCAGCTGTCTGCTACAATATTTTCGGAACTAAAATGAATAGCGCTTAGAGACAGACCTCTGCAGAAAGCTTAGAATATTACGGAAAGAACGATACCTAACTCGATCCAGTTCAATCCGATTCAGTCAGTCATAGAGCCTTCGCCGTAAACGATGTCTGCGTGTCGAAAAATCGACAAGTAACACTACACAAAGTGTGCTGCTTGTCGAATTTTCGTCAAGTAACACTGGGAGGGTTAACTTAGCATAAATGTCTCGTAACTTATTCGTATTTGTGCCAAAGGTCAATGTAAACCTAGTTTCATAATTGTCTGAGGAAGAGACCTCAGGCTAGCTAACTTAGCCTAAAATAAGTTAGCCCTCCAATTTTAAGTTTGACAGACCGATTGTGTCGGTTTTCCAAACTTGACAACTTAGTCCCGCCCCCAGAAAGTCAGCAGATTTTTATTAATAAATATGTTGTATAAAACCAGCTGGGTCTAGGCCTAGGTCTAAAATACTTACAGTAGAAGTAGGCCTAGTCAATTTAGTCAGAGCCTTAGTAAAGACATTAGTCTAGTACACAGGAAAACCTAGGCCTAAGTTAGTTATGCTAAAAGGTTCACTTTAAATTCATTGGCGTCAACAAATAAATCCCTACATAGTTGAATGATTGAATTCGCAACCGGTATTTATAAATAAATGACAGTTGGGTCTTACCTTGTCGCAAAGCGTTTTCACTTGACTCTCGGTAAGCTGCTTGCACTCGTTCAGTTGCTCTATCCACTGATCTAACTCTTTTAAAGATGCCTTCTCTTCCATATTAAATGCTAAATTAGATTAGGCTAGTGTAACGGTACAATAATAGATCTTTAAGAACACAGTAAACCTTTTCATAAAGTTAAAACTAGACAAAACACTAGACGATTTTCCGATTCATCTGGAACATTAGTGACAAAATGGCGGAGAAAAATGTTCGTCGCTCCCTTCTCTTCACCTAATTTGTTGGTATGAATGACGTCATTGCTCTAACATGCAGTGTAGCCGTAAGGAAATTTTGTTTTAAACAAAAAAATTGCTATTATGCTGTATACTGTATGAACATAGATTATGGAATGAAGCATATTTGTATAAAGATAAAAGGCTATGATCTTGGCTGGTGTTGGAATGATGACTGCATTAAAAATATAATAATTTTGAGTAATAGGCTACCATTGATAAAACATATTCCCTTAAAAATGTATTATTATAAAAGCATACAAATTAATATCATTTATGACCGGAGTGGATTTTGTCCACGACCACCTGTAATTTTGTCTTGATTTATCTTTGAATTTGTTATCACCTAAGGAGTCCACAACCTCTGTACTCTTTAACCTAGTCAAGGATATCTCCGACGCATTTGATTTGAATCTATTGATTCTGTCAATCTCAGTCTTTGTGATCTAAGCAAGGCGTTCAACGCCATGATATCCTCCTTGACAAAGCACGTCAAGTAAGGCATCACTGGACTGGAGGAGTCGTCCACGAATCACTAGCTAACTATTTGGAAAACAGGAAACAAATTGTTTCACTACATGGAGCTTCCTTTAGCATCAAGGAAATGTGCCAGCGCCATATGGCATAACTCAATAACTCATTTATTTAACCAAAAATAACAATTACATGCATTGGTCATGTCATTGGGCATCCCCCAACGTTCAATATTGAGTCCTATGTCCTGTTCTTAATAAAGATCACCGATCCATCCCTTAACAGGCGGGCGCTCTTCTTCACAACCTGAAAGTCCTACAGAGGGAGCATTTCCATTGAATAAATCCAAAGCGAAAGGTTTCTATTAGACGCCTGCAGATATGAAAATAAACCACCTAACCCTCAAAAAATTCCTACAAAAGTTTTTTTTCGTTTTTTGGTAGGGTTAGGTGTGCTGATCAACATACCAAAAGTTTACCAAAGTTTGACAACTGGAAAGGCCTCAATTTCAAGATGGCGTCCAAGATGGTGTCAAATATCAAACTTCTATAAATTTCATCCCAAAGATGTAGTTAGAGGCTACTTATTCGTTTTAACGGTGCCTAAACTTAAATGAAACAAATACATTATACATAAATTTCAATTTAAAACAAAAGGTCACAATATTTTATCATGTTTGAGTAGTTATAGTATTATTTTTATCTCAAACAGCCTAATAAAAACTAGGCTCTCATTTATTTTTCAATTGTCTTATTTTAAATTGTTGTAAAAACGTTCACCTAATTTTAGACAAAATCATTAAGTAAACATCCCTAATGATACATTTTTATTAAAAAAAACCTCACAAAATAAAACGTATATCATTTAATTAAAGTAAAACGAAAATGGCTATGTTCAAAATATTTTGATTGTAAACAGTGAGGTTGACATTTTTATAGTTTTTTTTTCTTCAGTAGGCCTACTTGTTTAGGGCACCAGACCTTAAATATTACATGTAAAATACATTAAAAGGGGATAAATGTAATAATAAATAGGCTTACTACCTAGCAGAAGTCTACTGAAATAAAGAAATTTCATACTTTTACTGAATTCAGCATGAAAATAGTACAGTTTTTTTTCAGGTAAGTGTTTTGTAAATAAATTTCACATTTACAATTGCCTAACTTGTTTATTGTTTACGAGTTCTGATATCGTAAACAATACTAAATGTCCTACAGAAGATTTATATTGTTCTACAGACACTGTACAAGTTCGTAAAAAGGGAGTTGAAGGAATAAACAAAGCAGGTTTAGAAAGAGGAGAAGAATTAATTGTGTGTGTACCCAGAAGATAAAGTTTACGCGAAATGCAGACATCGGTATATTAATAAGGACATACAAATTTAAGCTGGGAATAAATTAGAAACGTTGAATAAAATAAAAAGGAATATGGAATAAAAAGGGAGTTGAAGGAATGAACAAAGCAGGTTTAGAAAGAGGAGGAGAATTAATTGTGTGTGTACCCAGAAGATAAAGTTCACGCGAAATGCAGACATCGGTATATTAATAAGGACATACAAATTTAAGCTGGGAATAAATTAGAAACGTTAAAGTGAAGCACTAGGGTATCTCGGTTCCTTTAACAACCAAACAGACTGTCTCTTCTGCGGTACTGCAGTCGCAGAAAGAAGTTATAGTGCTAGCTGTGTAAAGACAGAAGAATTTGTAAAAACAATAATTGCCTGCTTTATTAGTCGATTGGACGAATGGGCGGTTATTGTGAGAGGAAGAATATAATATTACGGACATGATCTGATCGCCGCTAACTGTGTTTACCACCACTCCTGTAGCAGTAACTTTCGTTCTGGCTTTAGGTACCAGTTCAGTTTCAAAATGGACAAACTGCGAAAAAGTAAGCCCAGACGACTCAGAAATGAAGATCCAGAACAAGCATTCCTGAAAATATGTAGATATTTAGAAACCAATGATGATGAACAGCTAACAATATCTCACGTATAAAAAAAATTGGAAATTTCTTGAAAGAGAAGGTTCACAACCGTTTGGAAGAAGTTATTTAAAAGAAAAGCTAAAACAGAAGTATAGAAATAACCTTTATTTTTCTGAAGGATATGGTCTTCTAGATATTGTCAAAATGAGGGAAATCAAATATTCTTAGATCCTATTTCAGCACACTTGAAAAGGACGAGGAATCCCAGAAAAAGGCTATCATTGAAACACCTTAGGATACTCACCGTCTTAGGATTGATATAAAGGCCTCCACTCTGTCCGTTACAGACCAGTATCCAAGTGAGAAATTCCTGAATCTGGATTCCGCCCTTTCTTTCATAACTGAATGCTTGCAGACTTTGTTAAAATGGTGTTTTAGTAGGCAAAAATACAGATCGTAAGAACGCAGGAATTGGTCAAGCCATCATCTAAGCAGCCCGACCACGCACTGTTGTTGCTCCTTTACAAATCGGTTTTGCAGTTCAGGTACACCATCTATATTGATCTCAATTTCTTGTCGATACTTTACATGCCATAGGATTTAGTTCTTCATACAAAGTCAGCATTCCAGAGGCTTATTAGCAGAAATGCAACGATTGAAGATTGGGAAAATTTGTTTCTAACTCCGAACCAAGCTAGGACTGACATAGAGATGCTCGGAAGCGGCAGTTTTATGTGGGGGCAGAAGTGCCGATTCCCTAACTCATTGCGCTGTAAACTCTTTAAGTAAAAAGATTGTTTCTGCTCCCTACATCATTTGTTACTCCAGAGCAACTTCCTCCAACCGAGTCATTAACAAAATACCATTGCCTAAGAGTGTATTTTTAAATCATGAATTGGACTGGAATGGATAAAAATATGAATGCTATTAATTTGGGATGGAAACTAGAGAGCAATAAGTATGTACCAATAATGACTAATAAACCTGTTGCACCAGAAAGTCTTCTACATATTCTACACTGCATGTCGAACATTCGATGCAGTTGCACAAGATATGGACTACCATGCACGTCTGCATGTGGACTGTGCCAAACCGAAAACTGTGAAAATAAATTCAATGAGTCTGGGTTGAAGAAGTTGACAATGAATACTTGTAAATGTGTTGTTTTTTAAAAAATTAAACTTTTGTTGTCATATTAAATGTGTTGTTTGCATTCAGTGGCCCTGAAAACATATAGGTAGACACTAGTATTACTTTTCTAGGACAAAAATTGCAGGCGTTAGGTAATTTACACCATATTGGACGCCATCTTGAAATTAAGGCATTTCCGGTGGTCAAACTTTGGTAAACTTTTAGTATGTTGATCAGTACATATAATAATACAGAAAACCGCAGAAATACCTCTTGAAGGAATTTTTTGAGGGTAAAACTATAATTTCCGCCGTCTATATATTGAATCGTCTCAAAAACAGGGAATTGAGGACGATGCGGTCAACCTCTCTCTGGCCTCTGGTTAAGGTTCTGTGTCCTCAACACACTCCTCAAGGACGTGATTGAGCCATGTAAACGAGATCATCTTGAAAATTAAGAAGTTAAACGGGGCAAAGCCCGCGGGTTACATCTAGTCTATATATATAAAAGGCAAAGCCCTCACTGACTCACTGACTGGACTAACTGACTCACTCACTCATCACTAATTCTCTTACTTCCCATTTACCTAGGAGGCTGAAATTTGGTACACTGATTCTTTAGGCATTAAATAGGAAAACTAAGCTGTTTTTATTCTGATCGGACTCTCGGGCTCCGCCCCAGTGGCTCTGGAGTTTCCCATGTTAACCTTATGAGTACTAGAGTACTCATATTTAAATGAAATTAATGAATCTTAACAGCTGTTTCAATTACAAGTTGGTTCTGTTCTATGATGTTCAATAGCATTAAAGCTACAAGGATTACCAACAGGGTGCAGCACTATTATTTCTTTTACCCTTATGGGTGATTTCCTGTTAAAGGGAACATTCATTATTATCGATGATTTTTTTCTCGATATATCGATATTAACAAATTGAAACATATCAGTTGACAACTACGAAAAATATTGTTCAGTATCAACAAACATTAATGAAATGAAACTGTTCTAAAAAAGAAAATAACCTAACATAACTAACCAAACTTGCTGTAACATTTAAAAATTCCGTGTTTATAACTTGCCTTTTGTATTCAAACCCAAACGGAATTTTTTAATGGTACTGCAAGTTTGGTTGGTTATGTTAGGTTAGCTTAGAAACAGTTTCATTTCTTCCATATAATAGACTATTTTAGCCTGAACAACATCAGTTAGTTGTTGTCA
This sequence comes from Macrosteles quadrilineatus, assembly GCF_028750875.1. NCBI lineage: Eukaryota > Metazoa > Arthropoda > Insecta > Hemiptera > Cicadellidae > Macrosteles > Macrosteles quadrilineatus. Next base: position 102,802,577 of record NW_026542596.1, on the reverse strand, counting down.
ATTTGTAATGGATCGGAAAACCAAAACATCGATATATCGAGAAAAAAATCATCGATAATAATAAATGTTCCCTTTAACAGGAAAGTACCAAAAAGAACAATACGCCCCTCTAAAAATCAGACACTTATATGGGAGTATGTTTTATCTATGCTTATATTCAAACTGTTGATAGCTGAACAACGAAGAAATTATAAGGAGAATATTAAATCAATGACAAAGGCTATTGAAACATAATATTACCATTTTGTTGATAGTAACCAATTTATTTCGTCAGAGTGGCTATTCTGACAATTGTTTTCTTGTTCTTCTTTCTTCCTCCTGCCTCTGCCTTCTTTCTCTCTCGGCAATCTTCCTTTTCGGCGAGTCGGCTGGCAACGTGGACAAGAATTTAGCTCTATACGAAGTAAATTTTCTTGAAGATGTCAGAAACTTTGCAAATCAGAGGAACCTTGCGGGGTCACAGTGACTGGGTTACCCAAATTGCCACCAACCCCAAGTACCCTGACATGATTTTGTCTTGTTCGCGAGGTAAGTTCTAGTTATAGGGCTAGCCTAACCTCTCAAATGCACGCTATGTCTGTTGACTCATTAGGCCTATAAGTAATGTTTTAGGGAGTGTTGCTGGAAGTCAAATGTTGGGTAGATGAAATAATTTATATTTGTGCCGATTGGTAAAAAAATCGGATACACTTCCATATCTGTTGGCACAAACGACCGAATGACAATATCGATCGATATTTCGATTGTTCGATATGTTTTTTGGCTGGTTAGGTTAACCTAACCTAACTACATAAACGATATATCGAATTAAACAATCGAATAATCAATATTACTCAATTGGTTGTTTGTGCCAACAGATATGGAAGTGTAGGCCTACCCAAAAAAACTAAGTTAGTAGGCCTACAGCGTCTGCAGGTCAAAATCCCTTTGAGTCAAATAATAATGTAGGCTTGTGTGAACCTGGCAATAACTCCAGCAATAAGTAGTGAGGGCGCCCGATAAAATCTATTGCTGGCCGTTTTGCGGGAAAATACGGCCGCGTACCAAATTACCGATAATGTTATCAGATAGAGGACACTTAACGGACACAACAGTATCAATATCATGTACCTGGGGGAAAAGTTAGGGGTGTAAAATCGGTAATAAGTATTGCGTGCGCCCGATAGGCTAAAATATTGCTGGACGTTTTGCAAAAAAATATGGCCGCGTAGTCTTAAATATACAAGCCTACCATATTACCGATAATGTCACCAACTTAGAGGACAATTTAACGGACACGACAGTATCAATATCATGTACCTGGGGGAAAAGTTAGGGGGGGGGGGTAAAGTCGGCAATAAGTATTGCGCGCGCTTGATAAAATCTATATTGCTGTATGTTTTGCGGAAAAATACGGCCGCGTACTATATTACCGACTGGCGGAGCGAGCTGGCGTAGTGGTTAGAGCACGAGACTTTAGTTCCTGAGGTCCCGGGTTCGATCCCCGTCATACAGGTTATTGGCAGTGCTGGGGGTAGGGGTGCTGTGAGTAGCAAGACAGGGGTAGCGGATTTTATCGCCCTGGAATTTAACCCCTGGGCAAACGTGACGTCACAAATCAGGGGGTAAAATTCCGGCCGCGAACCTTTAGTTTTGCGACATCAGCTCGATAGATTAAACGCGGAATTAAACATATATTTTCACGGTTGTGAATTTAATCAGAACACACTAAATTATTAAACCTAGAGTGTACGGCCCAGATTAAGTTTTAATTTAATAGTAAACTATTTATTATTAAGTACGATATCTTAATTTATTTGTACAGTAACCTCAACTAATCGAACAGGTTTTTAATTTAAATTTTGAGATTCGAGAATTAGGATTTGGTCTTTAAAGCTAACTGTTGGTTAATATGACGTTTAAACAAACTTTAGAATGGTAATTGACTCAAAGATTTCTTTAATGATTTATCATACAACCGTGGTAAACAATGTTTTTCGTTACTATTGCAACAATAACAAAATCCTACCTCATTTTAATTTTGTTTTGTACATTTTTTTTGTAGTGTTTATTTGCGGACGATCCCTTTTTACCATAGGCATAGTGAATTTCATCAACCAACATATGCCTTATTGGGAATTAATTAATTGTTTACGAATATGCTTCTTCTTTCTAGGAATTTTAGCATTTCCGATCCCATTTTCGCAACGGGAACAATACGCTAAACTCTAATGATGTTACTTTTAGGCTTTAAATAAATAAATACCATGTCGTGTAACGAAAACTTTGCTTGTATCTTGTATTTCAAATTTTTGTCAATGAGTTCTGTACTGTAGCCTACTGTATTACTATAGATTTGGAAAGCATAGATTAATATTAGCCTACTATAGGTATTAAAATAAGTATTTTTATGACTCTTGCCTAAGACTATAATTCATTCCATTGAAGAGGCCTATTTGACTTTACCATGTTTTGGGTTTATTAGTGACTTTTCTATCATCATCATCAATAGTCAAGAAAAATTGTATCAGCAATCTGACACATACTTTAACTCCCATTAGCTTGTCAATCATGTATTAGTGGTAGGAGTAACTAACTGTGATATTCTTTATGAAAATCACAAAAGATGCAATTTTAGAGTTAACTGGCAAATAAGTACCTAACCCAAATGTTAATATTTAGTACTGGCTTGAACATAAGGCATGATCACCCGTACTGATATAAAAAATCAGCTGTTTATGACTTCCAATGCTATTCTTACGGAGAACATTTCACGTCATATTAAACCTTTTATTGACACTTTTGGTATTCCACTATTTTCCCCGCCGTCCCGGAGTAATTGCTTTTTATATAAGACCACTCCTATATGTCTTTAACTTTCCAGACTTTCAAGGAATCGCCTTACAAAATTAAAAACATGACTAATGTCTTGTAGGAACAGAAGCACCTAAAAACCCCAATAAAAAAAATCAATTAGGCCTATTTACTCAAGACTGAATACAAGATGTATTGACCAACATGTTGACCTATCTATGCATTTCATATGTAAAAAATGATGAATAAATGTCTTATGTCTTATTGTTGTAAATTAAACAAACTAAGGAACAATTAATTACTGTCATAATATACCTGTACACAATTTTTTCATTTTGATTTCAGTTAAGCCTTCGAATCACTGATCAATACGTGTACTGGTGAAATTACCTACTGTCAAGTGATCCTTTTGACCTTGAAAGGCGACCGGTTTCGATCCTCGATGAAATGAAATGAAATATTTTTTGTATTTCTTTACTTTCAGTTGCTTATTCTTTGGTCTCACATTCCATATAGTTCAGAAACATTAAGCATGATAGGCCTACTGTATATAATAGAATATCGATTGAGAAACAAAAAATTACATGTAATAAAAAAATTAATTAGCACTCATCACTAGTCTGCTGAATTGTGATAACTGAAAATCGTTGGAATTAAAACCGCAGCTACATGATACAGTAGTTGGTACGCCTGCAGCGGCCTCCACAGCTGGGTGTGCCGCTCCACACATCCCCACTTAAAAGACGACTAAATGAGCTGTCAGTCAGGTCAATTGTCTACTAAGGGGATTCTCGTATTTAATAATTTGGTTTTACAAGCCGGACAACAGGACTGATGTTGAAATAACTTAACTGATATTAACGATTTAATTAATAAGACAGTCTAGTGGCCTGACGACGAAGTAAATTGCCAATCTACTGGTGGCCCCGACCCCCTTTCATTTCATGGAAATTCTATGACATCTGGTAGTTATTTTGATAATTATGAACTATTCATATACAAAAACAGATCATGATTTGCTTATGGCCCCAACAGTGTATGCTGTGAACAATTGTACTCGCTTTTGGTGTTCAAGAGGTTAACCATTAGTCCTTACAAAATGGTTTGTTCCAGACAAGACCTTGATTGTATGGAAATTGATCCGTGACGAGGCTAACTACGGAACTCCTCAGAAGCGGCTGCACGGTCACTCTCATTTTGTCAGTGACGTTGTGTTGTCTTCTGACGGTAACTACGCCCTCTCTGGCTCCTGGGACAAGACCCTCCGTCTGTGGGATTTAGCGGCCGGAAAGACCACGAGGAGGTTTGAAGATCACACCAAGGTGGGAAAAGGCTCATGAAGCTTTTTTTTATACACCTTTTTTTATATTGTGAAGAAATTGGCGTATGGTAAAAATGAGCCTGAAGCTTTTTTTTATTAATTTTTTTTATGTAAATGAAGAGGATGAGATCATATCAGGTAAAATGGTTTTAAATTGTTGATGAATTTGGCCCAGCTAGACTCAAACTTCCATCGACAACCTCTCTTAGTTGGTTGTGATTGTGATTTTCAGATCTTAAAATGTAGATACAAATCTTACTGGTCTTGGTGTGATACAGTAGTTGGTACACCTGCAGCGGCCTCCACAGCTGGGCCGCTCCACACATCCCTACCTAAAAGACGACCAAATGAGCTGTCAGTCGGGTCAATTGTCTACTAAGGGGATTCTCGTATTTAATAATTTGGTTTTACAAGCCAGTCAACAAGACTGATGTTGAAATAACTTAATTAACTGATGTTAACAATATAATTTAAAATTGATTTGGAACTTCCAAATTGTGTTTTAGGTTGTGAAGGTTTAAAGTAGGCTACCAAAATAATTTTCATAGATTATTTTTATTGTAGATAATTATTTTGTATAACGTTTTGACAATATGCTCTGCAGGCATAAACGTTTTTTACCCTATATTTTTCAAGAAACTGAACTGAGGTGGGTAGGTCTAGCTTAATTGCTCTTGTTCCACAGGATGTATTGAGCGTGGCTTTCTCTGTAGACAACCGTCAGATCGTCTCAGGCAGCCGAGACAAGACCATCAAGTTGTGGAACACCCTGGCCGAGTGTAAATACACCATCCAGGTAAGTGTCAAACTTCATTCATTTTGTGACAAGAATTGTTCTATTACTTAGTCTCTACAATACATATACTATATTTACTCATTTCCTATACCTATTTACTCATTTTAGAGTGAGACAATGATAAAGCTTAAGTGCTGAAATCAGCTGTTTCACTCCGGAGCGGTCTAATCACTTCAAACACTATGTTACTATTTTTTTTTTAAAGCTACTGTATGATGCATAATTTTTCACAATGATTTTAAGTGATTGTACGGATATGGGACTGACAGTAGCTAAAATACATTTATTCCTACTTTTTTGTTTTCAAACTAACCTGGTATTGTTTCCTATAGTACTTAGGCCCCCTACTCTTATCTCATTTAAATGAATCAGATCACATTGTTGTTGCAGAAATATTTGATGAATCCCAGTCATAAGTCATAAGTAATTTATTCAGCCAAATCAACCAAATACAATTAGTGTTTGCTATGTCAATATAAACTAAAATAAACTGGGGTAAAACTAAAATACACAACTTCTTAGGTAGGCCTATTTAACATTTGTAAAACTATTTACAAGTTGTGACTTGTAGTCATGTTTTATTGTATTTTTTATAGTGTGATTTAATAGTATTATAGTCCATGTTTCTATTTATTATTTATAGCCAGGCCTATCTATCTTTTATCATGGTTCTAAGTTTAATTAATGGTGCAAAAAAATAAGTCAATCAATGATTGTGGTATTTTCTTATAATAAACAATTTGTAATCTCTTTTACCTTTTCAGTTGTAATGTACTTTATAGCTACTGGATGATGCATAACTAAGATATAGTTGATTACACATGATTTTACGGATATGGGACTGACAGTAGCTGCATTACATGTTTATATACTTTTTTAATTTTTTTATTGTATTGAACTAACTTAACATTGTTAGTATTGTCAGATTTAAAGGGACAAAAAAATAAGTGAAATAACAAAATGGCGGCTGTGTGATTAACTAAGGAGTTCCAGATAATTTAAGCTAACTAAACAAAAGGAAACTTTACTTATTTAAAATATTACAAATAAAGACTTATTATTAAAACATCTTCCAATTGTTTCTGTATCAACATTGTTATCAGGTGAAACATACTTGTATACATTTTGTTTCGCCTTCACCATTTAGTAGTAATCTAATTCAGTTAATTTATTTACGGTAGAGCATAAATCAGCTGACAACACACGCTTAATTGAGTACATAAACATTTTTTCAGTCGTATAATATGACAGACACAAAATACAACAAAACAAATAAAAGAAGAACAAAATTATCTGTGAGAAATCAGCCAATTTGTGATTTAAGTATAACAATAAAAAAATTACCTACCTAAGTTTATTAGGTTCAAAGCGCAGGATTAATGTAGGCCTACAGTTAAAGTAGGGGAGATATCATGATTAGGCCCTAAATAAAGAACCTAGCCTCTGAGATTTCCACTACACTACAAAGGGGAAACGCCTGAAAGTGGATTCCATATGAAAACATGGATTGGTTGCCAATAAAAAGACAATTTGATTCTGAATATTCTGATACCAACCAAAGAAGCAAGTATAAAGTCCAATGTTTGAATGATAAAATATTTTTATATGATTGGTTTGATACTGAATGATGCATTAACTTTTAATAACATGATGTTTTATGATTGTACGGATATGGGCCTGACAGTAGAAAACCAAAAACATGAGACTTGCTTAAACATTGAACAGTTTATTTTCTTGCAAATTCTTGTATAGGCCTAATAATTATTAAATTTATTATGGATTCAACAAGATTAACTCAAATGTAGGTAATATCACTTGACAATATTCCAGGATGACGGTCACAGTGATTGGGTGTCTTGTGTCCGCTTCTCTCCGAACCACTCCAACCCTATCATCGTCTCCGCAGGATGGGACAAAGTTGTTAAGGTAATTTTAGTTCCATGACCTTCCTCATGGCTGCTGAATTAAGCTTTTAAATGCTTTAATAAAAATCCATGTTGAATTATTTTATATTTTTACGTCTATTGCAAAGTATGAATATTGTAATGCCCAAGTAAATTTTGTTCTTGTTTATTTTAAGTTACCTATTTTACCTATTACCAATTTGTATTTATAAATATGGTTTGAAACCGGACACCATGCCTTTTATCATCATCAGGTATTAAATAAATTGTCCTGAAAAGAGAAGCAGCTGATCTCAGTCGGTAACAAAGCTGGAAAGTAATTTATTTTAACTCTCCACTCCAGAGAAAATAATTAGTTAAGTTAAAAAGAGATCTTTAATTTATGTGTATAAATATACTCTCAGACCATTCTACATTTAGTTATAACATTGGTCTAGGACAATTATTTTAGCTTTGCATTTTATAATGCACACTATAAATCTTAATTTTAATAGATCTTAATTTTGTCCATGGTAGGATACCAGTAGCCAACAGTATCAGCTGTTGATTTGATATGCAGATGAAAGAAGTGTAAATTGACAGAGGTATCAATTTTGTGAAAAATAAAGAAGTGGATTATGATAGTGTAACACAAGGCAAATTTGTAGTGTGCTTAGTTACATTTTAAATCTGTGGGTTAACAAAGCGGAGTAGAAGGGTCAATTCAGGTGTGGTTAAAGAAATAATTTCTGGAGTAGTTTTAGGGGTTAGTGTTAAGGGCCTAAGTTGATCGTCTAGAAAAATTATTATTTATGTTTTTGTTTTACCAATTTGTTAACATACAACTTATGACATTGAACAGGTTTGGAACCTGACTAACTGCCGTCTGAAGATCAACCACTACGGACACACCGGGTACTTGAACACCGTCACAGTCTCCCCTGATGGCTCTCTGTGCGCTTCTGGCGGAAAGGTACCAACCTGGTTACAATGTACTGAGACAAATGTTAGATTAAGGGATGTTAATATATGAGTTAGATTTGGAGCTACTGAATGATGCATAACTACTTATACATGACATCATGATTGTACGGATATGGGACTGACAGTAGCTGGGTTTCAGTATGATAATATTTTTGTTGGACATCACTCACCTTATTGAAGTCACGAGAACGTAGTCCTTGTCATGTCACAATCATACACAGTTCATTGCACATAAAAATATACAAAAATAAAAATAAAAATAAATCCAAATTTAAAATATCAGACAAAAGTTCTCAACACCGACGTTTCGCCGCACCAAAATCAACGTGCGGCGTTTTCAAGGTTATTCCTCTTCTCTCACAACGATTGCGTGAGAAGAGGAATAACCTTGAAAACGCCGCACGTTGATTTTGGTGCGGCGAAACGTCGGTGTTGAGAACTTTTGTCTGATATTTTAAATTTGGATTTATTTTTATTTTTATTTTTGTATATTTTTATGTGCAATGAACTGTGTATGATTGTGACATGACAAGGACTACGTTCTCGTGACTTCAATAAGGTGAGTGATGCCCAACAAAAATATTATCATGCTGAAGTATTGACCTCACCTAATATACCATGTCGTTTAGGAGTAGCTGGGTTGTTTACACATTGGATGAGAACTAGTGTATTATAGCATTAAAGTAAAACTTAACAAAATTCCAAGGAAAAGATGCGGTTGGTACAGTCAATTCTAAGTAGGAATGTGTGGATTCTCGATAACGATTCTCTATAACACCGGATTCTCTATGCTTGGCCAGTATCGGTATCGAGAACCTGTTGTGAAAAATCAATAATGATATCAGCCACTTCTGTGAAGATTGCGTAATGGTAAAGTTACCACTTTTGCCTTGAGTGGGCATGAAGGTCACGGTTGCTGTAACCGAGGAAGACTACGATGATGTCTACACAACCGTGGGAAACGGTAATTATGTCTACAAGGGTGACAGTCAGAACTTTACCGTGATCACCGAAGATGGTTGATAACGTAAGAAGATGATTATGTTTCAATTATTGCTGTGCGATATTCAGGACTTTGACGAAACCGCAGTGATGATGTTTCCGTGACTGAGGAAGATATTCAGGATTTTCAGTGAATCCGCTAGGCAATGATGACTGTCTTCTTGACCTTGGGAGATGATCACTATACTAAAACGAGTTTGGCTTGATAAAAAATCTCAAAATGGCTTAAATAGAGTTGAAATAAATTAATAAAAGGTTCTTCTTGACATTTTTGTAATACCTGTCAATCCATAAAGAAAAATTTGTTAAAATGTTAAAAAAAGTTAAATTAGTAAGGTCTCTAGATAAACTTACATTTTATCAATGAATATCTACCTATCAAATCTTAAACCTGAACTAAAAGAGGAATATCCTTTAATTGAAGATATAAAATATGTTCTTGTTTTAAAGGGGGTCTTACCTAATATAGTTAGTGTATAAAAGAACTTGCACAACATTTTACAACTTTTCTTAATCTGGGTCTATTCATGTCACTATAACTACACTAACTTGTGAGGTAGATGTACTGTTATGTTCAACAAGCGTTTTATTTTTGCAGGACTGCAAGGCCATGTTGTGGGACTTGAATGATGGCAAGCATCTCCACACTCTGGACCACAACGACATCATCACCGCACTGTGTTTCAGTCCCAACAGATACTGGCTGTGTGCTGCCTTCGGGCCCTACATCAAGATCTGGGTATGTGTCTTTTCAGTGTGATTTGATATTTCCCTAAAGTTCCCAAGTTTAAAAACTATTACTTCATTATTGTCATCAAAATGTTCGTTTTTTTTATCATTTACGTAGGCCACTTAATTTATCCTAGTGTTATCTGGATTGCATTCATAACATTATTCATGTCGACTAACAATTATTTTTATCAAAAACAAAAGCTACCTACTGGATGATGCATAAACTTGATAAAACATGATTTTAACAATGAGTGTTCGGATATGGGCCTGACAGTAGTTGTTAGCATAAATGATACACTTTTCTAGTGTTCTTCTTTCATAGTGTTTGTTACTTATATCACATAAAAGGCAGCAGCGTGTAATAAGTTGTCCTATCAGTTTGAATTTGTTAAGAAATTCAGTAATTAACACCAGCACACTTCTAACAGTGGCAACAACTTCAACACAAAAGATGGAATGATGATTTCTATGAATAATCTCAAGTTACTTTTACATGTGACACACATATTTGACCAATCTTCCAAACCTATGTTGTGCAGGACCTGGAGAGCAAGGACATGGTAGAGGAGTTGAAGCCAGAGGTTGTGTCCTCCAACACATCCAAGGCTGAACCACCTCAGTGTCTGTCCCTGGCCTGGTCCACTGATGGTCAGACTCTGTTTGCTGGATACTCTGACAACATCATCCGAGTGTGGCAGGTCTCTGTCTCCTCACGATAAATTCCAACAATAAATGTCTTTTAATATTTCATTTCGTATTTTTATTTTGTTCCTGACATGACCTGAGTGAATGTAGTATTCTGTGTAAGGTAAAGCCATGTCGTTGATTTGGAAAAGATCGCCTAGCGGGAGAAGAGTTCAGGGTTATAGCTCTGTTATATAGCTTATATAAAACAACAACCACTCCTCTCTCCTATGGCAGTCTCAGCTGTCAGCTTAGTTTGATGAGTGATTGTGAGTTATTTACTTTAAATGTTCAGGATATTATATCTAAATGTGATAACCTAGTTTTCTTTTATTCTGTATATTCTATTCATAGTTGGTTTGGTTTGAGGATTGATTTAATTTGCTCTATATTAATTAATAACATAAACAATACTTTTTATAGGTTACAATTTTGTCTTACATTAATTGTGTATGGATTTGCTTATCATCAATTAAAAAAGATTTTCATCAAAAATTTATTTCCTTATTCCTGACTAGTATTTTTGAAGGTAATTCAATCCGTTTGGGTGTCTGTTGTTGGGAATTAAAACGCAGATAGCGACGCAAATTTGTATAACGAGCATCACTCATTGTGTGTTTAGGGGGGCCTGACAAAATCCCACCCCAGGCACCAATAAACCACGCGACGGTCCTGCATAGGCAAGCATGTTTCTTGAAAACATTTTTTCTCAGCTCCTGTGCATTGCAGGAAAAAATCTACATAATACTGTTAGAAAGATATTTGTCTAAAGATGTGCAGAATCCCTCTTTATTGAAATAGGCTCAAAAATTAGTACAGAAACATGAATTGAAAATTGGAAATATTTAAAAAAAATTGACATGTGCCTTTGTGATGACATGCTGGTGACAAAATATAAACATAAAATAAATTTAAAACATGGAAGAAATTCCAATCACGTGTTTTATTTACAGCGTGGGGTGAAAATAGAGAGTTGGTGCAATACACATTTTTGGTTGAGATTTTCGACCACGGGACAACCTCTAGTTGTAATAATTACGATTAAAACAGGCAAACAAGATGTTTTATCAATTAAGTATTGATTTGACTTGGCTAATGCATGTAATTGTTGATTTGGCCTAATAAATGATTTATGGACTTATTATTATTATTGACTTAAACTATCTGTATGATTAAAAACAATATGTGCAATTTATTTTAAATTTTTAATGTTTCTTTTGAAACCTATAGGCCCTTAGCTTAGCCACGGCCCCTTAGCACACTTAAAACAATATTCAGTAGTAAGCAAGTTGGTCAAATGGAAAGAGCGGGGCTTGATCCAAGAGGTCCTGGGATCAAATCCATCAGTCATCAATGTATTCATGGGCGCCCGCAGGATTTGTAACAGGGGTGTTCAATAATAGGTCTAACAAACATCTGTGGGGTCCGAACAATTTCTGAAAATATTGTGTTTTAAATCATATTTTTATGCTATTTGGTAACACATAGAACCAACCAAAACAAAATACATTAGTATATTGTCAATCAGGGAAGGTAGGTCAGTAGATATAATAGGACAATATGACCCCACTTTCGGCGTTTTAGAGGCACTTTTAGGGCACTTTTTATAGGGGAAAAATGAGAAAAAAATGGAAGAGCTTTTTTTGGCCACTTTTTTTAAAGATCCAGCTCTCGACCTATACACCCCTATATAAATTTTCTACTTTTGTTAATACTAAAAATCACGTCTGGAATATGGCTCATTTTTTGGCCACTTTTTTAAAAGACCTGGATCTCGTCCAATACAAGCCTATATAAATGTTCAAACTCTATTAAAATTTCAAATCCACATCCATTCCCATGTATATTTTCAAAATCATGTGAGGTTTGTGCGTGAACTCGGGCATGCTCCCGGCTTATGACGTGCTCCCTTGGACATCCTTAGTGGAAATCCATGAGTTCTGGCTACCGGTACTTGGGAACCCAAGCCATTTGACATACAACGAATCACCTTTTTTCCTAATTATCTTCTCTACCAAATACATGTCCTTATACTTGGTCTTTAACAACTCCTCTGTATAGAAGCCTCCCCTGATTATATTGCCATTTTCATCTTTCAAGATATAAGTCACAGGCTTTGTATTCTTAACTTCTGCTATTGTAAATAGTTCCCCTGTCCAATTTGGAGTATAACCTTTACTAAAAACATGTTTATACTTGGAAATCCTTACGCTATCACCTACCTTATATCTTGGCTTTTTAACTTGCTCTACTTTAGAAGTCAACCTCTCATGTACATATTTACTATTCTTAACATTTACTTGGTTAGGCTTCATTCCTATAGATCTATGCACTTTATTATTATATTTTCGAATTAACTTTGGAAGTAAATCCAACCATTTATAACTCCCCTGAGCACTAAATTCCCTATATAACCAATTCTTTAAAGTTCTCTGAAACCTCTCCACAATTGCAGCCTTAGTTGTAGAAAATGTGTGATAGTGATTAATATTTAATTTTTTCATTAGTTTGCTAAAATATTGATTAAAAAATTCTTTTCCATTGTCAGATTGAATGTTTTTAACCCCCTTTGGTAGAATAGTTTTAATGGCTTCTGTAACCACTAACCCTGTCTTATTCTTTAGTGGAGCAGCATAAGCTTTTTTAGAAAATGTATCTATTAAAGTTAAAATATATTTATTGCCAGAATTTTCTCTAGCATAGTTTTGCATATCAATTAAATCTATTTGTACGGTTTCATTTATACCTAATACTTTGAAAGACCTTCTAATGAAATTCTTTCTTGCAGGTTTATGAAGTTCGTATGCAATTTCATTCATTTTTTATAACATCATCCTTTCCTGTAACTCTAAATACATCACCATTAGCCCCAATCAATAGATTATCTTCCATTCTTTTAAATACATAGTTTTCTGGTATATATGGTCTATTATCTATATACTTAAATCCACTCAAAGATGTGGGGTCAGCAACTAATAAATCAGGATTATATTCCATCAAATTAAATTTTTTTTCTCCATATACAAATTTTGATCCATCATAATGCATAGATTGTGACATTAGACAAATATCATCCAAATGTTCCCCCTCTGGTAGATTTCTTATGAATTGTTTTTTGGCATCCCAACATTTTTCTTTTTTATCAAAAGTTATAGTCTGTTCTTTTATAACACAGTCAGTGTCATCAATGGCAGGTTTAACACGTACTAACCTTTTACTATTAAAACTCCAATAGCCTGCTTCCATTTTTGGAACTTGTGAAACATTCACAGCATCTTTACTATCTGTACCTTCCATCAAATTACTAATTTTCTGTTTCTTCGCATTCCAAACACCATTCTCTGATTCTAAAAATTCATAATTATTATTGTCTTGTACAAATTTACCATCTTCTTTTCGTATTAAAGTCTGTTGTAAAGTGGGCACATCATCTAAACTTTCACCCTTTTCCACATTAGTAATTTTCCGTTTCTTAGCATTCCAAATACCATTCTCTGATTCTAAAAATTCATAATTATTATTGTCTTGTACAAATGTACCACCAGCTGTTCGTATTAAAGTCTGTTGTAAAGTGGGCACATCATCTAAACTTTCACCCTTTTCCACATTAGTAATTTTCCGTTTTTTAGCATTCCAATTTTTATTCTTGGATTCTAAAAACTCATATTTAGTTTTACCTTGTAAGAAGACATCACCTTTTCTAGTTAATGTCTGTCCCAAAGTTGATACATCATCTACAAACTCCCCATCTTTAACATTACCAAGTTTACGGTTTAAACCATTCCAACTATCGTCTTGTAAATTTAAAGTAGGTTCACTACTAGCCCTGGGTTCTGCAGGCTTATTATATGGATTATATAAACGATAAAATTTATCTATAAACATATTTTTATTTAATAAATAATTCCACTTTCTCTCAATTCCTCAATAATGGAATCTATTTCATTATCCACTCCTGAGTTACCGGCTTGGCGACTTAGCCAAAGAAGTCTTAACCTATCTACAAGCTCATTAGGATCATCCCAATAAATATAGTCTATTTTCTTACCAGTCACTTGTCTCAAACCTTCACCAACAGATTTAAAAAGAGGTTTAATTATATTAAGATATTTAGTATGTCTATTACTTGAAATTGGTGCACCATCTTTGTAACTCTTTAAATGTCCATTTGTAGCTTCCAAAATTTCTTTATAATTTTGCAAATCAGCCGGAGTATAATCCTCAGGTTCTTTTAAAGTTAACAATTGCCACAAACCTTTTGTCCCCTTGTAGGTTTTATTTGCAATTGTAACATCATCATTGGCAATATCAACTTCCTTATTTCCAATAAAAAATTTATTTGCTTCTCGTCTAATACCATATGTAGTGTCTGTCATACTACTTTTACTGAGGTAATTTCCTAAATAGTCTGATGCTAAAAGACCAAAATCTAATTTCTGTGGAGTAGATTGTTGTAATGGTTGTAATCTTGGTATTATTGGTATTCTAGATGGAGTCATTGGGAGAATCTCCATTCGAGGCCTCTCTGTTTTGGCGATTTTTTTTAATTCTTGTAATGGCTCTATTAAAGGTTGGAATGTTTGGAACCTCTCTTCAGCCTCTAGAAACTTGCCACGTTTTAAAGCTCTATATTTCTCTCGTATTTGATTTGCAGAGTCAACCAATTCTTGTTGAATGTTTTTCATCTTTTATTTACATTTTATTTATCTCATTTGACAAAGGATTGTACTCAAACACTTTATCATGTATTATCAAACAATATGCAGATGTATTTGCTGGCACATTTTCTGCAGTTTCAATCTCTAATTTAATATCAACAATTCCTTCCTTCACTGTTTCGTTCTGTCTAGAACAGTCTATTACAATTAGTGGATATTTCTTCATAAACTCAGCCCTACTAATCATAGGATCTGGGATAGTATTATAGTAAGTCTCTCTAAACCTCATAAACATCTCATAAGCTTTAGAGACATCTCCATTTTCAAAGTCGAGATTTAAATCACTATAAGGATAATATTCAGAGTTTAGAAATACTTTGAGATTTTTTAACTTACAGTGATCAAATTCATCAGTTCTTTTTCGTGCACTATTATCCCTAGCTGTTTGGAAACCAAATATAATATACCTAGGCTTCTCCAAACTTGAAGATGTCTTTACTGACCATGTATGTCTTGTAGTATTGGGATATGATGGAAGTTCATGCAACTCTAAGCTTCTAAATGCAATTTGCAAATTTTTATTTTGCAGTAACATCTTTTGTAATTGTAACTTCTCCCCATCTGATGGTATTACATGTGGCATCACCCATTGAATTGAGTTAAGTGTAATTTTAGGAATCATATCAGCAGTACCACTGGCTGGAGCACTAGTGGTTGTTAATATACAATTCAAATCATTTTTGGATCTTTTTAACACCAATTCTTGTTTGACATTTACTAATACCTTATTAAAATCCTCAAATACACCCATTAACAGTTCTAATGGCAAACAAGTACTAAACTTGCCACTTTTATGGAACTCTTTTAAATTCGTGTCAGAATCAAATGCCACATTTGACAATTTAGTAGTTTTATTGTAAGAGCTCAATATTTTCATAAGACTAGAAATTCCTGGGTTTCTTACAATGTCTATTTCTTTACCTGCGACTTCATATCTAATTTCATCAAATAAGAATGCAAATGCATTATTTATAAAATGACCTTTATCATGATTTTCAATTTCTCCCTTAATATACAGATAACTCCTACACGGGAGAGTTAGCAAATCTTGATTATTAATACATATTCGAATTTCATCGGAATTATTTATTGCTAAAGTGTTGTGGGGAACATAGGAGTGATTTGTAATTTTAACCACACTATCGTCGAATTGGGATTTCCCTGTAACGTCTAGAAAATCTTCCATTTTTATTAATAGAAAATTTTAACTTTAGTCCTATTGATCGTAGGAACCTAGCATTTTGTACACTTATAGATAAATTCTTATAAATTCTCATATCTTTTTTATATGACAAGTAATTGTAGTTTCTTCTCCATTAAAGTCAATTGCCTTGTCATGCTGATCGGCAAATGTAATACTGACAACATCTAAACTTCTCTTATTTACAGGAAAATATATAATATTTCTTGGAACTTCAATAATTTTGTAGCCAGGAGGAGCTTCTGGATAAAAGCTATGTATGGTGTGTGATTTGTTTCCGTTTAAATAGGACCCGTTTGCAATATTACATTTTACTCTAATCACATTTACATTATTAATGTTTATTTTATTTGTAGATTCAAACTGAACACCAGGAGTAGAAACACCTTTAAATCCCAATAAAACAGACCCTAAACATGGTTTTGTAAAATCAAACACGTGGCTAGAAAGTAATGTCGCTTTCATAGTTTTATTATTAGCTGTAAGGAAAAAGTCTGGGATTTGCTTTTGAATTTCCTTTGCAAGCTCAACCACCTCATATGTTCCTTCAGAAATTTCTATTGTAACTGGAGCTTTGTGGTCATAATAGAAAACATCATCACCTTCTTCAATGGTTAATTTGTTGCCTTTAAGTTGATTTAATTTTGGAATAAGCCCTTTGAATAAAAGTTTGACTTTAGTATTAATTAATGCTTCTCCATTCTTATGTATTATAACTTTAAGTTTACCATCTAATAACTGGTTTAAATCATCAACTAAGATCTCTCCCTTTGGTAATGTTTTTTTCTCTACTTTGTAATATGTTAAAGTATTAAGTGGTTTTTTTACATTAAATATAGAATTATAACTTTGAAAATCTACTAATCCAATTACATAATCATCATTTAATTCTATGGGAGGAAAGAACACTGACTTTAGCTCTGGCTCTGTACCCGAAAATGTTATAGTAAATGAATCCATTTTTATAAACAAAAATTTTTTATGAATGATAAACATAAAATTCCACAAATAGAACTATTTAAATCTTGTATTTGATCGGTTGTATAGAATATTTTATGTCCCTCAAAATATTTAATTACTTCTTTTGGAGGTTGGATTCCAAATGGGTCAAAATAAATTACAATATCTTTATTTTTACGATATGCTGTCCAATGTGTGCCAGATGAACTGTCTAAATTAACTATTCCGCACTCTTTTACTTTTGGTGTTAGATTTTTTAGCTCGTTTTTTAGGTACACCCCCCGGAAGTGAGGCACGTCTTTTGCGGCCTCTAACAGCTGGTAGTTGTCCATCTTTTTTATTAAATTTTAATCCCATTCCCATTTTTGCTTTTGCCTTCATCAAATTTGTCACCGCATAAGCTGCAGCTCTTTCAGCAAGATTTGCGTCATTTGCCGTTACTCTAGTCCAAGCTAAGTCTGCTAATCTCATGTCTGCTTTGTTCCGAGCAGCGGTATCGGGATTATTCATGTAGAATATGTCATGCTCTTTACAATAAGAGTCTAGCTTATTTTTTGGAGGTACATTTTTGGCTAAATTTTGACGTATATTCGTTCCAGGTCCACAGTACCGATATGATGGTATGTGAAGTGGAAATGGAAGATTATTTATAAGAGTATTCAATAACCCTCGACCCCTGTAAGGCTTTAAGAATAAACCTTTGCCCTTTTTACATGTTTTCTTATTATTTTTCACCATTTTTATTATATAAAAAATGTCTTTTATTCAACAAAAACATAAATTTAAAATAGTACATACTAAGGAAAATATACCAAAGAAGTTGGGTCTATTTCCTACCAATATTCGATGTGTTATTTGTGGTCCAAGTGGAAGTGGGAAGACGGTTGTAATTTACAATTTAATTGTGAAAAAGGAAGGATTAAAATTTACAAACTTATATTTAATATCTAAATCTTTAGAACAAGAAAAATATAAAAAAATAATTGAAATATTTAGTTTGTGTGACGAAGTGAAATTACACACGTTTACTGACTGTGAAATCACACCAAATGATGTAAAATCACAGTCAGTTGTTGTATTTGATGACATAAATAGTCAAAATATTACACAATTTTTTTCAATGGGTCGACATAAAAATATTAACTGTTTTTACTTGTGTCAATCTTACAGCAAAGTACATAAACATTTACGTGATAATGTAAATTTCCTAATATTATTTAAACAAGATGATTTAAATTTAAAACATGTATATAACAATCATGTTGGTAATGACTTTTCATTTAACCAATTTAGAAATCTCTGTCATCAATGTTGGGATAAAACTAAATATGGCTTTTTTGTAATAGACAAAGAAAGGTCAAAGAATAATGGCAAATATAGATTTATGTTTGATCAATTTTATAATGACCAAGCGCAAGAGTATTGATGCCATCTTCCAGAATAAACCTCTTGTCATCGTCAAACGATAGTACTTTCTTATTCATAGTTAAGGTTTGAAGATGATGATTTGTAGATTTAATTCTTGTCACATTCTCATAATAATCTTGCCCAGTTGCAAGACAGTTTAAATAATGTTGATGTCTGAGGAGATGTTTAACTGTAGCACCATCAGCTCCTTTAGCTTTTTTGACCTCTAAAGCTTGCTTGTCTTCTTCATATAACCATTTTAGAGGAATATAAGAATATAACTTTGGTCTTAAACCACAATATTCATACATAATATGACCATCTAATTCGTCTTTAAACTTGCCAGTGACTTTTTTATTTTTATCAGAGTATAAGAAATGGTCTTTACTATATCCAGAGGTATCAAAAAAGTGCAAGTCACATTCTATTTCCTTGTAAAAGTCCTCTGTAACTATAGAATACATTAAAGAATCTGTATCTGTCATAAGAAATCTTTTGTTCTTAAATTTTGACATATAATTATAGTGGAAATCATACATTATTACTTTACTGATATCTAAAATGGTCATTCCTAAATATATCGGCTTATTAAACTTTACAACTAATTTATTTAAATGTATAGCATGTAAATTGTTATCGAACTTTTTGCTACAGTCGAACCTTGGATTAGTGACATATTTAGTTAATAGTGACTCATCCTTGAGATATATATCACGAAACTTGCGTTGGTTCATAATTGTTCGACCAAAGAGACTATTATTTAACAATTTGTAAAAGTCTTTTTCAAAATCATTTTTAGCACATTTGCGTTTTTCAATATTAAAATTAATATAGGGCGCAAGCCATTTAGACTGTCTAAATTTTAAAATTCTATAGTATTTTGTAGCAACCAAACCTAATTCCTCATATTTTTGTAATGCTTTATAATGTAAAATATATTTAGTTTTGTCATTTAAATTAGGTATTAATTTGCCATTCATTTTCTCAGGTGCTAATGGATAGTCATTATGTAAATCATGTAAGCTTTTATCGTATTTTAAATCAACTTCTAAGATATATCCAAACTCATCATTTTGATTGTTTTTGTATATTTTGTAGTCTATCTCATTCGTCCAACGAAATCCATCCACGGGTAGTGTCTCACACATAGCTGTGGAGTATAGCGAGTTACAATCTAAATATACTAAATACACACTCTCTTGTTTGGGGTCATAATGTTTGCCCATATATCTATTATTGGCTTTAGCGTAACGTGTAGAAATCATACTGACTCCTCCTCTGATTGCACTTTCTATGAACAAATGCATGTCAATATCTTGAAATAATTGTAATTTTATACCAGTCATTCTAAGACAAGCTTCCCATGTTAGTCCTGGAAGTGAATACATGTGTACGGGGTCAAGTTTGTAATCCTTTAAACACAGGTCTCTAAATGTCTCAAACACATCAGCCAGTAGCAATACATCTGTTTTAAGATATAAATCATGATATTCTTGTAAATTATGTATATTAAAATGGGTCCAGATATGTTTTGCATGTTCATATTCGATGGGAGAGATATGTTCTTTAGTTAAAGTACTGTAAAATTTTTCAATTGGAGGTAGAGACTCTGCAAACTTATCTGGTCCTGTCATATATTCATAGGGAAATACGCCTTTGCGTTGTAGTAGTGGATTGTCTATAAATCTAAATGTATTTAAATTGGAAGCTAATTTGTATAATGGAAGGGACAGAAAGTTATAGGAATCTAAAAATACTAAATCATCAACAGAGAATGAAATGTACTTTTCCATATCTTTGGCTATGCAATTTAATTTACGATTATATTTTCCCAAGTGTTGCATTATTAAATGTCCATCGTAATTTTTCAAGTTATGGAAGAATACTGGTATTTTCTTTGTTACTTTATAGTTTAAATTACAATCATTGTGGGCAGCTCCACGGTATTGGCCATTTGAATGACAATGTTCTCGTACCCTATCAAAATATAGAGGCTTTTCACAAATATGACAATGTGTTGAGTTTTGGAAAGATGCCTCTTGCTCAGGAGTCATTACAAGGGGAATATATATCGCCATTTGACTTTTAATAAAATCATAAGTCTCAAATAATCTTTCAAAAAACACATCCATAACATTTGCACCACTATATAACTCTTCAGAAATAATCTTAGAATCTTTTACTACGACAAATGCAAATCCCGATGGAATATGTATATTGGAGTTTATAAAGCACTCAAAATCAGCATAAATCACAAATGGGGCTTTAAGTTGATATTTATAATTTTTAAATTGTAATGTATCTTGTTTAGACATTTCCACTCTTTGTGCATCAAAGTTCTTACAATATGTTATATGACATTCTAATTTATCTTTGGTGTAAAAATGTTGTAAACAAAACTTGCAAAAATACTTCTTGTGGTCTTGTTTCGTAGACCGTAGCATTAACCTATCAAAATCACGAATTAAACAGTAATGTGATTTA
Organism: Macrosteles quadrilineatus; assembly: GCF_028750875.1. Taxonomy (NCBI): domain Eukaryota; kingdom Metazoa; phylum Arthropoda; class Insecta; order Hemiptera; family Cicadellidae; genus Macrosteles; species Macrosteles quadrilineatus. Next base: position 102,781,612 of record NW_026542596.1, on the reverse strand, counting down.
CGACCTTGTAGTAATAATAATAGATCTATGTGAGCATTACTATTCAGTTTGGTTCTTCTTAATGGATATATAAATTTTTGGTCTTCAACTCCAAATACATTAACACTTATATTATTTTGTCTTTCAAATTTATCTATATCAGATATTTTAACAGGATACTTTATGTTTGTCATATTTAACTGATTTTCATAGGGTGCATATTTCGATACCCTTTCAGCATGTTTAGCATTCCTTGGATGTAAAGCTGCTAAAATTGACCAAAGGAAGCATTTATTATCAACATTCTTTATATTTAAAACTGCTTTTGTCAATTTAATACTTTTTGGTGTGGGGATATATGACTTTGGAGTTAGGGGCTTATACTTGTAAACGTGCAACTGCCAATATTTAGTATGGTCATAAATCCATCCACTGCCTTCGGCTTGATATTTGTGTATGGAAGCATCAATCTTTAAAAGAGCATTTTCAATTTGAGGCTTTAAATCTCTCTTCTCAATGGTTAAGGTAGTAAGGCTTCTAAAATCTGCAATACATTCTTTTTCATTAACTAATTTTCCATTTTGATCCATTGAATATTTTATAAATTTGATTCTCCTAACTAAAGTCCATTTTATCGGCAGAGGACAAGACTTCAGAGTACTTTCAAGGTCAGTTCTAATCGATTCACCGACAAATTTAATCATTGTATATGGACATTTTATGCAAGAATTGGCGTGTCTTTTAAAATGTCCAACAACATTCGTTTTACAGAAATTACAAGTCTTGTGACTTTGTAATATATGTGATTTTAAAGCCACATTATTATCACAGATTAAATTGCAAACTTTGCACAGTTTCACCTTCATTTTATGAATTACCTTGTAGTGGCGAATCAGGTTACTTTTGGTGGAGAGCGACACGGAGCAGTGTTGACAGGTCGGCATCATGCACGAGAATGAGGTCTTGGGCCAATGCCACCTCTATTTATAGATTTTTTTGAAATTTGCAAAATTTTTTACCAGAAATTGTGAAATTTTCTAAATTTTTTACTAGAAATTAAAAAATTTCAAACAATTTAACTAAAAATTACTTCAACAGGAGGTCTCCCAACTAGGACTAGACCACTAGAGACAAGAAGACCGACCATGGGTCAGGAGCAGGACCATGAGCCGGGAGCGCGCACGAGTTCGCGTACAAACCTCGCACTGTCAAGTTGATGATTTTGAGAATATACATGTGAATGCATGTGGATTTGAAATAGTAATGAAGTTATACAATGGTATTGATCATTTATATAGGCTTGTATTGGTCGAGAGCTGGATTTTTAAAAAAGTGGTCAAAAAAAGCTCACCATGTTATTCTTATGGGGAAAACGTGCCTAAAGTGGTGTCATATTGTCCTATTGTATCTACTTTAAATGTACACTTGTAAGGGTAAATAAATGTAAGAAATAGCTTTTTTAGCTTAATATCGAATATATTTATAGGGAATAAGTAAGAAATAAGGTTTGACAATTATATAGGGATATTTAGGCAAAGATCAGGATTTTTGGTTTTGGTGGCCAAAAAATGATCCCCATGTTATTCTTATGGGAAAAAACGCCCCAAGTGCTGTTAAACCGGTAGTTCTCCACTACTTAGGTCATAGTTTTTTATACCAAAATTAAACATTTATAAGCTATTTTGTAGTTGTTATGTAATTTATATGGTTAAATCCACAAGCCAAACTATTATACAAAATAATTTTACAGTCGAATAAAGTCTAAATAATAGCAAAGAAAGTTGATCTTTGTTTAGTTTTCTGAATAGTTTTGTTAAAGTATAAAATAATGGTAGGGCATACATCTGTGAGTCAACTACTTATTTGATTTAAACGTAAATTAAACACATTTTTTAGAAATAAACATTATGAAAATACTTTTATAAATTTATTAAAACCCACTTTTGATTAATAAAAGTGATACAGAACATTATAGGTATTACATTTGTTTCCTATTTTTTTAAGCCAGGGGGTGCAAGTGCACCCCCCTGTGGGCGCCCATGTACCTATTAGCATTGACGACTATTTGGTTGTATCTAAGGGAGTATGTTTTATCTATGGTTGTATTAATAGTCAAAGCTCGAGGAATTTTTAAGTTGTAACGTTATGGAATGTTGAAGCAGTTATTGTTTGAAGGGTGGTTGAAGTTAATGGATGTCTATATGCTCATATATTCTGTATCGGACCCCTGGTCCATTAACTCCAAGGCATGGCAATCAATGATGGCATGTCTTCTTCAGTATGAGAATAAGAATGAGAGAATGAGAATGAGAATGATTTATTTCCTGAAAGCATGATATGTAAAGGTATCTAAAGGACAGTATCTAAAGGAAAAGCATTCTAAAGCCGTGTTACATTCCGGTTACCTTATTATACAAACTAACTGTTTTATAAATTCCTGTTTATCGAACACGTTTGTTTAGTTTAACCCTTTCTGACTGGTATGGAGTCTCACAAATCTTCTTCGCCCTTACAGACATCTTAGGCCTAGTCCAAGGCCACTCCACTCAGTGACGGCTGTGCTACACTGGTAAGTGCTAATTGCTAAAGCTAACTCTCTCTGAATTATGCTGTGCTGTATCACGGCCACCCTTAACTCCAGGGCGCGGCCTGAGAATTGGCAACGTTGCCAAGAAAGTAGTGTTGTCTTGTCTAGCGTCAGACGTCGCATAAGATAACATGGCAGTCAGGTGACACCAGCTCATTAATTTGCGTATTATTCATTAAAACTTAAATTTATGAACCTAAATGTATTAAAAGATTGAAAATAAAACATATCTAATTGAAAACCAAAACAATATTTAAATTGAAAATCTATTTTTGTTTATTTAAAGAGGAGTCAATATTTTCATTGCTTAGTAAACAAGCTTTTATATGATAAAAAAATACACAAATACCATTCCCCATTAGCTGCCTCCAAAACGAAACAGCTGTTGCAACCTTACTTGCGATGTTATCACTTCGAGGCCGCGGCTTGGAGTTAAAGGTGGCCGTGTTTTAGTTCATGTTTTCATAATGTGAATTCGAGTTTTACTGGAAAACGTCTAACCACCTCAGGTTATTAAAAAGGAAAGAAAAAAGTAATTTACTTAACTAGTATTTCCTTCAAGAAAGCCCAGGAAAAATATAGAACAGTCATGATATAAAGTAAAATAAGTGGGGTTACATGGTTAGGTGAACCAAGCCAGTTAAAAAAAAAACTTGAATAGAAGAAGAAGAACTATAAATGTGTCAATCTAAAAATCTAAATCTAGTCATCTAGTGTGATGTGATGTGAATCTTCTTTATGTTTTTTAATTTAATTTTGAATCTGTAGATCCCTAACAACTGAAATCGAAAATCGAGTGCTATACATTTTAAGAAGCTGCTAACTGAAACAGATTGTTACTATCAGGGAAAATTATTCCTCCGTAAGCCATTGTTTGGAGTTTGATGTAGCATAACAGCTTACAAAGGATAGGCTATCACTATGTAAGTATTACCGGTACCTAACCTGTAAACGTTTTTTTGGATAAAGTTTCTTTCTTTCTTATTAAAGTTAATGACTTGTAGACCCTTTAATTTATCAATGTATATCCTACAACATATTCAACAACTCAACATATCCTACAACACTTTATGTGTCTTTAAATGATTGCTTATAATGTTTCATTTTCAATAACTTGTATGTCAGCCTACCCTGATAAGGTAGAAATAGCAATCAGAGAGCAATACATTTTTTTTTTCAAAATGTGAAACTATAATATTCTGAATCAGCTAAGGTACTAATCAGCTTAGATCTTACATCCTTCCCAAATGTTATAACAACTACCCTCTTTGTTACAAAAGCGACGTATCAGTGATCACTAATCAGTGTGTATCATTTGCATGGCAGGTGGGAGCAGATTAGATTCTTGTATTCGTTTAAATAGTATTATAAAAGGTTTAAATACCTGCTATTAAGCAATCCAATTTTGTTGTTGACACAACTAGTTTCGGTGTCTGTGTGACACCATCATCAGGCTGCACAAGGACAGTTTTCTTTCTTCATACGAAGAGCGTCATATTTACACGAAAATAATAAATAAACATTTAAACACGACACAAACACGAATACGAGACATTTATGGTAACTGATCAGTTAAGAAAACAGACAAAGACGACGCTAACCCGACGGAGTTTGAGTCCAGACTGCGGGTGGTCAGTGCAGTGGTGTACGTCCGTTATCTTATCATCCCAGGTTGCGTCCTGTCATTCACTCAATCACACCTCCCCTCTCCAGTAAACCGATGGCGGTGTCATACATAAAATTAGACGAGAAAAATTGTTGGTCATTTAGTACATTATGGTGGTCGGATTTTACTGCCTTATATATCTCGAACTCTTCCAATGTGTTAATTTTATATCTGTCTTTAGAAAAATGTAGAATATCCATATTGCTGCTAATGTTGGTATAATTGTGGCCTTGGGATATTAAATGCTCGGCAAAAGATGATGTTTGGTGGGCTGTTGACGCTTTTGGAATATGCTCTTTGAATCTTTTTGTAAAGGAACGTGCTGTTTGACCGATGATTGAGTGAATGACAGGACGCAACCTGGGATGATAAGATAACGGACGTACACCACTGCACTGACCACCCGCAGTCTGGACTCAAACTCCGTCGGGTTAGCGTCGTCTGTTTTCTTAACTGATCAGTTACCACAAATGTCTCGTATTCGTGTTTGTGTCGTGTTTAAATGTTTATTTATTATTTTCGTGTAAATATGACGCTCTTCGTATGAAGAAAGAAAACTGTCCTTGTGCAGCCTGATGATGGTGTCACACAGACACCGAAACTAGTTGTGTCAACAACAAAATTGGATTGCTTAATAGCAGGTATTTAAACCTTTTATAATATTATTTGGCAATCCGGAGGCTAACAACTACAATGAAGTTTAAATAGTGTTTCTTGCATCTGGTACCAGGTGAAACTGTGCCGTAATAAACCAGAAGTCAAGGAATCAGGGTTGGTTTTAGAGTTCTACTCTCAGAACTGTATTTTGTTTGACCCCTCTCAAAAATGAGTGATATTAGGCGACTCAGGAGCACCTAGACTAAGCTGCAAAAATTAGTGGCTGATTAGGCTATAGGCTATGCACAATTTGTGTGTTGGATCTCCGTCAAGATGCAGGCAAGATGATTTAAAAAATTCAAGCTGGTTCTTGCTTAACTCCAGATATTTTTGAGTTGCTTTTAATTAGTAAGTTATCAATCAAGAGTCGTCTTGAGACATTGTGAGATGGATTTAGCCTATTTATGCTAACTGAAAGGCTGAAAGGTTAGAGTAATTATTAGCCTACTGTTTATAACACTATAGTAATTAGCTAATTCAATTATTTTTCAGGGATTGGAAAAAACAATACTCTGCTGCTGTTGAAAAAAACCGAGACTGGCGAGACTTGTACGCTCTGGTATCTGGGAGGAAGGGCAGACCTCCCGTTGAATATGTGACGAAAGAGCTTAGCAAAAACAAAGACAGAATAATAAGTGGTCTCAAGTACTTCCAGTCCCAAGAAGTTAAATCCTCGGCTCAGAAGGACAATAGTTTGTTCAGTGAAAGTGGTAGCGGTTGGAGTAAAGATGCAAAAAACGATCTAACAGCGCCCTCTTTGATCAACAAGCTTAATTTAATGACTGTAAGTTATTGTGGATGAACTACTAAACTATTGTGCTTGATTTTACAGACATAGGCTAATAGTTAAAAACTTGCAAAGTGCCATAGCTTTTACCTATAAACTTTACAATTTAGTAAGTTTTAAAAAGTACACTTTCTTAAACATGTTTGTTTTTAAATTTTTCAAATTGATTTGTTTTCCAGACTATAGTTAGTACCGGTACTGTACTTGTCATAACATGAAAAATGTACAATAGTAGTTTGAATACACTAAGCCTAATTTAAAAGATATTTTTGCATTTTGGTTTTTGTAGTTAAAGTCCTTACATTTAAAACATGTTGCTTACTCGTTGCATTTAAAATTATGTAAAATAGTACAGATTGGAAGGAAACAGTTTTTTAATTAAGTAAGACATTAATTTTTGGATTTAACCAGTAAAAACATCAGTTTGCTGAAATCACCAGGTAAAGTGGGTTTCCTAGAAATGACTTTTAGAAACTACTCATTGAATCCTTTTACAGGCCTATTGATATTTATGTTATCTTTCAGGGAATGGAATCTGGTCTAGCATGGGAAGTCCTATCCAACTACTTGCAGTATGCTTTCCGAGGACCTCCAGACAGTCTTCAAAAACTGTTGGCTCAAAATGAGGAAAAAGCACAAGGAGTAATTGCGGATCTATTCTGCTTTTACTTCAGAGAAAGAATGTTTATTTTGAAAATTCTCTATTACATTCTCACAAATACTGATGGGGATCTGTACAGTGTAAGTGCAATTTATTATCCTAATAACGGTATTACCTATTCTAACTGTTATCTCAATTTCTACAAGTTTTGTGTGAACTCAAGAAAGTAATTTCTCAATTAGGCCTACTGCTAATGCCAAAACATCATGGTGCATCATTCAAGGGGAAGAAGTATGAGTTAAAGTTAATAGGCCTAATGAATAACATGAAGGAAAGTTAAATTAAAGTGTAGAGTACCGGTATGACTTTAGTACCAGTAATCTTTTGTGATATTTTCTACTTCTCTACCTTGTAGTGAACCACAAGCACAACTAGTTAATGTTCAATTTAGACCTTCCCTCCCATTAAATTGCTATATTCTGATGTGTTTAATAGATTTATTGCTATTACATAATATGTGTTATGAGCTTCACCTACTTATAACTATCAAAGTCTTAAACGGTTTTTAAAAGGGATAGAGTTCAGCTAGCAGAAATTTTGCCATGAACATACAAAAGCTTAGCTGGCTCTCTTCTGAGAGTAGACTGAAACCATATTAGTAGAAAATAACAATCATTATTATGTTTTGTGACCTCTTTTTGTCTGTCTATATCAGCAAATATATAATAGAAACCGTATATACCTTTGTCTGTCTTCAGTCATCTGTGTTTAGTCCTAGTCGTCATCATCGGCTGGATCTTTCAAAAATGAAGCCTTCGTATATATATATATATATATATATATATATCAGCAATTTATTCATAAGAAGTTTGCCTGTCTCACTAAAAAAATATCAAAACAAAACACATTTTTTGAAGAAACTAAAATCATTCTAAATTAATCTAGCTCCCTAGTATAGATGAGTTTCTAAATCAAAAATGAATTAGCTATCCATTCTAAAATAATTGTTAAATTGTATATTTAAGTCTTTTAGATTAAATTGTATAACTAATTTTGTATGCTTTGACACCATTCATGTATGTAAAATGTATAAAAATAATAAAGATAATTTGATTTCATTTTTAACTTTCTATATTAGCCCCTGAAATCTAATTTTAAAGTATCTTGCTTCACTCAATCCCTTTTCAAAAACTTTCTAATCAGCCTTGTCTGTATGGCCTACTTTTACATATCAAAAGCTTTTAAGTATTTTCATGCAACATGTAAATTGCATAATTGTAGTAGCTAATCGTTATGGCTTTGACATTTATGTTGCAGGCTGCATTCCGAGACTTTATCAAGGACAACATCAAGTTCCGGGAGTTGTACGAGTCACTGTTTGGTCAGTTGAAGACATTGTCCGATGTCCACCAGCCCAACTTGTCCTGTTTGAGTCACGTGTGTGCGCCACGCTACCTCACGTTCTGGTGTGACCACAACCTGCGGGAACGTGTACAGATCACCAAACTGATGATTTTGGTGCTCAAACACTGCCACGGAGATCTGCCTGCGATATCTCGTGTAAAGGAAATGCTAGAACTGGTTGAGGTAAGCCGTTTTCTAGAGTGTAAATTTATGCTCAGGTGTTATTTATAGTGTTATTAGTAATATTTTTCACTTGTCCCTGATACACCCATACTTTTAATTTTTGTTCAGGTTTTTGCATTTAGGCCTATTGTGACAAGTTACTGTCATAGATATACAATTGATATAATAATGACAACTAGTGGAACCCCGTCGAAATCGACGGTTAGTCTTGAGGTTTTATGTAAATTCAGCTAACTGCGTTGGATAGAGTGAAGTCATTAAAATCTTAGTTATATGAAGGGAGGATAAGCAATAATAAGTATGACGATTGTGTTCCCTAAAAAACGTGATTGGTGAATTCGTTTAACACAATATTTCCTACCTTTCTTTTTATCGGCTTTAGGTTGCCCAAAAGGTTTTTTAGGAGTCTTATAATTGTTTGTTCATGAGTTTGTTTCATACCAAAGCCACTTTCACTATATGGGAGAATGAGTTCATATAATTAGTCTATCATGTTACGGAAGGAGTCAATATTTATTACTAACCACTAATTCCATCTGCTTTAGGAAAATCATTCAGATTGTATCCGGATTTATAAGTAAATCTTCATCTTTTTTTCTTTTTTTTTATAAAAATATCTGATTCTCCAGAAAGCAGTAACATTCTTACTTCGGTCTCAGCAATTTTAAATCCTTCTCTTGCCACATCGACCCATGTATTTAATCATCCTGTTCTTACTTGATAATTCATTAACTTATGGGGTAGTTTTGCCTTGGCCATATAGATCACATAAAGCTGTGCATGTATTTCGTGGATTGGAATGAACCATAATTGTAGGAAATTTTATCACAAATCTTGAACATTTGCGGAACCAAATCCATAACCTAGTCCAGCATTGGTAACAAATTATGCAAATGCGATGAGATGTGATGACACTGTTGTATTTCCGAATGTTTTGTATGTAGTGAGGTTTTATATACGTTGTTCAACCTAGCTACATGTGTACATCAAAGTAAAAACTGTGTACACATTTTTTTAAATCCCTGAATTGACATTAGTTCACCTACTTTACCAAAACCATAGACTCCGTAGTTAGTCTATTCCAAAACTTGAACACAGCTCTCATCCTTATGTTAAACTTATGTTAGATTTTAAGAACTTTGTATCCATAGAATATAACATTGTAATATAAAAACATTTAAGAGAATGACACTATTCATGTACTTTGTGCTTCAATGAATAAAGAAATATTGAATTGAATTGAATTGAATTGAATTGAATCCTCAACGTACTCATCTATGACACAATTTTCAACCCGATTATAAAAAACTGTTATACCAATAAATGAATCTCAGGTGTTCTTTCTTGAATTTAAAAATAAATGGTGATTGAAAGTAGGAAAAAAAAGGCAAGTGCCAACCTTACAATATGTATAAGCTAACCCGATAAGGAATAGTTATATGTTCCTTTGAAATTGATAAGTCACACTTATTTCATAATTTAAAATTTTCTAAGAGCAATAAAACATAGATTTTTGAACAAAACATTTAAAATGTATCATAAATTCATCATTTAGTTGAAACTATAAAAAACTTGCCATGCAGTGGAGAATCCATTTAAAATCATAAATAATAATGTAAACATTTAATTTTGACAGTTTCAGTAGACCTTTGAATACAATTTTTATATTAACAGCTGGTTCATTAAAAGTAGTGTAAAATTATCCATATGGTCGAAATGTAAACAAAATTGCAGAGTGAACTTTAAAGGCCTCTGGGGCAGAGCCCCAAGGAAAGTTACATCGTTTCTCTTTTGAGGGCTCACCTACAGACCAATACCTTTCTTTAGACACCCCTACCAAGTTTCTACGCCCAGCCGTTCTCTCAAATTAGCTGTGACAAAAACCTCGTTTTCCTCCATAAGAATAACATGGGATGGGAATTTAAAGGCCACTGGGGCAGAGCCCCGAGGGAATTTTCCATGTTTCTCTTTTGATGGCTCATCTACAGACCAGGATCTTTCTTTAGACACCTCTACCGAGTTTCTACACCCAGCCGTTCTCTCAAAATAGCTGTCACAAAGAAAAACAGTTTCAAATTAATATAGATTGTCCAGGTTCAGGTGCTGACTTGATGAGTTAAGCCTATTACGCGCCACTGTTCTGTAGCTACGGTCGTTATCACGATTACGCCTCCTGTCTATGTTTCGTTGTCGTCACGTCGTAGACATTTAGAAGAAAAAAACAACAATTAAACACATTATATCTACACAAAACAACGATAAATGCACAAATTTGAGATACAACCATACTAACACGATCCGTCTTGGGGGTTATGTTTACACAAACTCAAATACTGTAGTAAATAAATGTACTCAATGCGTTTCATTGAATTGAAAAATAAATAACAGCAATTAAATTATACAGCTGATCTAAATGTAAACAATTGTGTTCTCTATAAGGATAACATGGGAACTTTCAAAGCCAATGGGGCAGAGTCCAAGGGACTTTTTCAAAAATGTAAGGCCAGTTTGCAAATCTACGCGACACGCTCTTTCCAATGAGACGTCAATGGATAAAATCGGTTAAGAAATGGCGGAGGAGTTCAACCGACAAAGTTTCATGTAGCGTATTAATTATATAGATTATTATCCACAATTGTCTTATTTATAAAGCCATGTTTTTTGTTGGTTGGAAATTATTTAAATAATCTGTATTTCAACCCACATTGATGCTGAGAATATTTGTTTCAGAGTTCTAAAGCAACAGAAAGAGAGTCTTCTAGCCGTTCAAAAGAATCTCCTTACAAAATTTTACGCCAATTTTATGTTGTACATATAATTCAGCTGATTGGATTTGATTCACTGTAAGTACTTTAGTATTGAAAATTTTACAGACTACTTTATTCCAATCATGTTGTATCGGGAGAGTCTCTTTACAGACTTTTCTAACTATTGTATTTTTTCCATTGAACTTCCTCTGGCATGTAATGTTTACGGCAATATATCTATTCTATTCTGTTTTGAGTATTGTAAATGAAATGAAGGTTTCCAAACATCATCTTGAAGTGAAAATAAGAACTTTTTATTTAGCGTAATGTAATATATGTATAACCTACTAGGAAACCTGCACGGCTCAATAAGTGGCATAGTAAGTATCTTAAATCTCTCTAATTCACCTACATTTCTGCTCTCAGTTTTTTTTATTACTTCTAATGAATGCTAGACATTCTCCTTCAATTTCAGTGAACATGTCTGTAATATATTGCAACAAAGCATGAGAACTGAAGATAATTGTTGCCTTACTGATAATGTGTGTGAAGCAAATTGAAGTTACTTTAGTTCTTTGAGCAGTAGTTCTTTCTTCGATTCGAGGCGTCCCTCTAAACCAACTCTTTTCTCCTTAAAGAAAAAGTAAATGATAGGCCATCGGATCCAATCCTGAAGAGTTGGGTGCTGTATCAACCTCTTCAATGCTCTATCTTTAGGTAAACCACAAACTCTGGGTTACTTACTGGGCAGTCATTGTCTGCTTTGAATAGCAGCAACATAATATGAAGTTGGTCAATTGTAAACACTTTTATATCGTGTTGTCTGTTAGAGTATACGCTTAGCATCCTTACCCACTCACGATGTTGAAGTAGAGTTTCTCTTAAGCTTAATACCACCCCAACCTACCCCAAATTGTTGAAAGCTTTGTTGAAATAGGTGGGATAGCACATGCAAGGGAGTTGGCTAGCAATTTTCATTTTATCTCACTGAGCAGCGTATATAACTTGACTATTAAATACATACACAAAAGGTCCTTCTCTAGTGTTTGGTCTAATATTGCCGGGGCGACGAGCCTGGCATTTGTGTTTCTTGTATTTTATAAGTTTAGACATCAGTGTATATTATTCGCCATGCTCAAATCGCCTTTTGTTGATGTCATGTACCCACTCCATATTTTTGAGATCGTTGTCTTCAGCTACAGCAAACAATAACAACTTTCTTCCTCCTTGTCTGATGTATAGCCATTTAAAAATGTATAGCCTGATATATAACCTGAATAAGTGAATAACCATTTTTACACCCTACATATTTTCTTCAACAAGCTACCCACTTGTTTTTGTAAACTACCGTTAAACCAATTTAAAAGAAAAATTACTGAGTTTTTAAAATCAAAAGCATTCTACACGCAGGAAGAATTTTAAAACAGTGACATATCATGTTTAGATTCTAAATAGGATATTGTATATATTGAAATTTATAATTGATATATGATCTATTTTTAAGTAGGCCTACTATTGTAACAATTCCTATTACAAAACGTTATGTTTAATGGCTGCCATAAATCTTATTGAAAATCTTAAACGTATTTATAACTTACAACACACCGCACTTGTTGACTGCACACTCATAATTAAAGACGAAAGATTACTCTACCGCTGCGGTGCGGAATCGCTCCGGTGTGAACGTGGCGGCGGTGATGGTGGATGGGGGAGTGGAAAAAAACGTGCAGATACTGCCGGTCTCACCGCTCCGGTGTGTGCAGGCCTTAAAAATGAGGGAGTAGTTCTGTTCACAAAAATGGGCTTAGCATATTATATATATGGAATATAGATAGATGTTAAGAGATATCTTCCTGTGTATGCTAAAAACAAACGATGAGTTTAGTAATGTTAATCATATTTTACCAAAGCCTAACAAATAAATACTTGTTTGCTGTAGACTAGACAGATTAAAATATACGCTAAATGAAGGCTGTTACGAACCCTGTAAACGTCTACCTCTAACAGGCTAATATGGTTGAGTTGTACAAAATTATTGAGTCACAGGAATTATAAAATTCATATCTTTCAAACTATTTTTATACCCCCAAAAAAGACTGAATACAACAAATTAAACATTTCTCATATTTCAAATTGTCTCATACATTCTGTTCCAGCTCTGGTGAAGAAGCAAGGTGGACTCAGAAGGAGATGTTCTCAGATATCAATGAGAAGATTAAGTTTGCGATGGACCGGAGAGCCGAAGAAGGGCCGGCTCTGTTGAGTGTTTGGTTCATTGTCCACTTCTTGACTCCACTGGGCACTGGATCCCCGGCTATGAGGGAGTTTATAGCACACACCGTCAAAGCTGCCAACCCGTGGAAATATTTCAATACTTTGCTAACATCACCTGATGTACAGGTTAGTGGAAAGTCAAATCTAGGAGTTTGAAAATCTTGAATCTGAATCCTATAAAAATCTAGTCTTAAATCTACGGGGCTTGTCTGTAAATCATGTGGATTTCCTATGCCACTGATGCTCACCTTCTACTTAAAACGCTTTTCTGCACTCAAGTGTTAAATCTGTCAACTAGCTACAGTAATCAGCAGGGTTTCATACCATTCCTAAAAAAAGTCTACCACTTTTGACTCATACTTGGGAGTTAGCGTAAATGTTGTGCGGTTTTTCATAACAATTTTGAATACTGTGGAGAGAATATCATCCTATAGAGTTGGAAACCAGCCACAATAGTAGAGGATGAAGTAAGAAACATGACTGTGGTCTTGGATTTGAAGTAGCTTGCTTGGCTGTGAAGGAAACACGATTGGGACCTTAACTTACCCTCGTGACTAGGACACAAGTTCTACTTTCATCAAAGTTTCATGAAATCTAATAACTAATCTGATAACTCACTAAACTCTTGATTAAAAACTAATTATGAAATTTACAGCTTGATATTATCTCACAAATTGTGAAAGATTCCCGCAAGAAGAATAATATCACAAGATTCCAGTTATCCTGCCAAAACCCCCTTTATGTTTTTAAACTCGCCTGAAAATAAAATAGAAACACGCTGGGACTTGAAAATCCCTATTTAGACTTGGTTATGTTAATTAACACAACAGTGGCTATTAGCGAATGGTAGGTGTAGTCTAATGTGATATTTTTGTTTCCTGCCGATTTAATCTAATCTTGAATCTGATCTTGATTCCTAACTTGGCTTTGACACATCACTATTACAGTTTGTGATTGTTTACAGGAAACCTTCATAATCATGTATTTATGCATACGTGTGTGCAGTAAACCAATCAATGCATGTTCAATAAAAACAATTGTACAAAACACTCATGATCAACTTGGTATTGTTTTTTATGATTCACAGGATGACAAAGCTGTATGTGCCGCTGTTCACTACGCTGTCTATCAAGTAGCATTCCTCTCTGTAGTAAACTTTGGCCTGGACTATGTGAGGTGTCAGGACTTCTACAGACTGGTCGCTCTGCTTGTGAGGGACAACCAGGTGCTCAAACATTTCTGGCTCACAGAGAACGACGGCCTTCAACTAGTGCTAAGAGAGTGTGAGAGGTTCTTTCCCGTCGTTTGGGAACCCGTGTTTGACATTTACACATCGATCGCTTCTCAGAGTGAAGAATATGTGAACAAGGTAACATTTGTATTGTTTAATCATCTTGAAGTAGCCTATTATAATTTTAACCTAGGAAAATTGGGGACTACACAAGATTGCTGTTTAAAAATACTCAGGCTTAGCTGTGGTTGTTGTCGGTTTTTCTTTTTCGAGTCGGTTTGGCTCTTCTATCTGACTGATTTTCATAATCTTTTTCTTAAATTTAAGGTATGTGTGCACAGATTTGCCATCAAGCTTTGGCGTTCATTTATCTGACGTATATTTCAAGTTATGCACTGTCACGCTCTAATTTGAGTCTAATTTGTGACTGTGGGTCGTAGCTAGGGATCGTAAGGGAAAAAAACAAATATAGAGAAACTAATAAACTACAGTACGTTTTTATTTCCAAGAGAATTAATTCAACATGCTCTTTCTAATAAATAGGAGAATTCATAAATAATTTAATCTTTTATCTAAAACTGTAGTTATTTATTGAGTTCATGCACAGCAAAATGAAAATTTAAAGTCCTAAAGAATATTTGGTCTATATTATTCTAAATATTATTATTTAGATTATGTTTTATTCAGATTGAGAAAAGAGTCGAAACCGAGGTAAAGTTCACCCAGCTCCAGTCGAGGGTGGTGAACATGGAGGCGTTGGGAAACAATGTGTTTCGCAGCCTTGAGCCAGTCAGACCCTTCATAGCCTCAGACCAGAACGTGATTCCCGAGGGAACACGGTGCGTTGTGTCCGGGGAAACTGACATCTACATCCACTGGGACTTCTCCGTCTCCATCTGGCATGTTGTCAAAGAAACGCTCTTCAAGTGGTCACAAAAGGTACTTGTTGACTGATTCTGTTCAAACTGTAGCTGTTGCATGAAATAATCTTTTAAACATATCATTAAGGACTGTCACTATATTGTTGTATATATATCCTCCTCCATTTGAGTTGTTGCTGAGTCTGGGCATTGGCTAAACATCTTCATCTTCTATTGCTCTTCAGAGTTCTTTATCCTCTCTCCTCTGCTTGTCCCTACTCACCGTATCTAGCCAATTTCATTCTATCATCATCAACACCAATTTTTCTACATTCTTTCTCTTATCAAAGCTTTCTCAAATGTCCAAACCATCTTTGATTAGCTTTTTCTACTCTCCCTTTCAAACTCATCAACTACCGCTGTTCTGATCTAATTCCTTACTATCCTGCCTTTTAAAAGTTCCCAAAAATCTAATTTTCCTGGTTGTTTTTTCTTCATTCCCTTATTTATTCCAAACGTCCACCAAGCTTTTGATGATTGGCCTGAGTTATATGTCTTACACATGGCTATTTTTGCCTTAATTTGTTCTTTCCAACCCCATGATAAGTTTTTTTGTACTATTTGTCTGTTCTCCTTTCCTAGAGCTAGGTTTGAATATTTCATTAACAAAAAAATTCAATAGATTACCGGTTTTAGTATCCATGTCAATTTGAAAATAGAAATCCAATATCTAACTGTATACTCTGACATTAAAAATTTGTTTTTTTTTTAGTAACTTTTAAATTAAATATACCGGTAATGCAAGAAATTACCCTTTTTCTAACATAAATTTTTAAAGTAGTTTTAAACAAGTGTGAAACTGGTTTTTGTTTTTCAGATGACTCAGTACCCCAAACCTCCTGAGGCAGAGATGAAACTGCTGCGAACTAACGTGTTGTCTGTTTTGGCCTTTTACAATGAAGTGTTAAAGAATAGAAAGGAGCACAAGAAAATTGTGTTTTTTGCTGTCGATGAAATGTTCTCACGCCTGGAATTGTAAGAGTTAAAATAAGTATTAGAGCCATATATTAGAGACATAATGATTAACAAGTTTGAATTTCCTCTGAAGGTATCTTTCAGAATATTATCTGCAGTCCAGACTTTTTTAGTTCAGATAAAAATGTTGACTCTTGGATCTCATTGAAAAATCTGGTTGTTTCTGAAATTGTAGATTTTTATTTATTTTGCAATATTTGACTATTCTATCAATCGTTTTGAAATTAATTTACTTTCAGGTACCATGAGCGCAAGGATGCAGAAATGCTAAATGCCTGTCTTAAGACCTGTACATTACTGTTAAAGGTAAGTAATTCACTGTTATTGCATGTGTAATTTAAATGTTTAATCAGTATATTGTCCTTTTTTATGAGTGACCGATTTTTTATTTAATATAATTTTAGGGATGGACGGGGTTGAATTTTAAGTTTAGGAAGGGATGGAATTTTTTTCTTCGTGCAAAAAAGGCTTAAACAAATCTTGAGTAAATGATAGAGATCAAAAATGGCAAAATACAACAACAAAATCAATTTTCTGCCTTTGTGGCACTGATTTACAAAAACCATCCTGGAATCCAAAAAGACATTCTGGAACTAATGGCCAGTAAACTTGTTTAAACTGTTGGTGCCATCGTCAACATGTCTTGCGGTCACGGCACAATCGTCAATGTGACCAGCGTTCTTCGTACCATTGTCAATATGTATCCAAGGTATGGCACCAGAAAGAAGATTCCGTGATCAAGGAGACATCATCGTCCCCCACAATACTGGTGACATCTCCTACGGTCACCGAGACTTCATCGTCGTCACTCACTACGTGGCAAAATCAATGACGATCGGATTGAGAAAACCCCAAATCAAATGCAATCTTAAATAGATTAACTATAATAGAGCTGTCTAATATATCTTAAATTTTCTTATCTGTATGGTAACTATCATAATTCACAGTATTAATATTTGCAGGCCATATAATAAAGAATAATTTGCAAATTCCCTTAAAATCACAATTTTGCACAACATTGTTCACACTTAATCCAGACAGTACTTTCATTACTGAATATTAGGGGCCTGTATTTTTCAAATGTAGCTCTGGTGATTGCCTTTAGCTATTGTCGCAAAATCATGAACATCCGCCATGTTCATGGCAAAATTGTCCCTTTGCATATTTCTCAATCTCTACCTGTGTCCGAAAGTAGGTTGTTTTGTCCCGTACCAAATTTCAGGATACCCGCAGACCGCCAATTACAAGTCTACCAATGTAAGGGTTCTCTTTGTGCAGCACTACCCCAAGGACGTGGTGATGCTGCTAAAAGTATCCAGAGCTATTCCAGACATGGACCACGTGGTCATGGACCATGTCACATGCGCCAAAGGTGACTTCTACCACTCCAACGGGGTCAAGACCATCCTGGAACTGGTAGAACTAAACACTGGAACATTCACTGTCCTGGTCTCCTACTTGGAGTTCATACTTAAACTATTTGAGGTATGCTTGAATATTTTTCTTCCACCAGTAAAAAAACTATATGTGTAAACAATCAGAATCATATTAAGAGCTTTGATTCTATGGAGAGGCAAACAGTTTTACTATAGCTGTGCATAAAAATTGTACTCAGTTTGGTTTTCTTCAATTAAAAATTATTAATTCTGTCAGCATACAAGACTTAAGTTTTGATGTATAATGTTTTTGTTCTTTAAATTAAATAACTGCGCTGAAAGGTAGGCCTACTGCTGGTATTGCATTACAAATGATATACTAGAGAAGTATACTTTTTTGGCTCAGTGATAATGCTGCAGTATTGATTTATTATTATAACTGTTCCCACAGTTGCCAACAGTGTTTGAGTCATGGACGGCTCTGGCAGGAGTGCAGTTTGTCCTACGAGATGTCTTCCCCCACTACAACCAGTGGATATTTAGAGACGAGCGGCATCGGATACACATAGAGTGGCTGTGTATCCAGATCATCGGTTGTGTGCTGAGCGTAACCCCGGAGGAGATATATCCGGCGGAAACCAGCGTTTTGAAGAAGATTGACGTTCAAGGCAATCAACCCCTGAATAGCATCCTTCCCACAAAGAATCTTTTTGCCAACACAACTCTTTACCACCTGCTCAATTGGGAGCCTGCCATTGCGCTTATCCATATTGTTTCCATTGGTGAGTCTATTTAAATGTTTGGATTTAGATTGGTTTGGAGTAAATTGTATTTGGCTTTGTAAATTTAGTGTTGGGATAAAGCTAAGACAGTGCAACCAATTTGAAAAGTTTTTTGCCCCTAAAGCCTGTCTTATGTGTGATTATAAATTTTTTTGCAGGTGACCAGCAACTGTTTTCTTGGGTTGAAAGTTTTCACAGTTGGGATTCAAAAAGCTGTGAAGAATTGATCAGTTCAATCCACACTTCACTGGCAATTCTAGACAAGTGTATTCTGCTCAAACATGCCCACAAGGTAAGTGTCATGTCAGTGTCTTACTGACTTATTATTGACCTATCAATTCTTTTGTACATGTTTAGCCTCTGGATCACGTAATTTACTAATAAAAAAAGGTTAAATACCTGTAGTACTGTCTGTGATCCTGGAATTTAGGTCAGCGACCCAGGTTTCGAACCTAAAGGTTCATTTTCAAGCAGGTACCAGAGTTAAAAACACATAATCCTCTTCATAACTGTGGAGAGTCGTTATAACACACAAGACACGAACACGAAAACATTAAACAAAATTGGCCAATTATAATACTGGTACGGTAGCGTGCGTGGTGTAGCCGGCAAAAGATGAGTCATGACTGGGCACGCGTACGCGTCGATGTCGGAGCGTGACAAAGACAACGGGTGTGGGAGGGGGCACATACGTCACGCTCCGACATCGACGCGTACGCGTGCCCAGTCATGACTCATCTTTTGCCGGCTACACCACGCACGCTACCGTACCAGTATTATAATTGGCCAATTTTGTTTAATGTTTAATGTTTTCGTGTTCGTGTCTTGTGTGTTATAACGACTCTCCACAGTTATGAAGAGGATTATGTGTTTTTAACTCTGGTACCTGCTTGAAAATGAACCTTTAGGTTCGAAACCTGGGTCGCTGACCTAAATTCCAGGATCACAGACAGTACTACAGGTATTTAACCTTTTTTTATTAATTCTTTTGTAACTTGAAATTTTATTTATTTATTAAAATACATCACATAACGCCTAAGGAGTGCTTCTTCTGCACGCAGTAGTATTGCGGTAGTATTTATCACCCTCTTTTCCTTCCCTATAGATCGGGAAGGCTACATTTAGTGGCCCTGTCCATTTTTTTAATGACGCGACATTGTCAGCCCTGAAGGTAGACCTGCAGCATGTGTAGTGCAATTCCGGTTCAGGTTGGCTGGCCACCCCATAGTGGCCCCTGTTTCTCTCTATAATATTTAGCTTCGTAATATGTATTCGATTCTCTCAGCTTGGGAGGTGCTGCGCTCCTTCAACAATCATCAGAACTATTTGGAGACAACAACAATCCGTTGGTTTTATGAGCTTACAACAATACTATCACGTGTATCCTTTGTGAGTTATCAGCTTGTGTTGTGAAATCGTGTTTTTAAAGCCTTTTGATTTTTAATAAATTGATATTTATGACCTTAAATGGCCTCAAATAGAGACCTAACATCCGATATTATACAGGATTTATTACAAGTCTACGAAGATGACAATCTTTCCATTTTGTTTGAGTTTGAAAGTGTAGAGGAAGATCAGAATTTTATTTCATTTTTTTTATTTCAACGGTTTTATATGCAATACAACTTCATATTAATTTGTTTTAAGTACTAAGGCTTTAAATTAATATTACCTATGTTCTTTCTATTTATCATTAAACTTATATAAAGTTGGTAATTTGCATAATACTGTACAATAAATAATAATCACAACTGGATTTATAGTTTTTTTTATATATCTTTATAACATTATAACTGTAAATTAACCACTTTCATTGCTTTTGAAATGGTTTTAACCATATAGATTCTTAGTTTTTAATTATATTTAAGAATATTAAATAATTTAATTGTTATAAACGATCAAATATTTGAGTAATAAAGTTGTTGTTAAATACGAGTGTACATAATTGAATCCTAATGATATGAAATGAAATGAAATGAAATGAAATCAACTTTATTCATACTTTGCAAACATACGCACGAATGGCGTTATTACATTGGATCAAAAGCATAATGCTTAATCCTAAAAAAGTACAAAAGATATAATCACTATTGAAAAAGTTCTTATTCTAATATATTATGTAAGAGGAAAAATTCGTTCTTTGAATACAGGGGATTGGTTAAAAAGTACATTTTTAGATTATTTTTAAATTTTGTAGTCCTTGTGTAGTCCTTTAGTTTTGTTGGAAGAGCATTGTAACATTTTATACCCATATACATTGGTTTTTTTTCAAAAAATCTTAATCTATGTGAAGGTGTTGCATAGTTATTTCTGTTTCTGGTACAATATTGATGAGAATCCCCTACCAGTGAGACATTATTTGAATTTTTGACAGTATATAATATACATTGATAGATATAATAGCTATATACAGTCATTATGCCTAGTTCTTCAAATTTTTCCCTAACAGAATCTTGCCAATCCAAATTTAACATAATGTGTATTGCTCTTTTCTGGAGAATTAAAATTCTGTCTAAATTAGCTTGTGATGTTCCTCCATAAATACTTATACCAAAGGATAAATGTGAGTGAATATGAGCAAAATAAACCAATTTTAGGGATTCAAGTTTACAAAATTTTGATAATCGATAAAGTGCAAATAGGCCTGTTGACATTTGATTTGCCACATGATCAATATGATCATTCCAGCTTAATTTACTGTCTATGTATAATCCTAGAAATTTAGTGTTCTCAACAATTTGTATATCTTCACCGGCTAATTTTAGTGCTGGGTAATCTGAATTGGTATTAGTTTTTAGATTAAAGCGTGTAAAATTAGTTTTGGAAAGATTTAGTAATAGCTGATGATCTGAAAAAAAGTTATTGATGTTCATCAAGTTATCGATGGCAGATTTTTCTATCTCATGAACAGATTTTCCGCTTACAAGAAGATTAGAATCATCGGCATATAAACAGATGGTATTCATTGTTGAATTTGAAATAACATTGGGTAATCCATTGATATATGTAAGAAATAGTAGAGGACCCAAAATAGAACCCTGTGGTACACCATGTTTAATTGTTCTCAACTGCGATCTTGTTTTATCTGGTTATGATTGTTTAAGTGTGTAATTTCTACGAACTGTTTCCTATTAGTTAAATATGATTGAAACCATTTTAGTGAAATTCCTACAACCCCTAGTCCTTCCAATTTTTTTAACAATTTATGATGAGATACACTGTCAAATGCTTTGCTTAGGTCCATAAATATTCCAATTACTTTATCTTTATTTTGACTTGTTTTTAGGCTTGTTTTGTTTTGCCTAAAAATAGGCTGTTTATGTTTATGTAATAGCTGAATTTTCTTGACTTTTGTCTATTGCATTTGTTGTAAATGTTGAAGGACAATAAAACGTTTCTGATTTCTGATTTCTGATTTCTCCCCTATCTACAGAATCAATTATTGACTCAATATATGTAGCAGCCGCTGATATTACAGAATGGTTTGATCTAAAACCGTGCTGCTCTTTATCGAGTAGATCATTACTTTCTAAAAAGTTAACGAGCTGATTATACATAGCTTTTTCATAAATTTTAGACATGACAGGTAACAAGGCTACTGGGCGATAGTTTGAAACATCTAATTGGTCCCCTTTTTTATAAAGAGGTTTTACTTTAGAAATTTTTAATTTATCTGGAAATATGCCGGATATAAATGATGAATTTACTATGTGTGCAAATGGTTTTTTAAGTGAACTCTGGGCATGCTTTATTACTGTTATGGGAACATCGTCGAAGCCTGATGATAGTTTATTATCAAATATGGAAATTATTTTAATCTGATATCTGTCTCACTGATTGGTTCACATCTAAATTTATTTTTTTGGTTATTTATTACTAAATTAGGTACTGATAAATTGGGTGTATTTATTTTTGGAATTACATCAGAATCAACTACATTGACATAAAAATCATTAAAAGTGTTACATATAACCGTAGGGTCATTATATACTTTTGAATTTACCTCTATTTCATCTATGCTCTTCACAACCTTTTTTTTGTTTTTTATATTTAAATTAATTAAATTCCAAGTTGTCTTGGACACATTCCCTGATCTCAAAATTTTTCCATCCATATAACTTTGTTTGGCTTTGAAAATATTTTTTTTTTAATGCTTTGTTCATTTCTTTAGCTGAATTCACTAAAGATTCATTTTTTGTTATCCTCCCTAATGTGCTTTTTTCTATAATTTTTTTCCTCTCGGTTTCTAGCTCATGATTATTCCAAGGGACTTTTTGATCAGTATCTCTACATTTAGTAATAGGAAAGCACATATCAAAGTAATACATAAAAATACTGTTGAAGATGTTAAATTTCAACTCTACTGGTGCAAAGTAGACCTCCTCCCAACCCTCCTGACTCAGCATATTTGAGAATTTTTTAAGATTTTGGTTAGAAAATATTCTTACTGATTTGGTTATTGGTTTATTGTTCATATTTTTATTGGGCAAGTTGAAGGTTAATAATTGAGCATCGTGATCAGAGATTTGTGTGTTTAAACCACTAATTTGCATGTTGTTGGGATAAAAATTAATGAAAACGTTATCAATAGCACTCTCAGTCTTTTCAGTTACTCTAGTTGGAAAATTTACTAAAAATTCAAAATTATGTGAGCCAAGAATATCATTAAGTAGTCTAAACTCATTACAGTTTGGGTTTAGAACATTTATGTTAATGTCTCCAGTCATAATTACATTAGTGTATGTTTTTGAGAGTATTTCCAGGGATGCATTTAGTTTTGCCAAAAAGATATTAACATCAGAGATAGGAGAGCGATATATACCAGCTAGCACAAAAGAAAATGAATCACATTTAAATTCTATCAAACAGCATTCAAATTCCTTTTCAGATGTTAACTGATTCATTGACGGTAAATTCAAACTTTTAATTTTAAAATTTTTAGCCTTTAAATTTGTTTTTGATAGTATTATGACTCCACCTCCAGCATTTAAACTACGTGAATAAAAAGTGTTAATATTATATCCGGTTATGGTGAGAAGGTCCAATTCATGACTTTTAATTTTGTGTTCACATAATACTATTATATCTGGGTCAATTTCTTGAATAGTAATTTCTAATGGTTCTATTCTGCTCGGTAGATGTTGAATATTAAGGTGAAAAATTTTTAAGATGTGTGAATTTTGTGATATTTTATCGTGTGCTGCTGGTTTACAATTTTTTACTTTATTGGTATATTTTTCGGAGTGTCGGAGTTTAAAGGTAGGTTGTGTTTATGGGCTGTGTGAGATTGAGGGATGTCTAGGAAGTGGGAATTGTCGTTATCTTGTCGCCCACACTCACTTTCACTCACACCGGACTGATTCAGATCACGCATCACTACACTGCCGGACCGACTAGAACCCTTAGGAGATGGTTGCTGCTGCGTGATGTAGCTGATGTCACTCATTCTCTTGATTGGACAAGGTGTGGAGGTGTTAGTGTCTGTGAGCTGCTCTTGGAATGCTGTGATGTCCGGGACAGGCAGGTGCGAAGTTATTAGGCCTCTCAATGTCTCTACAAACTCTTCATGGGAAAGTCCTCTCCATAAGCTTCTTCTTGCATTTTGGTTGTATGAAACTATAACTACATTAGCCTTGGTTTGCTGGTGAAATTTGACGATGTTTTTGATGAAATGCTCAGGCTTAATGAGGTCTCTAACGCAGCCCATTGCTGAACAGATTAAAGTTTTCAGCCGCTTAGACCTGAAATCTGTTTTAAGTTGATCAAAAGCTACATCATAGTCAATCTCACTAGGTTTGCCTGAGAATCGGTTTTTTGTGATCAAACTATATACAGTAGGCCCTCCATTCATTCTTTGACAGGCCAACCTGCTGTACACCAGATCACGAAAACAAGGACGTCCGTACCTCTCTCGGAAGGCAACAGCCACACCAGCAGACATGTGATTCGGATGCTGAAAGTCCGATGAGATGGTATGGGCCAGAGCAACTGAGGAATCCTGGTTAATTTTTCCAAAAATATCCTTCATATTGGTTTCTATTACAGATATTCTGTTTCCTATGAGGAATGGCTGAGAAGAGTTTGAGTTTGTGTTTGTTGTAGGCTGTGCTATTTCAGTCTTTCCTTCCCCTGTGATAATTTTCACAACCATTTCAGATACTCTTGCTTTCCCTCTCTTGTTTAGATGTTGCCCGTGGTTTGTAAATAGGTGGCGAGGTAGATGGTGAAGTGGTAAAGTGAAACAGTTATTTTTAGTAGCCATTTCTTCCAATTTCTTATTGATACTTGAGATTTTTAAGTCTAAATTAGGTTGATCATACCTCAAAGGCAGTGTTGCTAGAATCAAGTTTGGATCTTTGGATCTTTCAAACAGACTCTGTACTTCGTTCAGGAATTGTTTTGTGATAACCAAATTTACAGTCATATGTTAGGTTAAACATCGGTGTTTTGGAGTTAAAAGGCTCACAACACGGTATTTAAACCCAATCGTAAGCATAAAAACAAGAGTAGTGGGAGTAGTAGGTAAATGATCTAAATATCTTCCTTAAACCATTGAGAAGCTACTTAGCCTTTTTTATCTTTATGATTAACGGTCGAGTACTAAAAAGAAAGGGGTTTTTTTAACAGTTAACTAGTTTTTAAATTGTAGGTTATACGGACACAATATTTCGTTGTCTAGGAGACTTTGTCAAGTGGGCATAGAGCTTTCCTTGAACCGAACCTACTAGATTTTAAGCTAGTTTGAACATTAAATAAAATCAGACCATAACTTTAGAAATAAAATATTACTCTGATCCTGGTGATAATTGACCAGTGTTGCTCTAGGTTTTCTAAAGGTTTTTTTTTAAAATTTGCCATTCTAAAATTTTTGTTTAAAAAAATAATCTAATGTTTAATGTAGAGCAATTTTTTTTCTATCAAAGTTCTAGTACGGTGTGTAAGTCACAGGTGTTATTGTTTACCAGGACTACAAGAGCCTGACTCGGCTAGAGAGGGAGATCTACAAGGAGCCCAAGGAGACTGACACATACAAAGTAGTGATCAACACAGCAGGATATGTCTACAACTGTCTCAGTCCAGACGTGCGTTACAACTCGGTCAAAGTCATATCCAGGTTTGCAGATGTGAGTATAACAGCATTGATCTTCAATGTTTCAGTTGTTTTTGTCTTTTTCAATTACCACGTTGCACATATTATCCCTCAAACAAAAAAGTATGTACAGTATAACCTCACTACAGTCGGGACCACGTAAGTTAGCAGTTGAGGGAGGAGCCTATTTACCATATGGTTTTGAATGAACCAATGAGAACCGTGCGGTGCTGCCAAATCTAATGATACCAGCTGAGTTGAAAATATTGCTTAGTATATTTTAATTATTGTTGTCAACGGGCGATGTGGTAACGTCGCACTAGCCTTGTCTTGTGATTGGCTGCCACCAACTGCAAACTTACGTGGTCCCGACTTTAACTCAATTTGTAGACCCAGGGGTTGTCGAGTTAACCAGAACATAACATTAACATTTTTAACGGGTGATAAATGAATACATAACGGACTAATTTTCATATGTAAATTCAATACTTACATGAGTATTTTTACATATTGAGTAAACAATCTTCAAAGAAATGTCAAATATTCAACAATTAAAAGTTGAGTTACACAGGCTTAGTTAACCGGTGTCCTAAATTAACCAGAACATAACATTAACATTTTTAACGGGTGATAAATGAATACATAACAGACTAATTTTCATATGTAAATTCAATACTTACATGAGTATTTTTACATATTGAGTAAACAATCTTCAAAGAAATGTCAAATATTCAACAATTAAAAGTTGAGTTACACAGGCTTAGTTAACCGGTGTCCTAAATTAACCAGAACATAACATTAACATTTTTAACAGGTGATAAATGAATACATAACAGACTAATTTTCATATGTAAATTCATTACTTACATGAGTATTTTTACATATTGAGTAAACAATCTTCAAAGAAACGTCAAATATTTAACAATTAAAAGTTGAGTTACACAGACTTAGTTAACCGGTGTCGAGTTAGGGAGGTTTTCCTGTACTAGTTAAAATCAATCAAATAATGCATTTACTTACTTTTCTACAATTGGTTAGCATAATACCGTGGACTAAAAACGTTATTCATATTTTAAACTGACCAAAGTATGACTGGTCTGTGAAAGAACTGTGCCTGAGCTGATATTTGTGAATCAATTGACTTTTAACTAGGCAAGTAAAAATGTTTCGCATTTACACTCCAGTCATCTTTAACTTTAAATATGACATATTGGCATGGTATCGATTTAATAAGATCCAATATGACTGGGACGGGTGGCGTCGTCCTGTAATCCAGCTACTAGGAGGTCACAGATTGTGGATATTTATAGGGATGCACTGTGGATGCGATGCTCCCTGGTGTGGATTAACGTCCGCACTAGTGAGTACTACGACTATCCGCAGTACTATCCTGATAATTAGACCAATTCGTAAATTACAAGGAAAAAATGTGGTTCGGATTCCACTATAAACTGTAGGTCCCTTAGTTGCCATTAGCTGTAAGGGCTATTAATTAACAGCTGTGTCTAAGGAACATGTCGGCCTTAGTCACTAACAAGACTACAAGATCGCGCCACTCATCCTACACTCATCCTTCACTCATATTTGGGTTAAAATACACACATAGTGGCGTCCCCATCTTAAATAATTGATAATTGATAAAACACAACATAGAGTAAGGAGAGTGTAGATGTTCTTAATACATGTGACAGAAGTGTGTTGTATTTCACAGAACAGACATCAGTCACTCATGGCCTGTATTGGTATGGAGGCCAACACAATGAGGCAGATGTACCTCAAACCCCTGTACTCATCCACAGAGTCAGAAGAAATAAAGGTACCTAGTATTAGTTTTTGTAATAAAATTGTAACTTTTTTTTCGTAGTATCAATGACTATACTTAGTTCTCTTTTATGACAATAGTTGGCTACAACAGTTTTGCATTTCTCATCAATCTCTGAAGGAGTCTACGCTAGCTCAAAATATCAGAGTCATGTTGTTGGACGTTCTTTGTCTCTTAAATCCACTAACTTACGTTTCACATATTTTAGCTCCACTTATTAATCTGTAGATAAATCTCTTCATCTCATGGCTTTTCATTGAATGAGCATAAAACTTTGCCTGTTGAAGTAAAGGATTTTCATTCATTCATTCATTTCATTCAAAACTAAGCTATCTAAATTTCCTGAGACAATTTCTAACATAGCCAAATGAATTATATCCTCATTCAAACAGTTAATATTCTATGACCGTTCTTTATTAATTAATGTACGGAGGATTTGATTATGTCTCATTTCATTGATGAAATAAGCAGTCAACTGATCTGAGGTAAAGTGATAAAAATACGCACCATCTTAGAATCAGAACATGATTCTTCTAGCTTTATCCATATAGCAGAACCATAAGGGAATTCAAATCAAAATTTGTCTACCATAAGAAAAAAAACCTTCAGCTCTCAGCATTTAATTACCGTATTTAGATTAACCTATCTAAATAAGATTAGATTAGCTTACTTTGGCCGTTGTGTTCTGATTAAATTTACAACTTAAAATGAGGTTACTAACCTGTCGTCAATCAGTCCTATATTGTCGTTGATGACTAGTTTCGGGGCTAAAACCCCATTTTCAAATCTTCTCTTCAGTCGTCATATGTCAAACATATCTTCTTGCACAAGCCGTCGTCATTATTTCACACATACACATAACACATACGAAAACGTTTATAATATAATACAAAGACATGTACATTCGCGTGTGGCCGGCCAAGGACAAAACCAGACTGCGGGGTTTGATAAGACTGTAGGTTAGCCGATGCCTACTTGATGGTGGTGGCCTGATTGACGACAGGTTAGTAACCTCATTTTAAGTCATTAAATCAATCCTGGAGGCAAATTATGTATAAATTTACAAGTTGAGATGACCATGTGTTGTTGGAAAGGTGGCAGTTCTGGAGCTGGTCACAGAATGCGTTCACAAGCAAGCAAGTCTAGCTGAGGCGTTCTTGAACGCTTTAGAGCTGAAGGAGTGTGTACAGAAAAAATCAGGCGAAGAATCAGAGGGTTTTGTACACATTGCCCTGGCCATCATTCGGAAGGTACGTTTATCTACCACAATCTGTGCCAAATACAAATACAAAATCAACTAGATATGAAACATTCTAAAATTGATTGTAACACCATAAAGTACTAGGTTGGCATTAACTGAGCAAGAATATCAGCAAAGTTTTTATTACTGTGTTCTAGATGTATTTTAAATTGAAAATACACCTGGATTTGGAATACGAAAATAAAAGGTATTAGTAATCTGACACATACTTTCTCCCATTTTGTCAACAACCTTTATCATGGGTAAGAAAGCAGTGAGAATAAGTATAATATTTAATAGGTAAAATCACAAAAGTTGCATTAACTTAACTTTTGACGGTAATTATTACAGGAATGGGAAGTTGCACAATTTTTTTAGAATCATAGGGACCATTACATACTAATTTCAATCAAAACCGGATTTGTTTCAAAAATCAAATTTTCTCTTATTTTATGGGTTTTTATGGAAAAATCACCATTAAAATTCTAAATAAAAAAAATAAATAAACACCTCAATATACTATGGATTAGTACCTACATACTAAATTTAATCAAAATCGGACCACAGGTGTGCTCTGTAGCTCTGAACATCCACATATACAGACAGACACACACACGAACAGACATCACTTCAAAAAACACTTTTTTGGGTTCAGGGGTACTCAGATCGGATATACCCACTCAAGTTCAAAAATGTTGACGAAAACAATACTTTTTCTATATACTATGTATAGGGGGAGAAAGTAAAAGAATATTACAATTTACTAGCTTGAATAAAGAACCGCAGGTACCATACTAATCCAAGTAACTGTTTTTAATTGATAATGTCATTTTTTACATGTCACTCTGTTCCTGTGTTCAGATGTGTTATCTGTGTGCTTAGATTGCTGTTGCTAATTTGAGAGCGTATGGCTCTGGGTAACATATTATTGTTACTGATTGTAGCGCAAGGAGACTCCGAGTGACAGAGCGTACTTGGCGAGTGTTCAACTTCTCCATGCTATCTGGCATGAGCGTCGCACTCTAGTCATATCCTACATCCGCATGAGGGATAACTTCTTCAACAACTTCTGCTATCCTCTCTTTCATGTTACCAAGTGGCAGAGGTAAATAAAGATTTGTTTTATTTAACTCAATATATTATAATTGTAAAATAGTGTTATTTGACTATAAGTTTAGGAATTGAGTATAATTGGACAAGAGGGGACAAATAATGCTAATAGTTGTTACTGATTTTGGGCCGCTGACGCTTGGGTCGCGGTAGTCGGTCGGTAGTGCCTCTGAGGGCCTTTTAGTATTTTCGTATTAAAAATGTATTATAAAACAAAACTACGAAACAAAAAAATTTCATCAACAAAATGACATTCTACAACTTACAATGAAAGCAATATTAAAAAAACACTAAACTGCCTTACCAACATGCCCGAGGTGGAGTAGTTCGGGCCACTGACACTACTCTGCAACAGCGCTGTTCAGGTAACGGTAGCCTCCATTGATTGTCCACTCTAGTACATGTATACTCTACCTACACAAGAGTAAATTTACCTGGAACATATCTGGAAGTTTTCTCAAAATGTAGCATAAGTCCTCGGCATACAGATTACATTGTGCTGTGTATATAATATTTCAGTACAAATTATTGTAAATACCTTGTAGAAATCTTGACTGAGAGTACGAATTTGAAGATAATTAGGATCTCCACACTTTGATAAGTCAAATATCATTAAAATTATCTCTATGACTCGGGACTCAAAAATCTTAGTCTCCTAAATTTTTGAGTTGGCCAGAGTCAGCTGTAACCAAACTCTTACCATCTCACCGAGTAATACAACAAGCTGTAATCCATAAAGATTCAGCGTTGAATTAAAGTTGGTCTTAATAATTGATAGATAATAAATAATGATAGTGGTTCAAATACCTTATTCTGGCTTGTTACCTGGATTGTTGTATTCCACAACTAATTTCAACTTCCGCATTATCAACACGGGTCCGCTTGTCGAATTCAATTTTATATTTTATTGGCTGTATATGTTTGCGCATTATGTGTTTATTCGTGTGTATGTGTAAGTGTAAAAAACTGTTACTGACAACCTTCATATGAAGTAATATCCTTGTACGCACCTGATGATGACCTCTTAGCAGGTTGAAACTAGTTGTGCAATACAACAATCAGATTGCCAGAATAAGGTATTTAAACCACTATCATTAGTTATTATTCGCAATCCGGAGGCTACTCCCACCACAATGAAGATAATAAATGTTTGTATTTTGTTTCAGACAAGTCATTCCAGCCTTTGCCTACATCCTGACCTGCCTCGGAACTGAGATATTCTGGTATAAGGACCAAGTACACGAATCTCTCAAGAAATTTTTGACAGACCTTTTCAAAGAAGGCCACATAACCCGACTATCTGTGGTAAGTTAGAAGTCAGTTTTGTGTAAAACTAAGAAGAACAAACAACTAAACTGATTTATTTTGCAGCCTAAAGTTTTGAATTACCATGATGTTTAACTGGGAAAATGTACTCAAAAAGTGGCTGATTAAGAAAAATTTTAAACATAAAAATTTAAATTAAAAAAAAAATTTAAATTTTAAATTTTAAAAATTTTTAATTTTAATACAGGGAGTTATATCAACATAAAATAATTGAATTCACCACTATACGAAAAAATAATATAATGCAAACGTTTTTGACAAACAAAAACTCAACTCTGGTGAAAACATTTAAACAATAAACCAACAACTCTTGTTTTTTCTAAAATTGGTATCATGACTGTATATGCAATGTACATTTATGAAACTATAATTTCTGTGAAAAACCGTCAGGACCAACTTCATTTTGTTGGAGATACTCATAATTATAATACAAGATTCAGGAATAGAATTGGCATTGACAAACATAAACTTGGATTTTATGAAAAAAAGCCAATGTATATGGGGTCAAAATTTTATAATATGTTACCAAAAGCCATTAAATCTGAGAAAAATATTAATAAATTCAAAAATCAACTAAAAAAATATCTTATTGATTTAACATTATATTCTTTCTCCGAATTCCCATGTAAAAATGATGTGTAAAGAAAGTTTTTAGTTCTGTTTTTCTTTTCATGCATATAACTATATATTTTGTTTTGACAGCCTTATTATTAACCAATCTTAGTTATAATGTATCTTAGTATTCATTAATATTGACACCATTCTATGTACAGAGTACTAATATTGAATAAAGATTTTATTGATTGATTGATTGATTGATTGATTGATTGCAAAAATTACTCATTATCAATCCAGGAGGCAAACATGGATAAATTTCATTTTGGTTGAGCATGGGTTAGTGTCAGATAGAATATGTTTTTCTTGTAATTCTTGCATGTAGATTTCTGCTAATATGGATCATAGTTCTCATGGACAGACTTTGAGGGTCATAATGTATTTTACCATAATAAAGAAGCTTTATTCAGTTCTTTTCTTATGGATGCAGTTATTTTAAATACTTAAATACTAGAATTGGTTCAGTCAAAATGTTATCTAAGGAAGAGAAAGATTGAAAATTACCATCTGATACAGGGGCCCTAGGACCATTTGGGAAGAAGAAATTAACAAAAAAGAAAGATAATCAGTACCTATGTAAACAGTGAAGAACTATTAAGAAAAAAAGACAAAATAGATCTTTTTTGGCCAAGAAAAAATAGATGAACATCAAAACAACTGACGAAGGTGGTCAAATGTGTAAGATAATGGAAGAAAGGTCTTGCAAGTGCAAATTTTAGTTTGTAGCTTCTGGCTTTCTGGATCAACTTGCTAATTTGGGTTTTTTTAATGCCCGATCTTAAACTACATTTTTCGTAGTAGGTAATCTGAATAGAATAAACATCATAAAAGAAATATACAGGGTGTCCCGGAACTCTCTACCAATATTTTAGGGCATTGCTCCTGGGTAAGAAACATAAATAAAAATCATATTTAAATTGTCCGGAAGTCCTTAGTTACTCACACAGTCGCCATTTTGTTTTTTTCAGTTATTAATTTTTTTCAAAAGAATGGTTAAACATACGAAATGGAAACTTTGTACAAACTTTTATGACAACTAGACAAAGCTACCAAAAAATTATGACGATTTTTAAAATTCATAAAATAAAATGGCGGCCGTTTAAAATGTTTGTAAAATCAACGGTTTTCGAGTTATTTAAGAAACAAAATTGTTAACGGCCGCCATTTTGTTTTATGAATTTGAAAAATCGTCATAACTTTTTGGTAGCTTTGTCTAGTTGTCATAAAAGTTTGTGCAAAGTTTCCATTTCGTATGTTTGACCATTCTTTAGAAAAAAATTAATAACTGAAGAAACAAAATGGCGGCTGTGTGAGTAACTAAGGATTTTCGGACAATTTAAATATGATATTTAGGTATGTTTCTTACCCAGGAGCAATGCCCTAAAATATTGGTAGAGAGTTCCGGGACACCCTGTATAAAGAACTAGGGAAAAACCCGTCGAAATCGAAAGTTACTCTTGAGGTTTTATGTAAATTCAGCTAACTGCGATAGAGTTAAGTTTTTAAAATCTTAGTTTAAATAAGGGAGGATAAGCATAATAATGAGTATGACGATAGTGTACCTTAAAAAACGTGATTGATGAATTCGTTGAACGAAGTACTTCCTGTCATTTATCGGCTTTAGGTTGTCCAAAAAGTTTTTTTTGGGGGTCTTATAATTGTTTCATGAGTTTTGTCTATGCAATTTTGATTTCTTCTCTTGCTACATTGACCAATGTATTTAACATCCTGAACTTAGTTTCTAATTAATTAACTTATTGCGTAGTTTTGTGAAATCGTGCTTGGAGGTTGCTGTAAAACTTGATCTTTATTGATATGCGAGCCCAGTCAATTGCCTTGGCCATTTCGATCACATAAAGCTGTGCATGTATTTAGTGGATGGGATGGACAATAAATTGTAGTGAATTTGACCACAAATCTTAAACATTTGGTGAACTACATTCATAACCTAGTCCGGCTTTGTTGGCAACAAATCATGCAAATGAGATAAAATATGATGGCACTGTTGTATTTCCACATGCTTTGTATGTAGAGAGGCTTAGATGCATTGTTCGCCCTAGCTAGATATGTACATCAAAGTAAAAACCCTGTACATTTTTTTAATACTCGATTTGACATTAATTCACCGACTTCACCAAACCCATATAGATTCAATAAGATTTATTGCAGCCATTAAACATAACATTTTGTAATAGGAATTGTTACAATAGTACTTAAAAAAAGATCATACATCAATTATAAATTTCAATATAGGTATACAATATCCTATTTAGAATCTAAACATGATATGTCACTATTTAAAAATTCTTCCTGCGTGTAGAATGCTTTTGATTTTAAAAATTCAGTAATTTTTCTTTTAAATTGGTTTGAAGGTAGTTCACAAAAACAAGTGGGTAGCTTGTTGAAGAAAATGGGTCCGCGGAATTGGCTAACTCTGGAACTCGCTAACCCCATGTTAAAAGCCCTATCTTCAAATTTGGTCGATGAGAGGAACTCGCTAACTTGTTCGGTTTCGGAATTGGCTAACTCCGGAACCCGCTAACCCGCTCTAGAGCCGGGTTAGCGAATTCCGTCCTCGTACGGAAGTCGCTAACTCGGTCCCTCGGCGGAACTCGCTAACTCCCAATCAGAAGCCTCGCGATCCGTCCAATGGGAGCCAAGCACGAATATTTTTGGCCAGTGTTACCGAAAGTGTAGTACCTATATAGTATTGGTACCATAATGTCGTATCCTACGATTTATTAGGAGTAAGAGCAACGTAGTTGATCAAATAAATATATTGAGAGAAGTATGTTTAACATTATTCTCATGATTATTAGGGTGGAAAATGCATTATAGTCTTACCATAGACTAACCAACACAAGTAAACTTTATATCCCATTGTAAACTTTGAAGCTCGTTTTTCGCGTCTAGTTCATGTCCGGTGACACTGATCGCTAGTGTCGACAAAATTGTATTTCTATAGTTAACTTCATAATTTGCTCTTTACTGTTTGGTTATATAACTGGGGACGTGTTATTAGTTGTGATTAGAACGTTTTATTTGGTTAAACGAGGTTTTAAATGACTAGAAACAAGAAACAATTGTAAACAAAACACGACCTCTAAAGACAGTGCACCGGACAGAACTAACAATAAAACTGTTTTCAGCTGATCCATAAGGATTAGAAATATACTAATATAGGCTAAGGGAGTATGTTTTATATTTGGGCTTCTTACTTAAATAGTAGCTTAATGGTATGCAAAAAGATAAAAATGTACATTTAATTTGGATCTTTTACATGTTATGAAATATCTATTTTGGTAGTTCGCCATTTGTTTCTTTTATTCGAATAAATACCATTTTTTGAACTTCTGAAAATAAATTATTGAGTTCGTATTTTATATACTGGGCTTGTAACCTTGAATCATAAAATTGAATCATAAATCGTGATAAAATTTACACGTTAACCAGACGTTAAACGTCAGTCCAGAAATACATTGTAGTGGTAATGTATTTTTAAATAGAGCTATTAAATTTAAATACATATTTATCAATACAATATTATAAAGTTGTAGACCTAATTTATTCATAGATTGCATTAAAAATTAGTCTATGCATAAATACAACTTGTAAATTTCTTTCATCGTAGGCTATTAGTGTAGAACCCGGGTCATCCTCTTAATTTTGTTTAATTAATATTAATTTTACGTCTTTCAGTAAGCCTACTTTTTTAAAGTCTGGAGTTTTTCTCCAGGCTGGTTCTAAATCGACCCAGGCGTTCTTGTTTGTTACAATTCTTATGAATTGTGGCCATACCTAAAATTACTTTGATCTTATCCAAAAACAAAGCTATTGTCTATTGAGTAGCTCAGTACCGGGGAACGATGAACCGAGCAATGGCTTGGTATAGTTTATTTCGATTGTGAAACCAATGTAAAGGAAACCCAACTGAGAAAATCCGTCAATTCGTTGATTAAGAATCGTGAATTAAAATTACCCTGTCACGTTTTATTATACGAGTATTATATCTTCTATTATTTACTAGTGGTGCTTAGGTGTACAATCTAAAAACTGTTTAAAACATGTAACATTATTATTAAAAAATTCAACACATTTTAGAATTAGGCAACTATTTACTAGTAGGCCTACAATGATTTGGCTTAAACTATTAGGCCTAGATAAAAGCTTAGTCTAATGTCATATTTTTACACGTAAGTTGGACGATTCAACGACGAACATTTAATTTTAAATCTATGAATTAGTTATGAAAGTTACGATGGTTGATGACTGATGGTTGAAGTTTGATGACATTACGATTAAATTTGTTTTCCGTGTTTGAGAACTAGCGCGTATTTTAGCTTAATTTCGTAGAGGTTTAATTATTTAGTACCTTTTCAATATTTTCCAACTCTATTATTTTCTTTTATACTTATGGCATTTATATTTAAGATCGAAATCATAAACATTTAACTGGCCATTGTAGAGTTAAATAAAAAAAAAAACACTTTTCATGATGTTTTTAATAATTGTCTTTGAATTACTTTGGGCTAGTTATCTGTTAAAAGTGAAATTGATAACAAAAACAATTACATTTACTGTATCTTCATTGACACTGATATTTTGAAATACGGTAATGTACGATTGTTTTGTCGTGCAAGGTTGGCAACGCTCCATGCAGTGGGTGCGGCCGGGTTAGCGACTTCCAGAGTAGCGAATTCCGCCACGAGACAAAATCGAGTTAGCGGGTTCCGGAGTTAGCCAATTCCTGACTGAGACGGTTAGCCAGTTCCAGAGTTAGCCAGTTCCGACACACGACCGAGTTAGCGAGCTCCTGAGTTAGCCAATTCCTATGTCTCAAGAAAATATGTTGGATGTAATAATGGCTATTTAAAGTTTTTGAAAGTCTGATTTGAGGTGTGACTAGGTTGTTTTTGTGCCTCGTGTTGTATGGATGAGAATAGCTAGAAAATTTTAAGGGGTTGTTTTTTATATGAATTAAATTACAAAGAATGTACATAGATGGCAGTGTAAGCAAATTTAAATTGGAAAAGATTAAACATACTCCATGGTTAGTCTATTCCAAAACTTGGAACACAGCTCACATTCTCAAACTAACTCATCTACAAATGATTGTTAAAAGTAGACCAAAATAGGCAAGTAGCAAACCCTACAATAAATATAATTTAATGCAATAAGGAATAGTTATCTGTTCCTTTGACATTGATATATCCAACTGATTTTATAATATAACATTTTTTAAGTGCATTAAATTCATCATTTTGATCAAACTATAAAAGACTTGCCCTGCAGAGAATAGATTTGAAAAATTAAAAATAACAAGTGTCAAGATTCATCACATATGGAACAAAATTATATTAAATACAGTTTGTTACCATAGATACACAAGACTTCCTTCTTTAATTTTCTATGAAAGCGAAGGATTTTTATTTAGCTTGAACAAAATTAAATTGCACCGTGAAAATGAGCTTGATCCATCACATGTTTTACACTGTGACTGTGGCAGCTGTGGTTCTCAAGACTGCTCACTCTATAAAAAATGTCTACGAGTACCAAAAGGAAGAGGCCTTGTACAAAAGAATAAACACGATACCCCCAAAACCCAAGAATGCTAAAAAACCCCCTACTGATCCTGCTCGTTAAAATTGGGGCAAGATGTCCAAATTCCTGTTGTGGCTTGCGGTACTGGATGAATTAAAATTTTACAAATTTGACTTCAAGTGGCCATTTCAAGAGTTGTTTTGTGAATTCGCAACTTGATTGTTAGGCAGATCCTGCTAGAAATCTTCAGCAATGCTGGAATCTGAGGAGAATCTTTTTCCAAGAAGTTCATCATTCGATTGAGGTTTTCTTTCATCAGTTTCCTAGGAAGATTCACAAGTGTTCTTTGGTATCATGGAGGAAACAGCCTGATTCGATCACAGAAGATTTCCCCAGAACACTATGTTGATATTCTTCATCGACTCCTAAGGCCAACTGTAAAGTATTTTTCCATGATAGAGTAAACATCCAGGATTCAATCAGAGGAATGTGCCACAACCTCTAATCACATAATCTTAACATCCTGGATTCCATACTAAGAAATCAATGTGGAAAAGCTACGCAGAAGAAGATGAAGTCGGAGGTCTACGAACTTCTCAAGTAAGTTCTCAGAAGAGGAGTCACAAGGCAAGATGCAATCTAGTCAGGAGAGTCAAAGATTGCACAGCAATGCCTTGTTTTCGACTGCGACCTCCCTATTATGACTACGTCTAGATTATTACTACCGATTATGACATCTAGATTATGACTACCGATTAAGACACCTCTCTTATGACAACCAATCAAGACACCTCTCTTATGACTACCGATCAAGACACCTCTCTCATACCTACCGATGAAGACACCTCTTTTACGACTACTTTTTAAAAACTCCTAACGATGGCATCCCTATCATGAATTTTTAAAGATGATTTAACTTGAAACTACGTCGCTAAGGTGAGAAAATTTAAGGTTTTTAACAAACATAATGATGAATATTTATCATACTAACGAAAACAGACATACAGTGTCATTGGCGATGTCAGATGTATAGTATAAAATGAAAGATCGCCCACTTTATAAAAGGGATGCACCAAAAAACCATAAGTAAAGCTTAATTTGAACTCATTCAATAGTCTGATGCAATAAATGCTTGAAGAAACACAAAATGAACATTTTACAGATAAGATTCTATGGCTGTTTGCATTTTCATTGAAACCTTGGGACATGAAAGCAGATTTATTTTTGTTGAGGTCATATTAGATTTAACAGTACGGAACTTATACTTAATTGAAATATGTTTACAGCGTTATTAACGTTTGATTTATTAATTTGACTTAAAGCCCTTTGTGATTTTAGGATACAAGACATCGCTGTGCAATCTTTGACTCTCCTGACTAGATTGCATCTTGCCTTGTGACTCCTCTTCTGAGAACTTACTTGAGAAGTTCGTAGACCTCCGACTTCATCTTCTTCTGCGTAGCTTTTTCCACATTGATTTCTTAGTATGGAATCCAGGATGTTAAGATTATGTGATTAGAGGTTGTGGCACATTCCTCTGATTGAATCCTGGATGTTTACTCTATCATGGAAAAATACTTTACAGTTGGCCTTAGGAGTCGATGAAGAATATCAACATAGTGTTCTGGGGAAATCTTCTGTGATCGAAACAGGCTGTTTCCTCCATGATACCAAAGAACACTTGTGAATCTTCCTAGGAAACTGATGAAAGAAAACCTCAATCGAATGATGAACTTCTTGGAAAAAGATTCTCCTCAGATTCCAGCATTGCTGAAGGTTTCTAGCAGGATCTGCCAAACAATCAAGTTGCGAATTCACAAAACAACTCTTGGAATGGCCACTTGGAGTGAAATTTGTAAAATGTATTAATTCATCCAGTACCGCAAGCCAAATATCAGTCTGGAAATTATTGGCAAACTACTTATGTTAAATTTCTCAATTTTTGTTTCATTAAATTAATTGCATTTTTTTAAAAAGGTCTCGTTTCTGTGAATTTGTCTATCAAATCCTTTTTATGCATGAAGAAAACACAATGGTGTTCTAAAGTGACAAACATTAAATAGTATTGAAACTTTTATGGATGTAACTTATCAAATAACTGTAGCGCAAATACTAAGGATAGAGTCAAGGCCAATCGTAGAATTTAACTAAATTTGAAAACTCATATTTAAATATTTTTAGAAAAACATAATGATATTGTGATCTTCAAACTGTACCATATAATCTAAAATAAGAACATTTACGGGCAAACCCTTTTCCTCTCCTAGGATTTTTTCTTTTTTTCTTTAATTTAGAGTATTTGGCCACGAGAAATAGATTGGAATTGGTCACAAGGCTGAGGAAAATCCAGTTTCTGTCTTACAGCTCTTCAAAGTGGCCATGTTATCTTCAATACCTTTTGTAGCTTAAGTTAACAAAAACAGCCTATACAGATTATTTTTACTGTCATCATTTTGATTTACGTGTAAAAAAAATAAGTGTATTGGTTTGTTTAAACAACAGTTTTAAAGAATAGTTATATTCCAGTTTGGTTTAAATTCGTATTACTATTAAATGTTTTCAAGGTTAATGTACAACATTAATAATGGAACGAGGAAGACCTCCAAAGCGAACATACACAATCCGAATGAGAGAGAAGCTACAATCGATCGTCAGGAAAATTTTTTTACCTATTCGTCTACAATCGAGCCAGTTCCAACCAGTTCATACATCTCACTAAATGTCTCAAAACCTCGATGAAGTTACAGATCAAAGAACAAAAGGAGAGAAATAATTTAAGATTTGATTTGATTCCGTTCTACTTCTTATTTAGATAAATACTTTCATCCTGTGCACTTTGATTTATAAGATACAGCGTAAAAATATTTTAAGATTTATAACTTTCAAGATGAGTAACAGAAGTTGATATCATGTTGCCGTGTTAAAGCTGTGACCTGTTTCTGATTTTAAAATGGAATGTCTAGTTTCATTCATCCAAAGACTCAAAGAATGGACTGCTCTCACGAATGAGATTTCAAACTGTATTATTAACCATTGTCATTTCAAAACTTATGCAACAGACAGGGTAAGTCAGGGCTGGCGACAGTGGGGCAAATGCGTAGATGCCTAGGGGCCGGGTCTAACAGAAATATTTAATTAGGTTAAGACACCCCATTCCTAAACATATTAGATCTCTTCGATATAAAAAGACAAATCAAGATATCTCTGCGTTCGTTCCATCCGGGAGTCAACCAAGGAGAGCTTTCAGTGTGATTAAAAAATTAAAAAGTATCAATCGATCCACGATGAAACAAGAAACGTTTAACGATCCGAGCATTTTGCAATGGAATCTGATTTGGCCAAAAAGTTTTAAATATGACAATTTCGAAAGAAAGAAAGGTAGATGAGCTGTGATATCATGATTCATGGTGTAAAAATATGTGACCCAGGCCAGACAGTTTAGGGCTGGTACTCAAGAAGGTAACTTTGGTTGCCTGCTCCCACGAATTGGGATTACCTTGGGTCGCCACCCCTCGCACTAGCGGTCACTACAGAAGAAATTTCAGCAACATGTGGTACAGATAAGATTCTAAACTCAATTCCATGTTCACTGTGCAGAGGTTGTGCAATTAACATTACTGGTACAGACCGTTTCACCGTGCTTGGCGTGTAGGGGAGGCAGTGCGAGAGAGACAGAAAAATACAAAAACGTAAACATAAAGCAAACTAATTTGACAGCTGATGCTATAGTTCGGCCGCTTAGAAAGCGACCTCCTCCAGCATTGGTTTAGCATTAGCGCTCAGGTCGTTTTCTAAGCGGCCGAACTATAGTTCACAACTTCAGTAATTGAACGTGACTGTACTGTACCGTACATCGAGGCGTAGTGGGGGAAAGCTCTCAGTACGCATGCTCCAGCGAGGAGCCACGCACCGTGACACTATCTGTAGTAAAATAAATATTAAAATAGAATTTACAGCTGTGGCGAAGTTGACTCTACTTCAGCTCCCCAAAGAGACCAGTAAACTTGCATTTTACACTTGGACCAGACAAAAGTTCAAAGGTTCAGACAAAATGGTTAGATAAGTTGTATAGGTCCAAAAAACTATGAAATGAATGATCTGATATTTCTGCCTAGTGTGGAGCTTTTCAAGAGAGTACGAGTTGAAAAGTCTCTTACTTTACTCTCCATTTTCTTTAGATTCTAATTAACTCAGCAAAGCTAAATAGTTTTTCCTTAAAATCTAACCATAATTTGCCTTAATGACTAATCATAAAATAAATTGCATTTACGATGATTGCCCTCCAAGCCTTGCCAACCCTAGATTGAGGTTTAGTGATGCATCTTAAATAATCCTTCGGTTATGTTCTGTGTGTTTTGGGAATAGACTTCTATTCCCAAAATATAAATTTGATTCTGGTTTATGAAACGTGACATGTTTGTAAAAAGTAAAAATGTTTGAGAAAAATCCAAATTATATAGGATATAAATTTTTAAACAAAATTTCTACCATAATAGACTCAAATCAAGAGTTTTCAAAATTTAAGAGAAAATTAAAAGAACACCTAGTTGAGAGAGCATTATACTCACTAGATGAGTTTTAAAATAACTAACGGCCATAAATTTAATATTTGCCAACAGAAATGATGGTGTTTTAACATTATTGTACTTATTGACAGAAATTGTATTATAAGGATTAGTTTTAAGAAATGACGCATGTTCAATGTACTTACGCTACAAAACAATGAATAAAGAATGTTTTGACTTTGACTTTGAAAACATGTTACTGACTACAAAATTCAATTTCTTTGTTGCAGTACTGTACTGACCAGTCTCGTGGCATTGTGCCGGAAGAGTTGGGAGAAGATGAAGCTAACCTGACCCACACGGCGGACAGCACCAAGAACTTGATAGCTTGGAAGGAATTCATCTATGTTCTTGTCAAGTCTTTCCCTGACCTGTGGAAGAAAGACGAGAAAGAAGGT
This sequence comes from Macrosteles quadrilineatus, assembly GCF_028750875.1. Lineage (NCBI taxonomy): Eukaryota > Metazoa > Arthropoda > Insecta > Hemiptera > Cicadellidae > Macrosteles > Macrosteles quadrilineatus. The sequence goes on along the minus strand of NW_026542596.1, from coordinate 102,739,736 downwards.
GGTTCAGAGAAGTCAAACTCACAGAAGCATGTATTGTGCATTCACACGTTGTTTGCTTTGATGAATGAAATCAACCGACAAGGGAACATGTTGGCAATCAGCAACCTGGCAGAGCTCTATCTGCTGTTGGTCACCACTTGGAAATTGTAAGTAATACTACTGCTAGGCCAGGAATTTTAGTACAGTAGACTCCCTCTTATGACACTCGGCGGAAATGACATCTCTTTAACCAGACAATTTTTATCAGCACATTGGTTTAACCAGACTAGATCGGCAGGAAGTGGGCAGTACTGAAACGACTGTTCTCGTGGGAAAGATTTGAGACCAGTGATCACGTTTTTAAATACAATGCTCTCCTAAATTTAAGTCGAATATCACAGTAAACAGTACGTTTTAACGAGTTTTTGGGGATGTCGGTTTAACCGGAAAACCCGTTATCTGGACTGGCCTCGGTCCCAAGGAGTCCAAATAAGAGGGAGTCTACTGTATGTGTCAAAAAAATCAAGTCCCAAATCTCATATGTGAGTTCAATTTTTTCAAAATGCAATTTAGAAATATCTGTTTAAAACAATCCTTACCATTTTTTTTTTCTTTCTCCCCCTATAGATAGTATATGTGTGTGGATGTGTACAGAGCTACAGACCACACCTGTGGTCCGATTTGGATTAAATTTGGGATGTGGATACTAATCCATGGTATCTCCAGGTGATTTATTTTTTATTTTTTGAAAATAGTTTTATCAGTGATTTTTCCCATAAAGCTGCAATAAAAGTAAAAAAAATAAAAGTAAAATCTGATTCTACTTTTATTTTACTTTGATTAAAATGTAGTATTTTATCATCCTTTTTTAACTCAAAACAAAATATTACAACCCTCATTGCTGTAAAAAATACGGTTAAAAACTTTTTATGATTTTCCTTCATAACATATCATAGGTAGTTACTACCATCGCTTATCTATGGTAATGTTTTTTGACAAGCTAACAGAAGAAAGTAAGTGTCAAATTGCCAATACCATTTATTTATTTAATTTAGTTTTGGATCAATTCTAAAATGTGATTGTTTATGCAATCACGGCAACATTGAGATTATTTCCTGGGATTAAAATTGTGTGATAAAATTGTGAGATTCCCATTTTAAAAGATTTCCAAATTATTTGAATGCCACCAAAACCAAAAATAATTTTTTTTTAACCAAGCCTGAAAGGATACTAAACAAAGGGTGATTTTAAAGACAGCATTGAAATATTTATATTTTGAACTGGATCAATCAATACACTTAATTCAAAAATCTTATTTTGCAGAGAAGGAGTGAAGGATGAGAGTTTAGTGGCTTTGAAGAAGATTTCATCAATTTTGACCCAACTTGCTCATCACTACAAGTTTTTTACAGACTCTGCTACATACAACATCTTGGCTGCTTGCTGTAGATTCTTTGAGTGTACAACATTCTCACAAGCCAACATATCAAGTATGTTGTCATTTAAAAATAGTTATGATTAGACGTGTCTTGTGAACACAGTTCATCAGATTTTTAAAAGGTTCAAATACCTGCTATTAGGCATTCCAATATAGTTGCAAACACAACTAGTTTCAACTCCTTTGTGGAGCCATCATCAAGAACCTTTTTCTTTCTTCATAAGAAGAGCGTCAATCAGTTACCATAAATGTTTCGTATTTGTGTTTGTGTCGTGTTAAATGTTTTATTTTCATTATTTAAAAAGTTATTTTCATATGATGTTCTTCGTATGAAGAAAGAAAAAGATCCTTGTACAGCCTGATAATGGCTCCACATAGGAGTTGAAACTAGTTGTGTTTGCAACTAGATTGGATTGCCTAATAGCAGGTATTTGAACCTTTTTAATATTATTTTGCAATCCGGAGGCTAATATCTACAATGAAATTCATAAAATTTGTGCTGGCTTAGGGTGCTCAAAATAAGAACCCAAAGCTTTAAATGTATTTTTTTTTAAGTAAAGGCTCTAGACCAGGATTTATATGTATTTGTTTGTTTTGAACTCTCATAGCTCACCTACATTCAATTTTCCATTGCATAGCTCAGAAAAAGCTTGTGTAACTTATAATCATAAATAAATATATTAACCCTCCAAGTGTCCATAGTTTAGGCCTTAATGTCCACCTATTTTTGGCGCATTTGCAAGGTTTTATTAAAACGGATCTGAGAAGCTTAAAACAATGTTAATTCTAATGTTCTATATACCATTTTGTTTGGAAAAACATGGGCTTCAATATCATACATAAAACATAAGGAATATTTGTTTCAAAAAAATTTTTTAGGTAAAAAAAAAAATTATTTTGGAAAAATTGAAAAAAAAAATAAGTTCGCGCTCAATGATATTGTATAAATTATAGGCCTATAAATATTTGAAAATAGCCATTTTGTTCTAAATTTAATGAGGATTACAAATATATAATCATATAGTGAGGTAAGTTATAAAATAAATAAGTTATGAGTGATAAACGGATTTCAGTACATAGCGTTTAGCTAAGAATGCATAGCCTAACCATAGCTAGAAATCTGGCTGATAATTTACATCAATATCACTACCTACTTCTTCAGGATCATCAACCAGCCCTTCAAAATCACTTAAATCTTCTTATAATGCACCACGTATATCACTACTTTTGATTTTTAACACTAAAACAATGATAAACGTAATAAAACACATCAGTCATCGGTCCGAGGATAACCAAGCTGTTTACGAATACGCACTTCAGCTGTCTGCTACAATTAAGATCGGCTCGGAGAACATACAGCGCTGAGACAGACCTCTGGAGAAAGCTTAGAATATAACGGAAAGAACGATACCTAACTCGATCCAGTTCAATCAGTCATAGAGCCTTCGCCGTAAACGATGTTCATGCGTCGAAAAATCGACGCGTGACACTACACAAAGTGTGTAGCGCGTCGATTTTTCGACGATGGACGCTCGGAGGGTTAACATTATTCTTATCTTTTTTGGAGGGTGGGGGTTAATCTTCTCATTGGGGGGGGGGGGCTGTGTTCATTTGTCTCCATTGTTGTCAACACTCATTGACCTACATTAACAAAGTATTTTATTTTATAATAAAAATTGTTGCATATTTAAATAAATTTAGGCCTATATTTATTTAAGATTATTTTAATTTAATGAACAACTTCTTAAAAGATTTTTTATTGTATTTTTCTAAACAAATTCTTTGACTATAACAAATAAACTATAGAGAGTCCATAACTAAATTTGTTTATTCCAGGTACAGACTGGGAGATCCACAATGAGCGAATAGTCCGAGCTGTGTGTTTACTTCTGTGCAAAGAGTTAGAGAGCAGTCTGATAGAGAGAGAGAGTGAACGGACGCGTCAGATCTTGCCTTCCCTGCTGTGTTTGGCCATCACACTAGGCACTACAGTAGGTCAGCAGTCTCCTGGGCTGTGGCATGGTCTGGTGTCTCAACACCATGTCACCTCACAACTTATCGAGGCTGCGGCATCTGCCCTGCAGGTAATGTAAACACAGATTTTGGTAGTCAAAGGAATATGAATGAATGATTGACACTGCCAAATATTAAATGAGTGAAGGCAACTTTGAATCGATGCTTGAATGTCTTTACTTAGGTTTGTGTGCCAGACTTTTTTACTTCGGATCGGGTCTTATATGTTGGCCCTCATGTCTCGTATTGCTTTGGAAACGTATTGATTCAACAAAGTATTAATTTTAATACTACAATCAAGCTATTCAATATTGCACATCAGATAAGGGTGAAATCGGAACTTCTTCTGCGGTGCCTGCAAAATCAAGAACATCTTCTGAGATCACAACGAAATTGTGAAAGTCTTTAGTGGTCATGACAAAATTGTGAATGTCTTCTGCGATCACTACCAAATCGTGAACGAATTCTGCCGTTACGGAAAGGTCAAGAATATCTTCTGTGGTCCCAACTACATCATCTCCTAAAATCCCGGCAAAACTGTGAACATCATCTGCGATTGCATTGAAACCGTCAATTTTTTATCGCTCATCTTCACTGATGCTTCTGCGACCGCAAAAATAACAACTTGGCTCGACCCTACCCACGCTTGGCACAAAATTTCCAGCCCCAACTTAACCCGAAAATATCGGGTGCTCGCAGACCTCAAGTGATTATTGATAAGTTCAAATGTGTGTGTGTGACAGGCCAAGGAAATGTCAGACTCTGGCCTACTGATGTTGGAGTTACTGTCACTGCTCACAGAGGATGATGAGTGGTCGTTCCGTCAGGTAGACATACTAGAGCTACACACAGCTTGGGACAGTCTCAAACCTCCCATACACAACTTGTTTGGACCAGTTCCAGTGTGCCTTGAGGTAAGAAACAGACATTTTGAAATATTTTGAAGAAAAGAGAATTTCCGTAACAAATTCCCTTACATGATCAGATTTTAAAGCCATTTTGTAAGCTTGTCTGAGTAATTGTAGGTTTACATGTGTGCATAAAATTGAATTTGATTGAAATATAATTGAGCTAGTGTGCTTACAGACATACAATATTAATTAGCATGTGGCCTGTCAAATAAAATTAATGTAAATGATTTTTGGCCTCTAGGGACTTAAAAATTACTATCATGGTTCTGCATTTTAAACCATCATAACCATTGTATTTGCTGACTTCCTTGTAGGGCAATGTATTTAACATTACGAAACTGAATTGTATTATGTAACTTAATTTTAGAGATAGTTTAAAGTCTTACCTCTTACTCTTAGGCCCAATTCACACCGAACGGACGTCGGGCGGAGACTAGGCACGGACGTGGCGAGGACATATGTCCGTTCCTCGCCTCCCCATGTAAACAAATTGGTCAATGCACACACAAGTGACGTGGCGCGGGCGGCCGCCCTCCCGCCACCGCCACGTCGCTTCGGCGTCCCTCGTGGCGTATCGGAAGTGGCATGTCCGTAGCGCGCCCGTTGTTCGGACTGCAAATATGTACTGTACTTACCAACCTTCTTGTGTATAGTGTGCTTGTACTTACCCTTACCAACCTTATTGTGTAGAGTTGTTTTTGTGAGTAGATTGTGAGTTGTTTCTTCACTATGCGAGACGACATTGAATTTAATATCAAATTTTGTGAGGAAGTAGAACAATTCCCTTGTTTGTACTAATTAAGTTGACAGAAATTAACTAGCACCATTGACATTAATAGATATAAGCAAAAACCCAAAGCGTCTAGTCTACATACAGGTTGTCTCGCCACTGTACCGTCCGTTCGGTGTGCATTGAACACGCCACGTCTGTGCCTCGTCCGTGCCACGTCTCCGCCCGACGTCCGTTCGGTGTGAATTGGGCCTTACTTGATTTAAAACAATTTTACCAGTTTATGCATTGCTGAAAGGTAGTGTAATATCTATTGGTTTTGTAGGAGAAGTCGCTGTTTGAGGCCACCAACTGGTTCCCCGTGTACATGCGAGCTCTCAACCTGGTGTCAGCCTTGGTCAGCCACTCTTGTACCACCACGCAGGAACTGGGCTTCGACTTTGTGTACCAACACGAGAAGTTCATCTGTGATATATTTGAGTTTGTAAGTACCTCTGCCTCTCGAGAGAGTAACACGTTTTGTAATTGAAGATGCAAAGAGGAATAGATTTCTTTGGAATTTGTGTCTTGCTCCTCAATCCTGTTAAAAAATAAAGAGTAAAAAGCTGTGATATAAGAGGCAAATAGAAATAGGTTTATCTGTTTGGATTTGTTTTTTTTTTTACCAAAGAAAAGAAATTCTGATGAGTAAACTACTTCAACAATTTATGAAAAAGAGTACTGAATGCTGGAAAAGAGAGTACCAGTACTGTAAATGATCATGTTATAAATTATTTCAATTTTTCATTCCTTTTTTTACATTAGCAACTTTAAGACAGTACCACACACCGAAGCTCAAAGGCAACTGGCAACCATAGGCTGATATGTAGAGTTTGCTGATTAGAGCCTGGCCACATGTAGGTGAGTTGGTGGCTCAGTCGGTAACACCACGTACTTCGTACCTAAGGCATGTCGTTGGTTCAGATCCTGGTACCTGTCACAACTTTTTATCAGTACAGTCTTCCCTTGTGTACTGGCTCACCCCTTGCTTAGCTGGATACATTCCACACACAGGTCCATAGCCTATGTGGATGGGAAAATAAAAGGTTTAAAGAGGCTTTCACCCATCTTTTAATAAAAACAACAATAAACTACCTAATTCTTCTGAAGAAGTATTTAGATTAGTTGTGAAATGCTTGTGTGCTATCAACTGCCTGGCCTGGCACTCTTTTCTTTGTTTTGTTAATTGTGTACACTTTCTTCCTTGAGGTATTTCCTTCTATCAGAAACAGTAGCCTTGAGTACAATAATGTCATTGGTTGGATTAAACTCGTCTACCTGTATATGTGATGATAATTTTAATTAATTGTAATGCTATTCAAGAAAGACGACTCTCTGAAGGAGACAGCCCTGGAGCTTGTGTCCTCGGCCTTGAGACTGTTGTGGCATGTGACCCAGGCCGTGGTGCCGTGGAACTGGAAACTCAAGTCTACTTTGTCTAGGATACTTGTGAGTACTCTTTTTTTCTTTTTTTTTCAACGCCAGTGGCATTTTACGAGAGAGTCACGAGAGAAATGTTTAGTGGATGTGCCGGGGATTGAACCCGTCCCTCCCGCACCGAAGTCCGAGACGCTAACCACTAGGCTAGCAACACAACCAAACTCTTGTACCTCTTGTACTCTTGTATCTCTAAACTGTACGCAATACAGAGTTGGCGATTTCGGAGAAGTCACTAAAATATCTATAATTTTACTAGGGGTTAAAACGATTTACTGTATTTAATTTAAATTTTAAGTCATATTTTTTTAAGGAAAACAAAATGGCTGATTAAGTTTTTTTTTGCATGGGATGAAATTCAACTAGCTTCTGTTGTTCTGTGAAAATATTAAGTCCTGAGGCTTAACTATATCTCCTATAAAAAACTTAATTTAAATTTAAAGACATTCTATTTAATTTGTATTAAAGCCAAAGCCTTAGAAATATAGTTAAATAAAATTCTGAAATAAAAAGTAAAAATGGAAATACAAATACAATAGTTTTATTTTATATCCTACATTCATAAATCATATATTTAGTCAAAATTCTAAACCAAAAGACATTAAACAGATAATTTTTATGGGATACAACTATGTATATTGCTGATAATTCTTCACGGCAATAGTTTACTGAGAAATCGCAGATTTTTATTTCGAAACTGGTCGACACCTCATAAAATCAAACAATTGGAATGCTTTGATTAAATTGGTGTCTTAATTTTAGACATTTCAAAAACGACTTTTCTGCTTTGCTGTCACCCCTATACAGTTTCTTAACAGATGAATACAAATATATAAAAAGGGCTATTTTATTGCAATAATGTGTGATCATTCATCTCATTCACTACTAGTTTAATGGGAACATCCTACTTATTTAAGTGCAGTTTATGTGAGAGGAACACATATGTTGTTATTTATCACAGGTAAAAGTGAAGCAGTACGTAGCCACCTTGGTAGACCTGCTAGGAGATCCCAGTCATCTGCTTAAGCGGAAGTCACTGGCTCAGAACCAGAAGACTTTTCCTCCCCCAGAACTGAAGGGCAAGGACATGCACTTAGAACTGCAGTTTCTTCAGAACAGGTGACTGCATATAAATTCATTTTCATTTTAATAACAAATACTTAAGTCAATTTTTAAAAGTGAAATGACTCCTTTGAATGAGTTTGTGAACACTTAAGGATTAGCCTAAAAAGAAATGTTAAATTCCCAATAGAGTTTAGGATGCCATATGTCCATAACTGACCTGCTGTATAGTCCATAAAGGTTTCATTAGAGTCTCAGTACCTCTCTGAAAATTTTTCTCCTTTTCAAAGAATGTCTCAACAAGTCAAACTTCTTCCTTTCGCCAATGTTCGTAAAGAGGTCGGGAGAAGTGGCTTAGCGTATTTTAGACTGGTGTTATACAACGAACAACAGCTGCAACATAACCCCTGGTGTGTAATTCCTCCCACTACATCTGGATCATTGCATAGGTGGTGGATTTCTTAATTTAATCCTCTACAGCTACACTCAATCTCCAAAAAAGCTGTGTCATAGATCGTTCTAAAAACATTTTTTCAAAACCATCCACTTTCCTAGCTTTGCTCAATATAAACGCTTTTATTAATTTATAATTTCAAATAACATTACTCGTTTTATGCATAAACTACTGTTGTTCAGTTTAATTTTACTGTTAAATTCAGGATAATTAATTACATGAGTACTGATTACTGTTATATTTATAGACATAGATTATTAAACATGAATTTGAATAAGCTTATTTCTCCCTGACAGACTGGTGGGTATGCTGATAGAGTGCATGTCAGTGCTGAAGGAGACATGTCCTCTACACAGTGACTTGCTGTCAGCTGACAGACTGGGACTGCCGATATTCAAGCTTCGTCTGTTAGTGGAGCCGAGACCTCCAGCCGAGACTGGGCCCGAGTATCACACTCTCATCAACATCATCAACATGGTCGCAAAGAGGCTGGCCTCTGTAAGTATCGGTTATTTGAGAGTGTTTGGTAGTTGATAATTTCAAATCAGTTTTTGGTGTTCAAAGGTATAATGATGAGATTGAGTGAAATTTACACATTCATATGAACTACCTGTAACATAATTACTGAAAATGTTTCAACTGTTTTACTGGTTTAACCAAACCAAACTTAGTTTTACAACAAACTGGTCACTCAGTTGACGTGGCAGTATATAAACATACATTTTAATAGATAAAGAGGAAGTGTAAACTTCAGTTGAACATAAAAATAAATTCATGGTTTTTCCAACAGGTGATGTACCGTGTCAAAAGAAATTAGGCCTATTAACACTTCCAAAATTGTTATGTTTTATTCCACTTCCATCTGATGGTTAAATTTGATTATTGATTCCTTTCTTATCAAAAATTTTTTTACAAGTTTTATGACCATAATAGGTTGCGGTGTATACATTCAACCCTCACTAAGAAATGCATTGATCCGTATATATATGTCTAACGCTTGTAAATTTGGTTTATGAAAAACATTAATTTTTAATATACTGTTAAAAATTTTAATGAAATAAAAACAATCATAATAAGAAAAATATGAATTTTTTACTACCAAAAGACAAAACAGACTTATCTAATAATAGAATGAAAAATATTGATTCAAACCATTCAATTTAAATGTCATTTTCAATAAACAACACAACATATTCTAATGCACTGAATATATTCCACTAATCATCATACTAGATTAACTTCATTCAAGAACACGTAAACAGATTGTCTGCGCGAAACATGAGGATGACCAGCCTGCCGGTTTTGTAAACAACAGATGTTACGAGATCAGTGATGCCAACCCACCAACCAGAAATTTACCACAAAAATGTCATCAAACATTAGTATTAATTAATGGCCCAATGTAACTGTCGATGGTCAAGAAACAACTTTAAAATACCCAAATTACGGTAATATGTTTTGTTTTGAAGTATATATGGGTCGTACGCTTCTTACCTTCAGACTGAGTTGTGTATGTATATGGCCATCGCTGGTAAAAGAATAGTGTTAGCAGATTCACGGCCAATGCTCGGGAAGGGTTAACTTATAATCCCTATAATGCCTTATCGCCTAATTCATCATTGAAGCAGTTCTGAAATAGAAAGAATAGCAAACCTGTAAAATGCCAATTCAAACAACAGAAAGCAGTCAGTGTACATGGACTGTTAATCGTTTTTTATTTATAGACAACACTGATTTTAACCTAACCACTGTTGTGCATCCAGAAACTTTTCCAAGTGATGTTATTATTAAATTGTAAAATGAATTAACACTTGGCTTTGAAAAAAAATGTCTAGTTTTTTGTCATTTGGTAGGACGAGTAATGTAAAAATCATCGGGATTAAATGGTGTTTTGATTGACTTGATTGAAAATCTTGACTGATTCGGCAGATGAAGAGTCCAGATTTCCAGATTCCTGGGTTTTCAGTCATAAATCGCCTGGGAAAAGTCTGACTTTGCTTATTTACCCAGTATGATTTAATGTTCTTCAAAATATTCATCTCGAAGCAAAGTTTAAACTAGTCTAGTTTGCTCAAGACCTCACTGCATGCAATGAAACTTCACCATACCCTTGTTGTGTTCAACTACCATGAAATGTATGTTGCAGAATCTCAGAATATCGCCACGGTCTGGGAGCAAGTCATCAACAGCTGATAGCAACAGGACAAAGACAAATGCTGATAGTACAAGTGAACTGGCCTCCCCATCACAAGTGAGTTAATTGTATGAATATTCAATGAGATCCAATTTTGATTTAGCCTTCCAAAAAGTTCTTCTACTTCTACAGTTTTGACACTTGAAACTTAGGTAAATGATAACTGTGCCGAGTAATTGCTAGAGCTGACTGTCCACTACATGATCTCCAACACTACTCACCATACTGTCTGACCTTTGCTCTAAGTATTGAACATTGCAGGGTGCAGGCAAGGATGACACCTACTTTGCTGCCAAGCTGTCGTCATGTAGTCAGAGCGACTTGAAGCTGTTGCTGGAGCTGACTGTCCACTACATGATCTCCAACACTCTACTCACCATACTGTCTGACCAGATGGGCTTCCATCAGTCAGTCATCTTCCTCAGGGACATATCTACTGAGGCGGTGAGAGCTAGTACCAACAATTAACAAAAGACGAGGGAAAAAGAATAAAATTGTTAGCTTTTCAAGAAATGAAGTAGATTAAGGAAGAAGGAAATGATACACAACTAACTTACCCAAGTAAAGATATACAAGCTGAAGGTAGCACACAACAAGTTAATGAGTTAAGATTAACTCCACTGCTTCCTTCTGATGAATCCCACTTTTACGGGCGAAATGTTAAGTTACTTGTGCTGCAAACTTTACTCTGAGCGTTATATCAACTGCATGGAACTCTTTTCTTGGGCAAGTCAGTTGACTAACAAGTCCTTCCTCAATTTTATATACCTGAGCTATATGCTTTTTTTATCGTGTTGACTACCCAACAAAATTTCTAGGCTAAAAATTTCTTTTAGCGAATATTTGTAGAGAATTGTTACGTAATTTGTTTTCAGTTGAACTCTCTAGTTTTCATTAAGTCTCTTGAACCACCATATAAGTTCTTATCTATATTATTACTTATTTAATACGCAAGCAGATTTTTTGTGACAATTACTCCTCCGAAACTACTGAACCGATTGTCATGTTTTTTGGTGTAATTGGAAAGAGCGTAACGTGAAGTTGTGCAGGAAACTTTCTTTTTAAGTAAATAATTAGAGAGTGAGGCCCTGGGGCCCTTTAAAGTTTCACATTTCTCCATAAGGATAACATGGGAGATGATTTTTATTTACAGAAACATATGTTTGTTACTTGAAAATAGTCAAAGTCTACTACATAATAATTGCTGTGTGTTATGACTCTTAATGTATACTACATTTCATTCAAGGATTGTGTACCTTAAAGTTTACCCATAATGGATCTTAATAGGCCCTACTTTATTTTAATGTTGGGAATAGTAAAATTTAGTTGAGAAAAAGTTACCATGATTTAGAAAACTTTACTATCCTATATATAATACGAGTAAAGTTTGAATAATTGTCAACTCGATCTGGGAATCGGCCCTAACAAAAACGTTTATATTTACGGAATAACTAAGTTCTATGTCAAAAATAAGTTCTAGACCAGTGGTATAGCCAGGAAAAATCTATTTTCGCCATAATATGAGTACAAACTTAATGGCTGGACTGCTTCCCTTCTAAGGCTTTATTATTAGCCTACTGTATTTAATTTTCGACGTCGAGTCAATATATAACAGGATGAATTTGTTTTCTAAATTCATATGTTATTTTGCGGGGCATTGAGCCGCACAGGTTCACTAGTAAAAATAAATTAGGCATATCAAAACTGGTACTTTAGTTTATTTATTTTGTTACAGAAAACTTTTCTAGAGTATGCTCAAAGGCTGAGTTATGGGAAAGAAGAGATCACCAACTGGAAGAGTAGACATGTACCATCCCGCAGTTATAAACCACTTACGTGGGAAACATCGGATGACAATGTTATGGAAGACTCTTTCTCGTTAGGTTGCATTCCATGTGAGTAAAGATTAATTTAAAAACTTTGATCCTGATTTGACACCTTATGGGTTGGTAAGTAATATAATTTTGTTGGGGGTGAGTGTTAGGCCAAAAGTAAGACATGATTATAAATTATATTAATGTTTTAAATTGAGGTGTACGAGCCTGGGATTTTTTGATAAAGTTTAGTTTGAGCCTTGCGTTTTTGTATAACGACTTAACCCAACACCATATAATTGTAACGGTGTCTTTTTATTATTATTTATTTATTATGTTATGTAGGCCTAATTCTTATTAATCTATTGAATTCTTATAATTTAACACTTAGCTTAATGCCGCTTCCTGCGTCGAAGCTCCGGTCGGACGACTCCCTTAGTCCCCTGGCGCCACTTCGTCGCGTCGCTACGTAGGTTACGGTACTTCGTCTTTACTCGATCTCCGTCGTTGAAGTTGTAGTCCAGTTCAGTCAATCACCTGTCGTTGTAGTTGTGGTCCAATTCAATCGGTCACCTGTATCACCGGTGTCATCATCTTGCTCCTCGATTTCCGTCGTTGTAGTCCAGTACAGTTCAGTCGATCACCTGTAGGCCTATCGCCATCTTGTTCCTCGGTTTCACGACTACCTTTACCACACCCTCGTAGTTGTCAAGACTGGTAGCAGTAATAAGACAAGTTGTGTTGAGTAATGAGTATTTATTGAGAAAATAGCACAGGGCAACACGTCACTAACTAGCCTGTCCTGATGATCCAAATTATTTAAGCTAACATCCAGTGACTAACTCTGTTAGCACCCACCCTCACTCAACACCGGGCTCCTCTCATCTGTCTTCTCCTTCTCTTAGGTCTTTAGTCTCTCACCCCATACGCTACTCCCCCGTACCCAGGCTTTGGACTCGTCCACTAGACGTTTTGCCCCGTAGAGTGCTGACCCCTAGTGGCCGAGTTTTGAATTAAGTCGCATAGTAGAGCGCGCTATCAGTCATTCATGTAGTTAAGAGGTATTTTGATTGTTGATTCTAGTAAATAAGAAAAATCTGATCATACCCGTTACATAATAAACTAATTTTTCACAAATCTTTTCTAAATACAGTTAAATGTTAAGATGTATTTAGTTAGATAAGCAATATTACATTATATTAGTATTATAAATTTGGTGTAATTTGCTTTCATCACAATGTCAAAATGTTATTGTGGTAGTATCATGATCATCTCCCATGGTAGTAAGAACATCATCACCTTCTCCTGACATCCAGGAAAAATCAAGTTTTATCTCCCGCAGTTGCAGAAACCTCATCATTATCATGATCAAGCCAAATCGTGAACACAAAGCGGTTGTGTGGACATCATTATCTCCCAAGACGATATATTGATGAACACCTTGGTAGTGTAGACATCACCACCATCTCCCATAATCGCAGAAAAATCATGGATGTTTACTGTGATTGTTTGGACATCATCATCGTCCTCCCATGATCACAGAAATTTAATTGTCATCATCTGCAGTTGCGGAAAATTTTTGACTGCGCAATCTTTGCTCTGTGATTGCAAAAGCTCAATTTCTAAATCGTGTTTGATCTCTCGATCTTGTAGGTTAGGAAACCTCAAGTCAAGAAGGTGACATTTGTTTACTTGACTAAGAACAAAGAATCCTATTTTTGACCACCAGCTATCCAAACCATCCAAAATCCCAACAATACACTAGATGTATGTATCGATTTTCGATTTTGATTGGACACTCCAATCAGCAGACCCAAAAGGCGAATGACCCCTATTGAGCCTCATGATGATTGGAGTGTCCTTTCGAAATTGATCACCACTTACCATCTTTTATACATATGACCGTCTTGTGAGTAACATAACAGTATAAGTGTAAATATATGTTTTAAGTGTTATAAGACGTTTCTTATATTTACTTTCCGTAAATTTTATTACAATGCTAATCAAGAAGTTATTTAATGAATTATTCTACTACACGCTTACTTTTAGTCGCCCATTATATGTGGTCTCGATCCATTCATTTTTTAACTAACTTCTTGTAGTTTGGACATTCTGGATTCTGTGTGGTTTTAGTAAAAAAAAAAACTATTGTACAAGGCTAAACAAACAATTTTATATGGAGCCTAGGTAAAGCGGTTTTGATGTTTCCAGTGCAAGATTCCATGTCAGAACCTTCCACTTCCGTGCGAAGGTCTGCCTCTCCGGATCCTACCAGTGAGTTGTCCAAGAGACTGAAGGTGACTCAGATCAGAGTACCTCCCAGTCTGCAGCACTTCCTACCTCCCACACTGGAGTTTGATCTTACGTTCCAACCCAAGGAGAGAGACCAGAAGAAGAGTCCTGACAGTGCAGAGGAACCACCATCAGACGCAGAATCCACGGAGTTTATATTGTTTTGCAATCACATTCTGAAACAGATGTTTGGAATGCACGGATTTGACGAACGGTCGCTTAGAAGTGCTTGTTGACGATGGTAAGATGTATACTAGTTGTTGTGTATGCCAGCGTTTTAGTCTCTGGTGATACTGATTAACACGTACAAAAGTATGTTGTATTTGCCATCTTGAGCTATGGACTATATTGCTGGGTCAGAATAGATAAAGTCAGGTGAACAAAATAAAGGAACTAAACTGATGCTTTTTTGTCAGCCACTCCAATTTTCCCATAGCTCAAGATGTTTTAAATTAACTGAGTTTAAGCAGTTTTTGTTATAGATTGATTTGACCAGATTCAGTGTAATGAGTCGTAAATGAAATCGGGTTATCTTCAATTGAAGAATAATACTATAAAGATTGCTTTCCCGATTTGTCAATTTTGTGACATGCAAACCCAAAGAAAAAATATTAGATGTTTAGAAAACAGTCGGAATATTTGACAAAATATTTTGGCTTGGATTTGTGTAATGTAGGATTTGGTTGAAAGAACTGTATTATAACCTGTACTGCAGAAACTGCAACTTTTAGTAATAACAAAGTAAGTTACAAGATTAAATAAAATTAAAAATGTATGTGAGTTTAAAATTGCAACACAAGTCTTCAGGAAAAAACAGTTGATAAAACAAACGTAAACTATCTCATATTTTAACATATTATTGAGTAATTCTATTTTTGAATTTAGTAACTATTGAGGGGAAAGTCCCATGTTTCTATTATTATTCTCAAAATCACGCAGTCATTTTGTATTAACTGTTATAAACCAACATTGTGAAAACATATTTGTAATATATTTATTGATATTAAAGTGTTTTTTGCAATTTTTCACTGTATCTTACTGTTTTTGTTACCTACTACACACGGTTTCTATATTCCTGAAGGGAAATTTTTAAGTGAAATTATTTCTAAGATTAAAAAATCTATGAGTAGTACACTTTCTGTTTCTAGGCAACAGAAAAAGTCAAATTTGGTTTAAAAATTATGAGTTTACCCCTGTTTAGAGAGTGCTGAATTATATTGTACTACAGTTGGCAGCTGCATGGGGCCGACCTGAGTGGGAGCTTCCGGGATGTAAAAGATCATAGAGCAGTTTGTATTAAAGAAACAGTATCATTTATTAGTTGGCACAAAAACAGTCAATGATAAGTTCAACAGCCGATTGCAATTAATTCACTATTACTATTAAATTTGATTACAATTCACCTTGACCCGTCTCATGCTCACCTCGTCTGTTAATACCGTATTACTGTCGTAAACATACATTGAAAATATTCTTTGCACTTAAGATTTAAAGCGTTTCACACCCGTCAAATTATGTCAGGGTTGTAAACAGACAGCAGATAGTATTTTGTATCCCTTGCACTCAATGATGCCAAGGCATCTCGTAATGGGGATCCTTACAATGACGTCCCCAATGTGTCAGGTTCTTCAAACTGATCTGGACCTCTACAACGCACTACTTATCACAAATGTCATGAATGTCGCCCTGATAAAATATATTCCCCTTTACTCATGAATAAAAATGTCCAACTAGTTTCCCCTCAGTAGTGGTCTATACTTCTTGAAAAGTTCCAGGCCCCCAACAAGCCCTTCACATTTACCTGTAGTTGTTACCCAACATTTGTCTTTAATTAAAAATTTTCAGAAAACGTCCAGGCACTTTAGTCTTAGTAATAAGCTCTAAACCTTCAATTATGATTTTGAGTTTGAGGTTAACGAAAAAAAAATGGAAATTCACTTTGACGGCAGGTTTGCTGCGGCGGGGGTATTTTTGACAATTAATAGTTGGATCAGGTTCAAATAAAGAAAGAAACTTAACAAAACTGATTGTATACTTTCTGTAAATTAACAAATATATACAGATTGTGAATAACTTAAACTAGAACTTCTCAGAAGTCATCATCAAATAGACTGTCTGCATCGAGTCCTTCAAACATACTCTCGACAGCGGACCGTTCTTCCTGTGTTACCTGCGAAGACTGTGATAAGATAATGCTTGGACTGCTGGCTGCACAACTATTTTTACTGTCTTTTATATATCCAGTATTGGAGTTAGAGTGGTTTCTAATAGAATGTTTTAAAGTATCACTAGACATATTTCTTAACACAACAGGATCAAATTTGAAGTCATTGGTGTGGGATGAATTATGATTCCCACTTGTGCTAGGTCTTTGGCCAGAATTAGATGCAAATGAATTGTTTACAATAATATTCCTTGTCAAATTTGGGTTTGGTTGGTTTAACCTGTCGGCGCATTGTGAATTACTTGTTCTAGCAATATTTTGATTAGTGTTTGGACTTGAATTGGCAGGAAATAATTTTTTCCCCGGTCTAAACAGTGGGTTGGGTTTTTGCTGTGGAGTTACAGGTAAGCGTCCTTGTCCTCGCATATTTTGGAATGTGGTTGGCCTCACAGAAGCTTGATGTGGTACAGGGTGCCTAGGACCATTATGACACGGAGAGTAATTAATTTGGGGACTTAAAGCAGGACTAGAGGATAGAGAGTTGTTGAAAAGTGACGAAGACGGAGATTCAATACTTCTAGGAGGAGCTGCTAGAGACCTCCACTGGTCTACTATGTTTACAAAGTCATTCGATGTCAGCAAATGTAGCTGTGATTTTTGTGGTTTTTCTGCAACAGAAAACATTACGATTAAACAGAAATTAGTTGATTAGGTCAACTTATAATGGTTAAACAAAATTTACAAAATTTCTTGGATTGATATTGGATCAAAACCTAAATTGGGATAAGCATGTTGAGCATGTAATTGACAAAATGTCAAAAGGTAGATACGCCCTGCGACAAATGTCAAGGGTGTGTGATATTGATACTTTAAAAACCATATACTTTGCATTAATAAATTCTCACATATCCTATGGTATAGCAATTTATGGAGGAACTACCCAGAAAAATTTGGATAAAATTCTTCATCATCAAAAAAAAGCACTCCGAATTATTTTCAAAATTAAAAATAAACGCCAATCAATGAAACCGCTCTTTTCTAAATTAGGTGTTATGACAGTCTATGACTTGTATATTTATGAAACTATATTACATGTAAAAAAATTAAACCTCCAAACTAATAGTACAAATATTCAACACTATAATTTAAGGCATACTAGACAGGTTGAACGACATAAATTAAAGTTTTTTGAGAAGAAATGTAGTTTCATTGGCATCAAATTCTTATTTAATTTACCTAAAGTTATAATAGAGGAAAAAAGTTTTGACGTTTTTAAAAAAAGATTGAAAGATTATCTCCTTTCATTGTCTTTGTATTCTTTGGATGAATTTTGGAATTCAAGAGAAATCATAAATGATAGTTTAGAAAGATGATTTGATTTAATTTTGTTTTGTTTATTCTTCTTAAGCTTAAAATTTGTTTTGAAAAGATAATGATTGTTTTAGCATTAAGTAAAGCATAATTCATCTTTATATTTATTTGACGCTATTCATTGTATAAAAACTTGTACTGTGAATGAATAAAGAGAATTTGAATTGAATTGAATTGAAACCAAAATTAAACACATTTTAATTATCAAACTCTTAAGATTTAAGTTAGGCCTACATAATCGTAAAACAGACATTCTGTCCATGTAAAAGTTGTGGCCAGTTTTACTCTGAAATTGAACCACACAAGGGATTGGTGCTGTAAAACACTGTTTTCTTTCTTAAACACAAACTTTTAACAATACAACTGAAGTATGGTATACTGAACCATATAACTGAGAATTGGTGAAAGCATTTTCTTTTGTCCACATCAATGATCAAAAACACAATCTACAAGAGACTCATGCATCTATGAGTACCTTAACACCCTTATGAGCCTATGGGGTCTCTTAGGGTATTAATACGTTTGCTGCAGTTGTATGATGGCTGGCTAGGCTAGGTGCGTGAAAAGCCAAGGCGCTGCATGGGTGAGCGCGCAAAAATGTTTAAATTTACTTTCATCCAATAGGAGAGGTACAGTATTGCATGTACTGTATTCTAGTCATAGACGTAGTTCTACAAGAAACCAACAGATTGCATCACTGAACAAAATGGCCAACAGGCCCTCAGTATTGTCAAATGCAAGGAACAAAGTAAAAAAAAATGCACCAAAAATGTACACTAGAAATTTTAGGTAAGGGTCCCTCCAAAATGCGACAATGAACGTTATCAGGGCAGTGCTTTCCAGCTACTGACACATTTATATTTAGGCAACAAAGCGCCGCCATAGATAAAACATACTCCCTTAGTAGATTAGTCATCCTAATGGAACAGCTGAAGCCAATTTTATTGTTAGTTCTGTACGTCCAACTATAGAGGTTATGTTTTGTTTACAATTTGTTTCTTGTTATTGCAGTAATTTAAAACCTCGTTTAACCTAATAAAACGATATAATCATAAACAATAACTGGTCTCCTAGTTATATAATCAAATGGTAAAGCACAAATCATCAAAATAACCCTAAAATAATAGAAACAAAATGTTGTCTACACTAGCGATCAGTGTGGACGTACATGAACTAGACGCAAAAAACAAGCTTCAAAATTTACAATGGGATGAGGAGTCTACTTGTGTTGCTTAGTCTATGGCGCCGCCCCCTCAGGCAGGTATGGCGTGTGGGATTACCCTTGGGCAGAATGAAATTTGTTAAAATGGCTACAGCTGGTGCACATGGGATGCCTCCTTCTGAACTCAGCTAATAGACAATAATCTTAACTCAACGAGAAGGCAGCTGATTTTTATTTTCATACAAGTAGCCCTAGTCGTGTTGCCAACTTATTTTCAAGCGTACGCGTATTACATGCCTAATAAAAGCACGCTGTTTTGTGTTGTTTGGTAGAAATACTGGAGTGGGGAAAAAAAGAGTGTGGCAAAAGTAAGTAAATGCAGCAATTAGCAACTCTTTCTGTGCTATAATCAGTGCAAGGAAGGCCACTTTGTCAGTGACTAATAATATTTTGATTGATCAGTGAAATATTTCATGTAGGCCTACCAGGATTAGCAGAGTATATTGTGGCCAGGTTGTTTGCAGTTATGTTAAGGTAGTGTCTACGTGATGAGATGCCAGTGCTGAGCAGTCCGACGTTTCTGATTACAATAACTGATCCAACCACCAGTTCTGCGGCAAACTGCTGCCAGACCTCACGATGCAGAGTGCCGTGGATCTCTCCTGAAATTGTCACATAAAACATTAGCGACTGGACAAAATAAGGGTTCATATTTTAGAAGTGCAATTCAATCTTCTGTTTAGAAACTTTGAAGGAAATTAAGAAAATTTAACTGAGTAGGAATACATAATTAATTACTTATCTAAAGCACTCTTTCAAAAAGATACATCTAGCTGTCTTCCTAAAAAAAAATTATCGTAAGCGAAAAATTTCAATTTTAAATAAACATAACTAGACTAATTGATCTAAATTCCAAATGCAAGGTTCTTAACTAGTTGGGCAAGATTAATCTCTTCAAGTAAAACTATGGTATGGTAGTAGTCTTGATCAGCAAAATGTCATTTTGGATATACAAGCTTCAAATAATACCAGCAATATTTCCATTAGATTAAGATTAATGTGCCAACATTTTAATCAATTATTGAGAAATTTGGGAAGGGATGGAGCTTATTGAAAACTATTGAAAAATGAGTCCAGGAGATTAATAATACACAAACAAGTTCACTAATCACAGCACTAACATTAACATTTGGCCCTAGGGTCTTCACCAGGGTAGGTCGAGAATATTGATGAGAAAATCTGATCAATAAATACACC
The DNA here is from genome assembly GCF_028750875.1 of Macrosteles quadrilineatus. Classification (NCBI taxonomy): domain Eukaryota; kingdom Metazoa; phylum Arthropoda; class Insecta; order Hemiptera; family Cicadellidae; genus Macrosteles; species Macrosteles quadrilineatus. The sequence goes on along the minus strand of NW_026542596.1, from coordinate 102,719,419 downwards.
TCAAAACTCAAATTATCAGAACAAAAGCCTACCAGAGGTATCTCTCAATATAACGCAAGGATCTGCCGATGATACATCAAGATGGTGCAGCACTGCTGCCAACAAAGGCACCTTCTTGCCTACGAAGCATCTGGCGGCCGCCTTCCTCTTGACGCTGGCTACATTGACAACGTCCAGGATGTCCACATGAGGTCCGAGGTCTGTCAACAACCTCTGCCAAGGACCCTCCTCTAGCACTGACCCTGACAACCGACCTTGTGAACACAGCTCCTCCTGGTAACAAATCAAGATGACATGTTATGAAATGAAATTCCTTAATGTTAACAGGCAAAGTAAGGCAACACGTCTTATATTTAACCAGTAAACCTAAGAAACCTGCTAGTTTTTTAGCTGTGTGACCGTTCTACTGACAGGAATGTAAACCTTATTATATTCAGATCAGCAGTTGGATTGCATATTAAGTTTGCATTTTTCCACATATGCAGGCAAAACTATTATGGGAATACCGTACTCATAACCTTCGCAAACACAATATCTGACAAGCCAAACCAAACAGTTTGTGAAGAAATGTCATCCTGATATAAATTGTTTTAGTTCTATTTGATATCCAATGATTAAACTGAAAAAAAGGAATGACAACGACAAAGAATGATAGGTATGGTTACTAAAACTTACCGAAGATGAAACTGAGGGTGATTCTGCTTCTGGCAATTTGTCTAGTTTTAGTGGAGTTCTTTGAGATTTCTGTAAAACAAACATAGATATAAAAAACAATAATGGTTAAACAAATTAAATGTAGGCCTACAGCCAAAATTTGTTTGATTTTCAAGCTGTAAAAGATAGGCTAAATGTGAAATGAGTAAATTTGAGGGCTGTTATTACCATTCACTATACACAGAATTCTGTGTATAACTTAGTCAATGTTAATAGTGAAATCAACAGAATATTTTAATATTACTAAAGTTATATTCTTGGTATTTGGGTGAGTCTTAAAATTGGCATTCTTACTATTTAACCCTTTGAGTGCCAACGTCCGGGGAACCGGACGTTTTTAAAACGAGCCAAAAGTGCCAACGTCCGGCTGACCGGACGTTTCGTAATGATCGAACAGCTGTCATAACAACCGAATAAATACTCGGATTCTTTTAACCCATATATTAACATTGAGTCGAAAGTTGCTAGATGCGATACATCGATTTTCGTTGGTCGAAATATCGAAAATTCGATTTTTACGAAATTTTAACCTAAAAATCGCCAGATCGCGCTCGGCATTTTTAGCGCGACCTTCGGGAAAAATCATCGGCATTTTTTGAGCGTTACTTTTATTTCTCGCCTGGCACTCTAAGGGTTAAGATACCATCATTAAGGTTTTGTAAATAATGTAAATACAATTTTGACCCAGCTATCACTAGAAGACAAAGAATACAGTAATGACACTGGCTACTTAAGCTTACAAGAAGACTTACAAACATTGGTTTCTTGTTCCTTAAACATAACCTACTGATGAATGTTTTATGCAAATTTGATTGATGCCAATTTAAAATTTCTTACCTATTTAAGTTATTAATGGAATAATATTAAAAGTCAAAGATTTAATGAAATTAAATATAACAATATGTTAAATGTCCTTACTCTATCTGGTAATAGTCCAGCAGGTCCGGGAAACTTCCTTTCTCGTTTTGCTCTTGACAGAGGGGGAGAAGCTTTCCGTTTGTTTTCTTTCCCTCCAAAAAAATCATTTTCTCCTATGCAACATAATCATAATATAAAACATGATATGAATTTTTAGTGAATTTCCCATATAGGTGATAAGCTATCACCATCGAACTCATGGTAAAATCTGGACCCGGGACCCATTTAATTTTTGTTTTGAGATCCCTAGGGGCCAAACACACCATCCTTTCAAATTAATATTATATTTAGGTCTACGTTAGCACGATAAGTCAAAGAAAAATTACCCGATTTTGATGAAATTTGGTAACATGTAAACCTACATTTATTGGAATGAGTTCGCTAATCAGCATGATCGGACTATGGGAACAGGGGTTTATGGTGGATTTTATGGGGTAAAAATTGGTTTTTTTTTCATTTAGACCCTAAAACATAAAACTGCAGTTTCAAAACCATTTTGTAGAGCTTAAAAAAACAAATAATTAAGTATATTCAAGCGTCATTATGCGCCTATTGGTTACGGAGAAAATAAAAAAAAATTGTAAATTTAAAATTCCCATGTAATTTTTATGGAGAATAATTAGGCATAAACTGTTGTAGTTTGCTTGTTTATGAACATATAGAGTACACTCCCTCTTATCCGGACTCCTTGAGACCGAGGCTAGTTCGGAAAACGGGTTTTCTGGTCAAACCGACGATCCCAAAAACTCGTTAAAACAGACCATTTAAATACATACCGGTACTGTACAGTATTTGACTTAAATTTTGGAGAGCATTGTATTTAGACACGTGATCACTGGTCTCAAATCTTTCCCACGAGAACAGTAGTTTTTAGAATAGTAGGTATGCAAACTTACTATTATATTTTTCATGTTAACTAAAGCATTCATTCGAAGAATTCACAGTAACTTATATACAAGTAAATTAAACTTTGCTGTAGAAATAGGCAATTTTTTTTTATTTTCTGATGGAGTTACAGCTTTACCTACTTTACTTTTATTAAGTTACTTTATAAATAACTTATTGGAGGCATAACTTAATTAAACCTAGGCTAGCTTTTAACTAGGCTTACTTATAGAGAGATGTGTGACATTCATTTTACCTTTGTGGTGAAGGTTATGAATACCACAGCTCTCTGGAAAACTGCGTTCAGTATTCAAACTACTTATAGATGAATCACGACAAGTATCAAAATATTCAAGACCATCGTGTTGATCTCGTGAACATTTCTGAGCTGGTAGGGCAGTTGGCCTATCAAATTGTATTGAACTATCACTGTTCAACTTTCCATTTATTTCATGTGTATTGTTGTTATACCTTTCTTCATTTTCAAAGACTACATTTAAAAATTCCTGCAAAACACAAACATTGATAAAGTTAGCCTAAATACTTATTAACTTAAGTTACTGTACACACTTTAACAGGGGTTTGTGTAAGTCAAGTTCAAATCTATTAGATTTGATTGCATCGATTTTAGCTCAAGTAAAGGGGTAATGACATATTAATCATCGTAATTGTTCTGAACATAATTTCTAATAATATAGTTTAGAAGGTTCCAGGTCCAAAAGTTTGAGTTGAAGGATCAATAAATTATATACACAAGGTTTGTAGGTACTTTTGTATTATACGGAGGCCGGACTTATTTTAACTTACAGCCCTCGTGCTGCGGCGGTTAGGTTAGTTTGGGTTATCATACATGTTTGTGGGACTTTCCTCGTCTCATTACTTATGAATCTAATGATACCAGATGAGTCATAACGAATTTATGATAACCCATTCTAACCTAACTGCCACAGGGCACTGTAAGGGTGGCCTCCGTATAATACAAACGTACCGGTTTTTACCTGTCAGTTAAAATTTTAGATGCAAAAAGACTTACAAAGGCTGGTATGATCGATCATTAAGTAGGCCTAGGCCTGTATTGAAATTATTAATAAATAGAAGGGGAAAAACACACATTTTAAAAACATTTAAGTCTAGTCTAGTAGTCCAGTTCAATCAATGGCCTAACTAACTGCTTTTAGGACCTAAGTTGTCTACATTAGCCTTACGATAAAACTACACTTACATCATCAACGTCCAGGCCCAAATTGTCATCATTTTCAAACATAATGATTTGGGATTCTTGAGTTGGATATTACTTTTGAATTTTTACTTTGATATTAAGGTAATAGTAATAGTTTAACCTCATTACTTTATTTACATTACAAACTCATGGACAACAATGGTTTAGGTTATGTTTAGTACTTCATTCTAAGTTCTAAGAAAAAAACTGACAAGCACAAACTTTTTGTTTGTTTAAGTCTGCATGGGAAAAACATAACAGAACTGAGCATGCAAGCGATTAGATTATTAAAATTTATGAAAAGTAAAACTATGTTTTTGTTTACAATGCAGACCGAAAAAGGTTTCATGCATGCATCCAAACGTAACCACCCCTTTTTCCAGACGACATTTTGACGACAAAGTCAAAACAAAAAACATAATTCTAATTCCCGCTTTTCAACCAGCAACAAGCTGATGAACATAGAGTACTGGCACACATAGCACGTACAAAGGCATTGACTTTGAATTGGATACCAAAGGATAAAAATCAATTAATATGGAAGGGTACCATAGCTCCTAATTCCGTTGAGCACTATGAGAAGTTGAATGTAAGATGTAAGAAAGACCAAAACTATAAGAATAACGAAAATATTAATTACCCAGCTATATTAGGAACTATGTAGGATAAAGGTAGTATGTACCCACGATTAATGTATTAAATCATAGCCTCCTTTAATACAAGACCATACGGCAAAGCCGCAATTCGCCATTCTGAATCAGTTGTTACACTAATTGATAATGGAGCGTGGTATTAGCAAATGTTATGTTTAGAAGTTTGTTATTCCTATTCCTGTTACAGTACTATCATGGCATGGCAATAGATATCTTGGTGTGACGTTGCCACGCACCAAAGCCGCGGCCTGGTTTAAAGGTGGCTATGATGGAGCGTATGCGCAATGTTTTCTCACGTATGTTATTGCTGTTGTTACAGTGTGTGGTATATGGACAGCAAGATGTATTAGGATACATTTAGACAAAGACAAGATACATGTGAAAGACGAACGACCTCTTTATTACTGACACTGAGAGTGAGCCATAAAAATAAAAATACTGTAAGTTATAATCTATATTTATCTCAATGATTACTGACCATTCGGATTCGACTTCCGTTTCTCACATCACAATACAAAGACTTGTGAGGTAACAATTCCATGGAGGCCTAGGTCATAGATAAACCAGTCTATAAACCAGTAGATAAACCAGTGTCTGGCAGTTTTACGTATTCTTTTACAATATTCTGGAATTAAATGAGATAATACGAGGTAGTTTTATTCATGTCACCAGCTCCAACAATGTTGACACAATCCTGCTTATGTCAGGTTCACCGACGCTTAATGGAGTTGGTACCACTTTCTAATCAAAATAAAAGTAATAATCTAGAGGGTCTAGAGGGGTACCGCGACCTCAACTTGGATTAGGTTAGGGTAGCAAGTTTATTTTGTGCATTAATAAATGTATAAATAAACATAATAACCTAACCTTAGGTCCGACATTCGAGGTGTATACAAACTAATGAGTAGGCTACTCGTTAGAGAACATGTACTGTGCCTAACTACATATTATAGCAATACAGCACTTAACTACACAATCAGATGAACAAATGGATACATTTTTGGGATTTAAGGTTGCACTTGCAAACTAAGTTATCTTTTTCATTACTTTTTAACTGACCGTTCCTTGAACTAAAATACCTAAAAAAAGAACTATTTTAAACATGTAACTCTTTATATACCTAAGAATAAAAAACATTCTGGATTACACCTTTGCATACTACCAGAAGATTGTTATACTGATTAGGAATCCCGTTAAAAAATAATCTATTAAATCTAAGTGGGGTTGGAAATAATTATCAATAATATAAGAAAACGCAATAGTTATAAGTTTTATATCACAAAACTTATTCACGAAAACTACAGAAAATTATCTTGCTTTTCAGCACACTAATTCGTAAAGCAAGTTGCTTTTAGGCCTACTGCTGTACAAGTAACCTAGTGTGATGAACAAAATAGATAAAATGACGGGGCTGTTGGATTTTGATTGATAATCTCAAAACATCGACAGTTGAATGTACTTGCATCACAGAGAAGAGTGTGTTATCAATACTTGACAAGTCTTTCATCAAAATTCCGACATGTGTGAGGTGATCCGCCCTGCGCAGATGGATTTTACAAAAATGCCTTACATTCTTTACTGTGTGGAATCAAGAAAAAATCAAATAATCTTTAATTTAACCGCCTGTGTTTGTAATTGAACCGAACTTCTACAGCTTGTTTTGAAGATGTCAAACTATACAATCGATAAGGTTAATTTCAAGCGGCTTAAAAACTCAAAGACACGCTTATTACAACAGTAGTCAAATTATCTTCTAGGAAAAACAAATTTGTTTAAAAGCTAAAGATAAAGGTTATATACAGTTTGGTTTTAAATATAATTAAAGGTAACCAAACGTTTACGGCGCAATCCATCTTGGAATAATGGGCTTTTAGAGCAGAATAATGGCTGAACTGGGAGAAAAGTGTTATATCTTCAACATCTCAATAGAACCAAGAGCCGAGACACATTGGTAAATCCATGATACCATTTTCAGCACATTTTAGCGAATTTCCCTATAGGGAAGTAGCTATTACCGTAGGTGGCACGGTAAGACCTAGACCCGGGACCGATTTACTTTTTCATTTTGATGTCCCCAGAGGCCAAAAACACCATTCGTTCAAATTTTTATATATTTATATATATATATATATATATATTTTGTTATTGTAATATATATACGTCCGTGAACGCGATAACTTGAGTAATTTTTGTCCGATTTTGATGAAATTTGGTTTAAAGGTGTAAAGCCGGATAAACTTGAATGAGTTCGCGAACCAGCATGATCGGACCATGGGAACGGGGCTTTACGGGGGGTTTTATGGGGTAAAAATTGGTTTTTCTCACTTTTGACCCTCAAAACACAAAATTTCCCAATTTCTCTTTAGACCTTTTTAAAGAGCTTAAAAAAACAATCAATTTAGTATATAAAAGTATTTTTGTTCGGTTAATAGTAACGGAGAAAATTAAAAAAATTGTAAATTTAAAATTCCCATGTTATTCTTATGGAGAATATTGTCAAATGTTGTAGTTTGCTTGTTTATGGATATATTTTGTATTTTGATCAAATCTATTTATTTTGTACTAAGCTATCAATATTTAAAAAAAACACACTTTATTAGTTTCCTTGTAGCAGCAAACCTAGGTACTCGTTAAACCTAACGTTATTAAAATATATTTAATTGAAAATCAATTAAGACAAATGGAAATTCGCTTAGTCGACAGGTTTGCTATGGCGGGGGTATTTACATTATTTTTGCAGCTCCAAAAAGAGACATTTGTATCTAATTCCGTAAGCCAAAGATTTTACAATGAAGTTGTGAGCGAACGGGAGGCCGTAGAAAGCTGGGAGAGGTCTCATTTTAAAGATCTGGGCATGAAATTTCTGGGAAAATTATTAATTTTTAATTATGCACCAAAAGGTTGCTACGGAATAAAAAATTCACTTTTAAATAGCATGGGAATCTAGGTCATGCCTACTTTGTTTACTTTAAAACATGTGGTTTAACTTGATTTAAAGCGTATGGTCATGGGGTACCATGGCGTAATATGTACACTATTATAAAGCTGAAATAGACTTTTCCCCAATTTTAAGGGTCTGGAATAGTTAATGGAGTACGATTGGTTGTGTTAGGTATGTCTGAAAAAAGTGTAAAGTTAGAAGTGATTAGGCTACTGGAGTAGGCAAACTATATACAGATCCTAATATTCCGTTTAGGTTTACAAGGATTCAATTCCCATTGCGATTAGCTTTCGCTATTAAAAGCGCAAGGCCAAACCTTCACAAAAGTTGGCATTTATTTGGAAAAAAAACAAAAAAAAAACAGTGTTTACCCATGACCAACTTTATGTTGCTTTTAGCTGGGTAAAGCGGCCAGATGATGTTAAATTATTACTAGAACCAAATAAAGATCAAAGAATAAACCAAAATGGATAATATACAACAAATGTTGTTTTTAGATATATGTTTCAGAATTAGCATTTTAAAATTTGGAGGATGACATTATCTCTATGTGTTTTATCTAAGTGAATTTGTCTATATTCAAAGAAATTTATATACATTTAATTAATAGTCATGAAGATTATTTTTGAAAATGTTACTTAGTTGTTTTATGGTTAAAAATTGTATATTAAACACACCGCTTGAACAGTCCTTTGGAATTTTTATTTTTAACAGAGCAAACATCAAAATGCATTATGCAGGTATGTAATAACTATTCTACTGTACATATTATAATATACACAAATGGTAAACGATAATTTAAGGTAGGGCAGCCCATGAGACTAATAACTTGTACAAAATAATTACTAGAATATATATTTAGGGGCTATTGTCCCTACCAGCCACTAGTTAACTCTAAACTATTAATCTTTCATTTATTGTGTTAGGTACTTAATATCTGAAAAGAGGTTTTAATTACGAAGCACATATTACAAAGCTTGGGGAATACATAAATGTACAATATAAATATAATTTGTATTAGTGGATACTGCAAACAATGAAAAACTGCAACTGCAATGAATTTTAGCACTAACTGTTAATATATGAGCTATAGTTTATAATATTAGGTATGAATTTGGTTTTGCTAACATGACTTGACTGATCCAGGGTATAGTTTATTTTAGAATGTACTGTACCAGCAGTTTCTTGGAAAATGGAATTGTAACTATAAATATAACACACCCATCCAACTCAGTACTGTATGATTATGGAACTGGTTGATTTTAATTTTGTAAAGATTTTTTACCTACAACCGTTTTTTAAAGTAGCCGTTTCACTTCACATCTTAGAATTGAAAAGTTTCACATAACAGCATTTGTTTAGTTTCATAACATCATAGTATTACTTAACACCACGGGTAACTATAAATGAGGTTCAAGGATTGAGGGAGAATAAGTAAAATGTAATAATTTGAACTTCAACTAATCAGCTGTTCAGGCCAATTTAATTGTTGAGTGGTGCAATTAATTAGTGTTTGGTACAATGTTCCGTTGCATCACCGTCAATGAGTGGTTATAAACGAAACATAACCTCTCTCAGAAGTTATGAGTAGTGAGTTTTAGTAATTCAAACACTGTCTTAGGTACACTCTTAGGGTTGTCTTAGGTACGAAACTCACATAAACAGTGTTTACCTACGACAGTTTTTTAAAGTAACCGTTTCAGTTCAGTTCTAAGAATTGCAGTTTCTCGTAACAGAATATAGTTTTACTCAAGAACAAGGGTAACACAGACCAATAAGGTTCAAGGATTGAGGGAGAACAATTACAATTGTAATGATTCGAACTTCAACTAATCAGCTGTTTTTAGGGCAATTTAATTGTTGAGTAGTGCCGATGGTGCCATTGTAGTTTGGTACAATGTTTCGTTGACTCACTGTCGAAAACAACCTCTCTTAGAAGCTATGAGAAGTGATTTTTAGTAATTAAAACACTGTCATAGGTAAAGTAGGGTACGCAACTCGCGTAAATAGTGTTAACGATCACGAGTAGCAGTTTTTAACTCGTGTCGTTAACACTATCTTTTCGCAATCTTTGTGTAAAGTACTATAAATCGTTTGATGTTAACTTGGTTACTCATAGTTTTTAAAACAAATAATTAAAATCTTAACTTGAATGCACAATATACTAAGCGTTTAAGGTATTCTTTCAAGGGACGACTCCCTAACCATCCCTGAATACTTGACAGGTAAAGATCACAAACACTATCATAAAGAAACACTATGTTGGGGGAAGGCCTCAACAATCAAAGGAGGGGAATTAAGAGGGAAGAGTGAAGCAAGTCAGGCGGAAAGATCAGATTGTAAGGGAAACTTGAATAATTCCGTAAACCTTTGTTCTGAGAGAGCAACTTTGCAACACACAACTGTGCACATTATCTGATCAATTCTGTAACACCTGTTGTATTGTGGGAGGATTAAAACTGCACAGGGGTAACTTTACTAGGAGAAAATAATTCTTTTACTTTTGGTAAATCAACAATCAAATTATGTGAATTGCTAGTTGCTAGTCAAGCTGTTAAGGTTTTAAATTTCCGTGTTAGAGCGATTGGCTCTGTCATCAGTGTATAAAAAAACTTCGGAGTTTAGACTGCTTTTCCTTCAAAGTAGTGTTTATTGAACAAGGTGGAAAATACATGAGGTAGAGGGCAAAAATATTATAAAGAAGCATTATAACGTTTATCTTTAATTTTACAGAATCATATCATATCATCATACTAATATTATAAATGTGGAAGTTTGTTTATTTGTTTGTTCGTTTGAAGTTCAACCTCATATTTAAAAGGAATTAAATAATTTTGTCAGCTGTTTCAACTAAACAAGTTGTTTCTATGATATTCAATTGCATTTTTACCAACACGGTACAGCACTATTAATATTTTTTCACCACACTATGATGTTTTAGGCTGTATTACATACGTTAATCGGTGGCTGAAAGTTACGTATTGCTGGCCATGCCAGCTGTCATCGTAATTTGGGGACCAAGCAGGTTTTTACAGGCCGGGGCAGCAAAATCAGCTGTCCGCTTACTTACTTAAAACGTGAATGCATTTTAAATACTCAATCAAAATCCATAGCATTGCAATAGAATTGTGTTATTGTCACCGTTGCCTAGCAACTATTTAGTTTTATTTTTGCTGATTCCTCAAATTATTTCCTCACATAACCTTAAAGTTGTAGTTGTGTTGACTATCAGTGTGCATTATTATAGTGGTGAATAGTGGTAATAGGGTATAGTGTGGTGAAAAATAGCGTTCGTACCACGGACCGAAATGGTTTTGCAGCTCTCGATCGATTTAAGTTCTTGACTTCGTCTCGAACTTAAAAACTATCTCGAGCCGGCAAAACCTCATTTTCGGCCCTAGGTACGAAATATACTATTGCATCTATGACAAAGCAGCAACAAACATCTGTAATACACAATGATAACTGTCAAAGTAGGATGGTTTACAGTTAAGTTTATGTTTTAGTTTATACATTTTTTTTGATAATATGTAAAATATTCGCTAATTTACTTTCATTGTTTGGGTGTAGTGGTAGAACATTTATTATGGCTATGGTAGATGTGTTATACTATAGCATACGGTAAACTAAAAGAACCAGAACTCAAACCGTGTCCTTTCCTATTGCAAACCCAAAGCACGAGTATAACTACAATAAGCAAAACAGGCAAACAAATTGGGAAAAATAATGCATTTTTTATCTGCTGGAGTATAGTTGTGAAATTTTCAGTGTGTAAAGGGTTTAAGGTTTACATTAGAGGTTACATTAGTAGATGGAGAACACTGCTTTCAAAATAATCTGAGAGGAAAACCTACAAGCCTCGCTCACATTACTACCCTACTTGATACTTATGGTTATTATGCCAAAGACATCACTTGGCATTGTTAGGCTACTTGATATTATAAAGAGATGTACATTTAGTATTCTAATCTGATTCGGATTGAAACACAAACCCAAATAGCACAGCTCACTCAGTTATTCAGCCACACAAAACTCCCGATGAGTGTTATTCACTAAAATTTCCTGATGATTCTTTTGTGGGAAGTCACTGAACATAATTTAAAACTACGAACCGTTTTCAAAGTCTTTTGAGCGTCTTATTGCCAAAATGGAGGAAGATACCCAAATGGCGGCGTTGTACTTGTCACCTCTGAACTCTCTTCTCCCACCCTACCCCAAGGGTACTTTGTCTTGCTGAAGGGATGGACGTGGAAGTGCACTTCCTTCTGATGGTCTCCTTCGCCGACCTTGAGTTTGGCCAGTGAGAGAGTCAGCAAGATGACTCCTACAGTCAGTCCTTTGAGTGTGATGACTGTCAGGACTATCAGCAGAGTGGTGATGACTCCCATCTTGTACATGATGGGCAGCAGAGTCATCATGATGCGTCGCTTGCCGATTCCAAACGTCCTCCCTTCTGGAACATGGATGCAGATTGAGGTGCAGAATGGGATATCACAAATTGTATGTAATATGAATCTAGTAACTGACGGCTTATCCCATATGAAAATATTGCAAAAAAAAGGCATAAGTTTTGCCCATGGGGTCTAAGAGATTGGAGGGCCCCGGCACCTAATGAGCTGAACACTTAGAGGTTTTATTTACACAAAAAAGTTTTTATGTTTCAGTTTGATCTACTATTTAATTGCTATGAGGACATCTACATTATTATGACTAATTATGCAGTTTGGCAGATATTTAAAGAGGGGGGGGGGGGGCGAATTTTGAAACAACACTGCTAATGTATTTTTTCAAAAATATTGATCACATAGCTTAGGTGTGATTAAAAACAGTCTGAAGAGACCGATTCGCATACAACACATAGTCCTTTTCAAAATTTGTTTCATAATTAAAATATTAATTGTTGTTTGTATTCAGATTACTCCTCAATGTGCTTAAATTATTACTGCAACAGAAACCAGGAATTTAAATGTTTTATCCGTAAGTCATAAAAAACACGGTTTTATAAAAAAGGAAATCGCTGACATTTATAACATTTCAAAACTAATATTTTCAAACTATCATTATAGGCCTACTATATCTAAGCTTATATGGTGTATTAGGGCAAAGAAATTCTATTAGAAATTAATAAAATAATAATAATAAGATAATAATATAAATAAAGTAGTTCAAACATGCATATTGGGAAAACTTTCTGGTCCATGCAGACTGCAGGCTCAATTTTCCAACGGTTAAAACGAAAAAAAAACAATTATCATAAATAGTTTAGTTACTCAATTAGACTATTTTAATAAAAAAATTATAATTCTATGTTCATAATAGCTTAGTCATAAACATTTTAAAATTTTAACAATAAAAAAGATTTGTTCTGGACTATTATTTACCGGCAGCAGGCCTCTTCTATTGTGCAGCAGAACGTGTTCTATTGTGTTTGAAGTTAAAAACTAGCTAAGAAATTGAAATAGGAATGGCTAGCTTGAAATGGGTGAAATGGGTTCCAAACACCTAATAGACAGCGTGTTCATAGGTCCAAGACTAACAAAAAAGATCTAACAAAAAATACATAAGTAATATTTTCTTAGCTTACCTCTTTGGGACCCTTCATCTTTGACTAGAGACACCCTCAACATCTTTTCTTTCTTAACCAGTCGTACGTCGAGTCCAGGAATCATCCTCCAGACGAGATGGAGAGTGTCCTTGAGGGAAGCTGTCTGGGGGAGGTCCTTCGAGTCACTGACTACGTCTTGGGGGTAGGCCCCTCTGGAACTGGTGGTGACCACAGAACTGTGGTTCACATTGGTATTAACCTCGTTGGTAGAGTTTATCGCGCCTAACCACAAGCCATCAACTATGTTGAAGTGTTCACTGCTGTTGATAATGTTCACCGCGTCACCCAAACATGAAGTCAACCCTGTACAGTTCTCGCTGTGGTTGGCAGAAGACACCTCAGCCACGCCGGCACCGCTGTGCAAGAGTGTGTATAGGAAGAGCAACATAGTTGTTCACCACTGCACTGAGGACTACTGGAGATTCGTTCACTTTCCTCCTCAACTCCTGGATAACGGCTGGCCGCGGACGTGCGGCATGTGATACGGCTGTCAAGGACGCTACACCTCAACTTCCACTCTTGTTCTGGTTCCTTTTCCCTCCTCCTTCCAAAATAAATTTGATCAGTGGGTGGCCAATCGTTGCTCTATTTAATCGTGTCTGGTTGGGTTTATACTTTTATCTCGTTTAAAGTTAACCAAATGAAGTTCGCTAACACTGATGCGAGTAGTTTCTGGTTAAACGCAGAATATGGTTGTCATTCCATACCACATTAAATAAAATTAGTTATGGATTTAGCATCTATAGGATACCAAAGCGAAATGGTTTTATAATGTAATAAAAATTGAATGCAACAATAAAATTACAACAATCCTTATCAATACAAATTAGCAGCATTCAAATCTATGTAACGATTTCTAATATTGACCCCCGTGAATTTGAAACAGAAAATAAGTATAAGCAAACAGGTTTTTCTCAACAATCTCTGCGATACTCAATTAGTCGATTGCTAAATAAAAAAAAAATAAAAACTAGACAAAACCTACACAAACCTTAAGTTCGTTTAATTTCCTAAGAAATTTCTTAAGAAAAAAGTTAATTTCCCTTTGCTATGCAAAGAAAAATTCTAAAACAATTAATTGTCAAAATATTAAAAAAGAATGGATTCCAATTAATTTTGTTATAAAATCAACAGAAAATATCTAGACGGGCCAAAACAATTAATCGATAATTCGATAAAACTTGGCTTAAGTGATCGTATACAATGCAACAATAACGAATACTTTGACGAAAATATGTTTGATACACTAATTAACTGGTTATTAAAGGCCCGACAGCTGTTACGTAGCATATCCAAAATAATAATATTGGCCAAAGAATTGAATTTGAAAAATCAATAAGTATTTTTTAAAAACCTAAATAAGAAAAATAAAGCGAAAGTATGGGGGCAATTATTTATTTTTCACCACACTATGATGTTTTTGGCTGTATTACATACGTTAATTGGTGGCTGAAAGTTACGTTTTGCTGGCCATGCCAGCTGTCATCGTAATTTGGGGACCGAGCAGGTTTTTACAGCCCGGGGCCGCAAAATCAGCTGTCCGCTTACTTACTTAAAACCATCTTAAAACATGAATGCATTATAAATACACAATCAAATGTCACCGTTGCCTAGCAACTATTTATTTTTATTTTTGCTGATTCCTCAAATTATTTCTTCACATAACCTTAAAGTTGTAGTTGTGTTGACTATCAGGGTACATTATTATAGGGGTGAATAGTGGGAATAGGGTATAGTGTGGTGAAAAACAGCGTTCGTACCACGGACCGAAATGGTTTTGCAGCTCGATCGATTTAAGATCTCGACTTCGTCTCGAACTTAAACACTATCTCGAGCCGGCAAAACCTCATTTTCAGCCCTTGATACGAAATATACTATTTCAGGCAATGGTAAAATAACTATCTAAACAAAATAGAGGAATATTCGGACATAATAAACAATCAGAATCAGCTGTTTTGTAAATGGCGATCGGTATAGCAACTACGCAAGTAGATCTTCATCTTATAATTTAATTTGATTAGTTGTGGAGTTAATTGTACTTATAAGGGTTTGTTTAATAATTTTCTTTATACTATTTTCGATAAATTACTTTTATGTTATATTTATTAAATACTAGTAGCCGAAAAATTGATTCTACCAACAGCTAAGGAGCTATTGAAAAACACATGTAGCAATGACAACAATAGGTACAAATGAAATTGTGACCGAATGACGCTGAAAGTCGAACAAAATAGTCCACTGGCACGCCGTTTTAGACACTTTTAGTCGATTTGGTCACGTCCCTAAGTGAAACGCCATGTACAAGAGCGTTTATATAAAACAGAACAATAACAATGACGATCTACTTGCCTGATCTACTTGCGCTGGACGTGTAGTCTGTATACGTGACGTGCGCAACAACGCCGTCCTACTGCGCACGCGTTGTGACGTCATGGCCGCTTCCGATAGACCCGGCTGTAATAGTAGGAAGTGGAACCCTAACCTAACCTCCACCTAAGAGAGATGAGCTCCTTCCCCACTTCCTATTAACTTACTATTGATCCACTTACTACTGATTGTGGACCACACTATCGAATGGGTTAGATTTTATATATAATCCTTCTTAGCTAAAATGATCACACAGACCCCACAGACCTATGGTCCATTCCTTCGTAGAACTTTATTCACTTTTACCAATACACAAACATTTCCAACCCCAAATTTTAATACTCTAATATTTTCCCATGTTGAGACGTCTTTTGAAATAGGCTGTTGCTTCGACAAGGAAAAACATTGTACCGGAATGGCTAGGGACATTCTGAATATTTAATAATTTATTTTATAAAAAATACAACCGACTTCAAACGCTCTAAAAAGAATGAAATAATTTCAATAAAGTAAACTTTTGTATTAGGCAAGCTCACGTATTTTAAGTCGGCGCGGCTCTATGATGATTTTTTATACAAAATTGAAAGAGGGTGTCCATATTGCAGGTGACTATCTATAACTAAAGGTGTTAATCTGCATGTCTTTTTCATAGTTATGCGTTAAGTGTTATTTTATTACCGTAATCAGAGATCGGCATTATAGTGGTATTAACGAATATCTTTAAAAAGATTATAACGCATTTAAATGTTTCTAACTTGGAAAAGTAACGTTTTAATACTAAACTAGCTTCTTTTCCCTATCATAATATCAAACTAAATTATTTGCCTATTCATATAGATTAATTATTCTGAAGTAAACATAAAAAAATATTTCCTTTAATATATAAACAAAACAGTTCAGTATGTTTTTTATATATTTATGTTATCCAGCTACAATTTATTGATGTTCAAAATACACGTACAATATTTAATTTCAATCATATTTGCAGTTTGAGCCGCGCCGACTTGAAATACATGAGCTTGCCTAATACAAAAGTTTACTTTATTGAAATTATTTCATTCTTTTTAGAGCGTTTGAAGTCGGTTGTATTTTTTTACAAAAATAAATTATTTCATGATTTTTAGTGATTGTATAATTTTTATATATTAATTACTTGAGGTTTTTTGATAAGCAAAACTATTTGAAACAATCAAAAGTTCCACAGAACAATCATTATTTTAAAACTGCTTGAGTCACCTGTTCAGGTTACATAATCAATGGGTATGAAAATAAACATTTTTAGATATTCCTTAAGAAAGAAAGAGTTGTCCATTACATTAGGCCTAATGAAAAACTAATTGTCTTTTCTAGATACATTGAAATGTCAGACATCATCGTTTCCTGCAATCGGTGTACTTCCACATTATAAAAAGAAATACAGTAACGTCTCAAGCCTTTTGGAACAATATGAAAGTTATTCCTCAGCTACCAGCTCTAAAAAATCTCTCAAAAGTGGAAAATTGGTCGTTTACACGTATAGTACCTTTGGAAAATATTATATGAGAGATTGGTTCAGCTAAAAGTGGTGTAAGTCATGTAGGGGGTTTTGTTTGCTCAAGATATAGCCTAGTCGAAATTGCAAATCATCTTCCTATAGGACTTTCCGAAGCAGGCATAATAGTATTGATATGTTATAGTAACTGGGTAGAGAATATTAATAAACATTCCACATCTGCAAATGAAATATGTATATGAAAGATTGTTTCAGCTAAAAGTGGTGCAAGCCATGTAGGTGGTTTTGTTTGATCAAGATATAGCCTAAGCCTAGTCGAAATTGCAAATCATCTTCCTCTAGGACTTTCCGAAGCAGGCATAATAGTATTGATAGTAACTGAGTAGAGAATATCAATAAACATTCCACATCTGCAAATGCATGTTTAGTAATTAAAATATTTAACATTTTTAAGAAAATAGACGATTATGCACTGTCACACTTCTTAGGTCGTGTAAGGAATAATTGCATTTAATTTATATTTAGACCTGTTTTACGAATGCTTTGGTTTTCACAATACACCTTTATTTGTCAACATCATACAGCTATTCACTGAAACATATATGTTTTTGTAAGTCAGAATATTCAATACTAAAAACAGAATTACTGTATAAACAAATCAGGTCAAACGTTAAAATACATTTTTTATAGTAACCAAAACAAAATGCACTTTTCTCAATGTAATTCATTTAGGCTCCATGGCAAGAAATAGTTTATTGATCAATATGAGAAGAATTGTCTGTAGCTTCATTTAAATGGTTTAAACTAACAGCTGTAGGAATGTTATTATTATTTATTGCATTCTCTGCACAAATGTAAACAATCTGCACAAATGTAAACAAAATAAATGTTGAATATTTAAGGTTTTCAGAATTTTTCACCGAAACAAATATTATACATAATATACGATTGTACTTAAACATAATATATAAGGTACCAAATAGAAACTCTCCTGGTTATTTTGGTGGTGGAACCACACTGATCGGTACCGGTAAAAGAATCACAGAGAAATTGGTGAACAAACATAGAAAAAAAAAAAACATTGCC
This sequence comes from Macrosteles quadrilineatus, assembly GCF_028750875.1. Lineage (NCBI taxonomy): Eukaryota > Metazoa > Arthropoda > Insecta > Hemiptera > Cicadellidae > Macrosteles > Macrosteles quadrilineatus. The sequence goes on along the minus strand of NW_026542596.1, from coordinate 102,701,539 downwards.
ACAAACAAATTGAGAACCTCCTCCTTTTGTTGGTAGTGGGGAAGTCGGTTGAAAACGTAATACCAAGGAGCTTTGATTTGTATTCACAGCTTAAGTGATGATGTAACATAAACGCCTTTTTGGAACCGGTATATATTTTAGACGATATCTCTCTAAAAGTCATGTAAATTTTAAATTTGTATTTTATCCGATTGTATTCTGATGTTTCATATAGCCTATATTGATGTTTAACATGTGTTTAGTGAGCTTCCAAGAAACAAGCTGCAACTCCCTTTACTCCAGAATAAATAAAACAAGAAACTTCTTTCTTCTTCAGAGTACATGGTAATATAATTTCCATTGTACAATAATTGTAATACATACAACAGTATTTTCAATTCATGTAACGGTAAATTTATTTTAGAAATCAATTTGTTTCTACCTAGCTTCTTTGCATAAATTATTTATGTCATTGTACGTAAAATGTAGACCTTAACAAATTTAATAAGACATATAATTAACGAATATATTTTTTAGTTATTCAAACAATGGAAATACATTTTTATACATTTTCTAATACATTTTTATCTTAAGTTGTGTCTTTATCTCCATATTTTAATTTGAACAATATTTATCACGATCAACTTAGGTTAGGCATTTGAATCTACAAAACAATATATTTTTCGACGTTTATTTAAAGGGGATAGATTTGTATAGATTGTTTATGAGTGGGTGACATTTGAGTTTACAAACCATTCACGCTTTAGCTACCAGTAAATTATCTGATGCCTTAAACAATCAAAATGCATTTGGATGAATAAAAAAGTTACAAGTATTTAGCTTAGACTTTTGAGATGTTTAATAGTTAAAGAAGTTTCTCGAGGTAGTCGTTGACATAAACCGTAGAAGTTGACGGAGTCTCGAGATACGAAGCACAAACATCGCCGTTGCGGACACAATACCAAGCACCACTGTAATATTACCCAGACTTTCTCAAGTGTTTGGCAAATAATGCGATCTACAGTCTACCTGCCTCTTTGATGTCAATAGTTCATTTTAGCGAATTTCCCTATAGGGAAGTAGCTATTACCGTAGGTCTCATGGTAAGACCTAGGCCCGGGACCGATTTACTTTTTCATTTTGATGTCCCCAGAGGCCAAAAACACCATTCGTTCAAATTTTTATATATATATATATATATATATATATATATATATATGTGTCCATCCGCACGATAACTTGAGTAATTTTTGTCCGATTTTGATAAAATTTGGTTTGAAGGTGTAAGGCGGGATAAACTCGAACGAGTTCGCGAACGAGCATGATCGGACTATGGGAACGGGGGTTTACAGGGGGTTTTATGGGGTAAAAATAGTTTTTTTCCATTTAAAAAAAAAAATTAAAATTTTGCAAAATCTTTTCAAATCATTTTGTAGAGCTTAAAAAAACAAATAATTTAGTATATTGAAGTGTTACTATGCGCCTAATGGTTATGGAGAAAATTAAAAAAAATGTAAATTTTAAATTCCCATGTTATTCTTATGGAGAATGAGTAAACTGTTGTAGTTTGCTTGTTTATGAACATATTTTGATAAAATTTGGAAAATGCTTTTATTTTTTACTAACTATTAACATTTTACAAAAAAAAGTTTTACCCTCCCTGATGCAGCAAACCTAAGTACCTGTTAAAATAATTCTATTTAAATAGGAAATAAATGTTAAATTTTTAAGTAGACATTTTAGTGTAAATTCAATCAGACATATGGAAGTTCGCTTAGTCTGCAGGTTTGCTGCGGCGGGGGTATTTTATAGGATCATTAACTGTTAAAAAAGTAAAATTACCTTTATATGAACATTCAAAAGTAATCCAGTACTTGGGCTACTTATTATTATTATTTTTTTAACAGAAGGCCAGCTTATAAGTGAAGGGATTGCATCGCAGCTGAAACAGCTGATTGTGCACCCTCATTCACAGGTCCTCATTCTCCGTCAAATCGCAGGTTCTGGGTTACTTACCATTGAGTAGTTATATTTTATGATTATGATGATCTTTGCATTCACTATTTCGCTTCACTCTAAATACTAACTACTAGTCTTACTTAATGCATGATCTTAGATTTAAGTGGGCCGACATGAAAATATTGTGTTTTGAATGCAAGATAGAAAAAAGTATGAGGGTTTAAATAACTAATAATGTGAATGATAACAAACCAATATTGATAAAAACTAATAAACATTGGAAACTTATATTAGAATGAAACAAATCAAATAGAGGAAATTATAACCCAATAAAACAAATAAGAAAAAACCTTCTTGTATTTACACATCTTAAATAAGTAGACAGAGCTGAACACATTGACTTTCCTTTCTTCTTAATCGCCCATTAGATTTCCCCAGTATAACATTTGCTGGATTTGTGGATCAGTTAGATTAATTCTGATATACAGTGGTTTTGGCTTGAATAAAAAAAAACTTACACTAAAAATACACTACTAAAAAACTAGACCGTTCATGCATTTTGACAGAGTGGCCTGCTATTCAGTACTGTCCTAAGTTATGTAGTGTAAACGAAATTTTTAGTATTGACAACTTGGAAGGATAACTTATTGTAATCTCTAGCATACATTACTAAGTTGTACCATCACAGTGTCTTCAAAGTAAAACATAGCTTTGAAAATGCCTTTAGCTAATCTATGTGTGGGGTTTCTACCACTGTATCTGGTAGAAAGTGTTAACGTTATAAATTCGTTTTCAAAATCAATCTTTCTTAATATACGAGTACTCAGGGGGTAAACATTAAATTGACATTAAAAATCTATTATTTCTATGTAGACAACTTTTGAAAGCCCATGTTTTGTAATAGTTGTTATTCGTTTGAAAGAATACTCTCACATTCGCGAAATTGCACACATGGAAGTCGCAGCCCGGCTCAATTGAGAATTCAATATACAAAACTGCTGTCTAAGATGGGTGGTTTTAGCTGAGAAAGACGAGTTTTGCGGTTGGATTGTCCAATTTGCTAAATATATTTTTATCATAAACTATTTCCTCTAAAGTGATTTTTAGAAATTATAACGATCGTGCTAAAAACGCGTAATACTCTACCCTCACCTGAGTCTCTGAGTTTTTACACAATTTATTCTGTTAGCAAATTTCCCGATGTATGGAAGAAACTATTACAGGATAGCACTTTAACCTGGGACAGATTTTAACGAATTTCCTTACAGGGAAGTAGTTATTACCGTAGGTAGCATGGTAAGACCTAGGCCCGGGACCGATTTGCTTTTTAATTTTGATGTCCCCAGAGGCTAAGAACACCATTCGTTCAAATTTGTATATATGTATATTTATAAGTAGAGTTATATATGTGTCCGTGTACGCGATAACTCGAGTAACTTTTGACTGATTTTGATCAAATTTGGCTTAAAGGTGTAAGGTGGGATAAACTTGAATGAGTTCGCGAACCAGCATGTTCGGATCATGTAAACGGGTTAATGTGGGTAAAAATTGGTTTTTCTAATTTTTGACCCTCAAAATACAAAATTTCCTAATCTCTCTCTAGACCTTTTTATATGGCTAAAAAACAAAATAATAATTTTGTATACCTAAGTTTTTGTGCGGTTATTGGTAGCTAAGAAAGAAAAATTAAAATTAAAAATTCCCACGTTATTTTTATGTAAAACTAGCTGTAACCCGCGGGCTTTGCCCCGTTTAACTTCTTAATTTTCAAGATTATCTCGTTCGCATGGCTCAATCACGTCCTGGTTGAAGTTTGTTCGCTACGCTCACTCACCTTTAGGTTGGAGCTCGTTCGCTACGCTCACTCACCTTTAGGTTGGAGCTCGTTCGCTACGCTCACTCACCTTTAGGTTGGAGCTCGTTCGCTGCGCTCACTTGCCTTCAGGTTAGCTCGTTCGCTACGCTAACTCGCCTCCAGGTTGAAGTTCGTTCGCTACGCTCACTCACCTTTTGGTTGCAAATTAGCTGTTGTCATAAATGTAAAAGAAATAATAGTGCTGCACCCTGTTGGTAATCCTTGTAACTTTAATGCTATTGAACATCATAGAACAGAACCAACTTGTTTAATTGAAACAGCTGTTAAGATTCAATAATTCCATTTCTCATAAGGTTAACATGGGAAACTCCAGAGCCACTGGGGCGGAGCCCGAAAGGATTTTTGAAATAAGAATATGCCTATATGTTAATCGGGAATGTGAGCTATCATCATGCCAAATTTCAGCCCAATCCGACCAGTATTTTTCGAGTTTACTTTTCCCATACACACATACAGCAACCACCTCTTTTTTATAATAGTACTAGCTGACCCGGCGAACTTCTTATCGCCTAAGTTATAGGTTTCCCCTAAGACAGACCGATGGAAAGAGAGTACCGTTACGTTTAATTTTCAAGATGATCTCGTTCGCATCGCTCAATCACGTCCTGGTTGAAGTTCGTTCGCTACGCTCACTCACCTTTGGGTTGGAGCTCGTTCGCTACGCTCACTCACCTTTAGGTTGGAGCTCGTTCGCTGCGCTCACTTGCCTTCAGGTTAGCTCGTTCGCTACGCTCACTCGCCTCCAGGTTGAAGTTCGTTCGCTACGCTCACTCACCTTTTGGTTGCAAATTAGCTGTTGTCATAAATGTAAAAGAAATAATAGTGCTGCACCCTGTTGGTAATCCTTGTAACTTTAATGCTATTGAACATCATAGAACAGAACCAACTTGTTTAATTGAAACAGCTGTTAGTTAAGATTCATTAATTCCATTTCTCATAAGAATAACATGGGAAACTCCAGAGCCACTGGGGCGGAGCCCTTTTAAGAATTTCGAAACGGGAAATAGTTTACGTCCGATTCGCATACCTACAGAATTTACACTCCAAATTTCATAACGATCGGTGAAGTCGTTCCGGAGGAGTTTGCAGACAAACACTGTGACACGAGAATTTTATATATTAGATAGATAGATATTGTAAAATGCTGTAGTTTGTTTATAGATATATTTTGATTAAACTTGGCAAATTTATTCTTTTTACACTATTAATATTTTATACTCTCACTTTATTAGTTTCCTTGTAGCAGCAAACCTAAGTACTCGTTACACCCAATGTTATTTAAATAGCTTTAATTGAAAATCAATTCAGACAAATGGAAATTTTCTTAGTCGGCAGGTTTGCTGCGGCTGGGGTATTTTGTTTTATTTGTGTACAATTGTATTTCCTGTAAATAATTTAATAAATAATAAAAACCGTGTATGGCATTACTTAAGTTTACACACATACGAAATATCCAATAGTAATAATTTTTCATGTTGTAAAAAGTCTAAACCAAGACAGCGACAGAGGTTACAATTTAAAATTCAACCCTCTAACTTATGCGTAGAAGCTTATTTTATCACCAATCTTAACTATAAAATAATGACAATTAAAATAAATATTTGTATATAGTATCCAATGTAATAACGGTTATTTATATACATCAACAAACAATTGTTATTTAATGACATGTAAGTGGTCCATGTAATATAACGTATTTTAATCAAATCAGTGTATAATTATTCATTACGCTATGATTAGATCTTATATTTGATATGGTTTAGTAGAGAGTGATGTAGACATGTTGGTATCTCTAATAAACGCGAAGAATATGGTGAAGTAGAATGAACTTATATTTTATTATTCCAATAATTTTATACCAGGTAAGGGTTTGTTTTTACTAGCATTTTTCAATACTAAACTTTTGAACTGCATTTTAAGACTGTTATTCAAGTTTTATCTGTGGGCTCAATCCATTATTTACAAAATTGAATTAACAGTAAGCAAACAGTCAAGTACTTTAGATCTTAGAGAAAACACATACACTTGCATATAGCTTTGACTATTGATAAAAGTATCAAAAATCAATGTTAGTAACCTACAAATGACCAACCACACAAAAGGTTTACTTTTACAGGATGATTGTTTTACCATTATTTATTTTTAACGAACGATAATTTAGGGTCTTAAGTGGACGTTGTAGTGAAGTTATGTTAAGTAACTTTGTTATGGTTAAATAGTTTTATTTTATTTTTTAGATGCACCTTGAAGAAGTTACTTGTTCGAACTCAGATTTTAAATCAATTTTAAAATCACCCCTTTTCGTGGACAAAACAATGTTGATAAAACATATTATTGAAAGTGACCGCTATGTCGTCGTCACCACTCCACCTCAATGTGGAAAATCAACAATCATCGATATGATCAAAACATTCCTAGAGGTAGAAGTAGATGAATACGGAGACCCGAAAACCAACATGAACTTTTCAAGCGACGCCATCAATGATACAACCAACTTTTTGTTTTTTGTGAACAACCATCTTGAAATTTCAAAAGAGTCTAAGGTAATGTTACAACTTGGAAGAACTCCAGTGATAAGAGTGGATTTTAAAAGGGAAGTATCTAAAGTTAACACACTCTACGACGCTATCAAAATCTGTAAAGAGGTTATCCACAGAAGTTTCAAGGAACACGAGTATTTGTTGTATAGTGAGGAACTTTCGTTAGAAAACAAACAGCTGATCAGAACCTGGTGTGATGAACATTCTTACAAATCAAAAATAGACAACATTTTTATGTCACACGGTCTACTCAGTCTCTCACAGTTTTTGTTCAAACATTTTGGTAAACGGAAAGTCTTCGTGCTTGTTGATAATCACGATTTTCTGATCAGCAAAGCCTGCATTGACGTAGAGAAAGATTCGGAATTTTCAGAAATTGTGAATTTTGTCTATGCTATAATTGGTGATCTTTTAAATGAGAATAGCGATTCAATCAGTGGTGCGGTCATCACAGGGGTTTCAGGTTTGCCTGAACAGATTGGATTAAACTTAACCAGTTTTCTAATGTGTTCATTTTCAGAGGATCATAAGCTTAGAGAGTTTTTTGGATTAAAAATAGAGGAAGTAGATGAAATAGTTAATAGATTTGAACATAGCTTGGATCGTAGTGAAATAAAACTGCTGTACACTAACAGCAACGGTTACCACAGCAGAGGCGGTGTTGAACTCTACCATATGCATTCGGTGTTTATGTTTATAAAACAGAAAACAACAGAAAACAATCGTAAAATAGGTAACTACCCTTCTCAAGTCTTAGAAATACTCAAAAAACCATCTATGAAAAATATAATCAACCGACTGTTACTTGGGGAAAGTATAATGTTGAAAGCTTTCAAACACGTTTTCCCAAATGATGTAGATATAAGATATTATTTACGTGATTCTAATGTAAGCGATGATATTCTTTTACTTTATTTGATGAACTGGGGACTAATATCATTCTCTGGAGATACTAATGCAACAAGTTGTCATGTAAAAGTGCCGAACAGTGGAGTTAAAGAGATTTTATTGGAAATATAAATGGTAAGTTTAATTTAATATTTTATTTGACCACTTATAGCTTTGGGACGTCTTAATGTATCCTTAGAAAGGGTTCTGACAGTAATTATTAACATGTTTGGCGAGTAAGATATAAGATTTTTGTCTTCTCTTTCTTAACAGGACGTTATTTGTATCAATTATTTGTAAAAAATGCTTATCCTCTGGAAATAGTTAAGTACTCACTGTAAATGGTACCCAAAAAAGAATTAGATTTAGTCAACATCGACTCATAAAATGTCACCGAGCATGGAACACACACAGAAACATACTAGGATAGTAAAACAGTGGGAAATTTAAAGACGACGGGTTTTCATTTGTGAAAACTGCAAAAATTACATTTTACGCTACCTATTTGGGAAATGCAATAAAAATTATTAAATCAAATAATCATATTATTTAAATATAAAGAATTTGTCAAACACTATAGTAGGGGTTTCAGCAGTAAAGTGATACCTAGTATATCAAACAAACAAAAAACTATTCTGTTAAATCTCTTGATGAAATTGATTTATTTCTTCTAATATTTATTTGATACCTAGTATATCAAACAGACAAATAAATATTCTGTTAAATATCTTCGTAAAATTTATTTGTTTCTTTCAATATTCACTTGATTGTATTGTAAGGGATAAGGAAATGCAGTTAGAAAAACGTAAGAAAGATGGTTCAACCCCAAAACAGAGGTAAGTCTAGAGGCCTGTGGCGATCACAGATCTTATAAACTGTAATGGGAGGGGAAGTTGCCTGGCAGTGACTGTTCAGTTTTATTGCTAGAGCCGCGTACTTGCCTGTAAGAAAGTCTTTTTACACACTTTTTGAGGCTTGTTTAAAGAATAACTTGTGTAAAATTAGGTTTGTATTCAATTTCCGATTAAAAAAAATACAGATGGCTCTCTTCAGCGACCACAATAATTCGATAATTTTGTCACAACAATTATCCGCCTTGATTCACCATAAACTTCTGGATATATTCCAGGTTTCACTCATCATAAATTTGATTCACTTGAACATTACTTTTGCCACATATTAGTAATTAAAAGCTAGGATACAGATCTACGTGGATACTCGTATTTTAGTTTACAAATGCAAGAAACCTATCTCACAAATAGCACATAATATACTCACAATCTTACTAATTTTATCTGACCTTGAATTATATAGGGATTTTTTTTACATATTTTTACAAATAAATAGATTTGTCTCTTCATTTTACATACTATGCAAGCAAAGACAATCATAATATATACATAACATTATGTAATATATTTCGGTGAACAAGTATATTCAACAGTTTCCACATGCAATATTACGATAAATCTTATTTTATAACGGTGAGTAAGATAGGTAAACACAACATTACATGTAAGGAAAGTAAGACTACTGCTTCAATAACATTGTAACGAAAGTAAATGTATCATTATAATTATTTCCTGGTAAAAAAATACATTCAAGAACATGATGCACTTTTATCATACAGTACATAATGCTGGCATATGTTCTTAACCAAACGCCAATTATTTATGCTTACGCGCATAACAGCTGACTCGCAAGTTTTGGTTTCTTATTGGTTCATTGTTGTCTTGTTCGATGTTCGTGTCGTTGACGGTTTGATGTGCTTTCTTGTTACTACAGACAGTGTTCGTTAAGGTTATTGTCTATTCCTTGTAATGTTCGTTTAGGTTTTAGTTTCTATATCGTGTAGTGTTTGTGATTAGTGTATGCGTGTGTCACGTGATATAAAGGCGTTGTTTAATGCAATATTAAGGATGGTGCAATACTTGGAAAAAGGTAGATATTTTTCAATTCCATTTTAGTGGTTATGTTACCGTACATACTGTATATTTTTATGACATTATTTTATAGACATTGATTTGTGTCAAATAGCTAAACTGTTTTAAATTTTTGGGTAGGCTTGTAGTATTTTATACATTATTTACATCTGGGGATTTCATACAAAAATTCTTAAGTGAAGTTTTAAATATAGGGAATATATATAAGGCAATAGATAGGCTATAGTTAGATATTTTAAACTTATAGATTCAACAACAAGATTTTATAATCATAACTGTGTGAGAAATTGGTGTACCTGAAAGAAAAAATAACTAATTTTTATTGCCAAAGTGAATTAGGCTATTTCTAGTTGTATGTAAAATAAAAACATTAACAATTGCTAGAAGATAAGTAATATAAGTTGGTGGCAATTAAAAAAGTATATCCTAAGAAAGGAACAGATTTCTAATTGCTATGTTTAAAACAGTAAAGTCTGTCATGCATCCCGTTGCAAAATATAGTTATCAAGCCATGCAACTGTAACCTCAGATCCAGACGGCAGTTGCTGATTGTTGAATTGTTGTTCTCTGTCTCATTCTACGACGAACCATTGTTGTGACGGTTCACTTTAGATAGACTATTTCATGGGTTGTTTGTAATAATTACCTCGTGACAATTTATCGTGTATATTTTGTATTTCAACTATTTCTGTATCTGTTAGACCATACGTGTTTATTGCGTAGGGTTCAGCAGGAATAATAATAAGGTTATTTTCTACGCCAGTGGCATTTCTACACTAAAGTAAAAGTTAATTTTTGTTTAATCGCTTTTAAGGGTACTCGCTCCAAACCCAATGAGTTAAAGAAATTATATTCCGTCAGTGAAAACAGATGTCTGTTTGGTAATTGGTTATTTCAATACTTTGTATTATTTTAGCGAATTTACCTATAAACAAGACTTTTACCAGATGTGGCCGTGGCAAGACCTAGACCTAGCCCGGATCCGATTTAATTTTTCATTTTGATTTCCCCAGAAGCCTAAAACACCATTAGTTCAAATTTTATATAAATATTGCCTATAGTACCTGGGGACCAAGCTTTGCCCGGGGAATCGTCTGTATACTTTTCCACATATTCAATGGTATAACCTAACTTTAGAGACAATGTGTCTACCCGTCATGAAATAACAGTTGTTGGTGTGTAAACGTTCAATGTGTTTAATGGACCTTTTGTTATGAAATGTGCATTTTTATAAACTTAAGTTGCATGTAATGCAAAATAGTATAAGAATCTATATAATCAATACGCCAACACGAAATTTGTCTTTTGGATTCCTCCGCCATTTCTTAACAGATTTCGAACGTTGACGTCTCATTGGAAAGAGCGTGTCGCGTAGATTTGCAAACTGACTCTACATTTTGGAAAATCCTTAGGCCCTGCCCCAGTGGCTATTGATGTATTGCAAAATGGTATTTATGAATGAATATTTAATTTGCATCGGAATTCAATTATGGGTAGTTAATTGTTGTTATTTTTTATGTCTTAAGCTCATAGACGAATTAAATAATTATTCATTGAGCTCATGAATATTAGAACAGAAAGCGGTAGGCTGTGGATAATAAACATAAGCAAATGACGTAACTGGTTCGAATCTTATGATAATAACATTAACATTTGATTAAGACAGTTCCATTTTAAAAGTGTTAACTAAAGCATAATTTGTTCATGTTTATGATCCATACTGTGTCTGTTCTAGTACCTATTCGTGATAACACTTTATAATTATCTACCTTTCGACTTGATAATAGTTTCTTCATGATTATAACTGACATTGGTGAACAGTCATGACAGAAATATATATATTTGTAGCCTATAACCAGTTTAACCTGATTTAGGGAACGACAAGCTTTGGACAGTTCTCTTGGACATTCACAACTTTTTTTCTATTGAGGTTTTGATAGTTAAATCTCACTCAGATTATGATTAAGCAATGTTTTTACAATTAAAATAGTTACTCATCCCGTGTTTCAATACAGGATTATTATACAGAGGATTATGACGTGGATCTTTAAACCTACTGTAAAAACCGTTGCGTACCCGTTAATGATAATTATAAAATCGCAATCGTATAGTTATTACTTTTTTTTTATTTAATTTTCCACACAGCATGGTTATAGATGCTTCAACAGACTTATAAATTACTTCCATTACAATGACTTTAAGAACTTTTCACACAGTAAAGCAACATTATAATGATGTGAAAGCGCGTATAACGATGGAAAGAGTAATTATTTCTTGAATTCAGTGTACGATAGTAGGCTTGTTTTGTTTTAAAAACACCAAAGCTTATTTTGTTAATCCACAAAAATAAGTAGGTTTTTACAATAGAAATAGTTCGTTTAAGGAATTTTATATCAGCAAACCCATTCCACAATACGTCCAAAAAACTACTGGATAGCGTGAAGAGTGGCAGTAAGATGAATTTATCCTCCAAACTTTTGTACTGCATAACACAGACTGTAAGCGCTAGAAATGTCTTAAAGTTGATCAAATTTTCACATTTACTTACTTTGGTGTTTGGTTCAAATAGTTAAGTATGAACGAATTGTAGAGGGAAGGAACGATTAATATACGAGTGGATACAATATTAAAATGTATTTGTATAAGGTATTACTTAAATTGTATTTGGTAGAAACAAACTTATGTTGACATAATCAATCCCTCCATACTTAATTTAACAGCTGACTCAGTTCGGTTTAACACGAAACTCAAAGTGGAGTGTAAGTTGGGTTTTGTAAGTTGTGTAATCAAATCTCCAAAGTCTTGCTGATAACTTAACGTGAAACAGTTTAGACGATCCGTGATACGGCGACTTTGATAACTTCATCTCTTTGAACTTTTACCATGAGTTTAGTTCGGATTAGATTAAAAGGAGAGGTTAAAAATTATCCTATATAAGTTAAGAAAATCAATCATTAGATCTTTGATCAAATGCTTTATCGTTGCTGGTGATGCAAACGTTTTCCTAATATATATATAGCTTTTTGTAGTGAAGGTATCTTAATCCACACTCAGAGCGCTATAATGACTTTTAAATGAAATGAAATGTAATAAACAGCTTTTTTTAGGTGATTTTAGGATCTCATGGTCTTTTCTTACACTTAACGTCAAAAAATAATAATAACAACAAAATAATAATAACAAAAAATAAAATAAAGTTATTAACATAACTAGTAATAAAATAGCTTACATTTATTCATCTTCCCCATCATACAGTCACACACACATACACCCTCTGCTGCATCTAGGCCTAACGCACGCCATCCCGCTAAGCCACGGTTATTATTTCAAGGTAATATCATAGATTAAACATACTCCCTTAGGAGTATGTTAAATCTATGGTAATATTCCTTCAGCTCCACCATCATTCGGATTCGGGTTTCTATGGATTTGATGGGAAAAGGTCTGGAAAAGGTATCGGAATTCCATCGGCGGCATGCTATTACTAAAACTGATAATTATAAACCGTTGTTCTGTGATGAGGAATACGAAGCGTGGATGAGCCAGAGCGGGTATCCCTTGCGCCTATTTTATTCAAAAATTAAAAATCTTCACAAGATGATTTGGAATTCCAAGATTGATGAGTGAATGGGTAATAGAAGGTAAAACTTTCGAATGGACTAGTACAATAAATTCATATTCCCTACCATTACAGCATTACTTAAGTTTTTACAGATTTATTGGTTAATTTAATACAGTTTGTATGTGTATTTAACAATAATGGTTATCTTAACGTTCCAGCAAAACGTGCATGACTGTAAGCCATGGGAATAGAAATAGACAATTCAATTCCACATTTCTAGGATTCCATTTAACCCATTAATTGTTTTTAAATTGTAGTAAACTAAAATAGATTCACCAGATGCGGGGTACCAACTAATTGGGGTTGAATGATAACTTCCCGTTACCAACCTGGTCGATCAATGACTCTAAAACTGATTAATTCGCTCGACCATTGCAGATAATGCAGCCTTTGACTTTGTAAAAGCAGTTCGATGTATTCCGAATTTCACTAGGCTAATAATAAAACTGCATATCCTGGTCAATAAAATCCATTGTACATTACAGTCCATAGTGTGATACATTAACTGTTCTGTATCGTAAATGTTTATGATTTTTTTAATGAACTAGGTGTTCACGGATTTATAAAATGACTTAAAGCAGTTATTAAGAATGACAATGGAAAAGTCTAAGGTAAAATATTGATCATATTTTATATTTAAATTCATTTTGAATTTATTTCCGGAATTGTATTTCCTAATTAGCAATAAATAGTAATTTATGTAGGTAATTTCCATACGGCCCGTTAGCCAGGAGATTTAAATTAGTTGATTGACGGCAACGTTTTTATTAATTATCAGATTTAGCCTGACGATAATCCGTGTGGCAAGTCGAAATATATAACCATTGTGGCTTCTTTTGAATTTTCCCGGTAAAATTATAAACATTGCAGATGAGCGGATCTTGTGCACTGGTAAAACGATATAGTTTATAATCAATTTTTGTAAGCCTTCTAAGATTTTACATAATTTCAAAGTATTTTAAATTACAACTCTCTAGAGAGAGTTACGTAAAGACCTGGACGAACAGTCTCAGTTCTCTGGGGAATTTTAATCTACCCTCAAATGTTTTGTACTTGTCTGACTCTGGGCAGCGACGACCTTTGTAGTAGATACAAAATGGAAAGAAGTAAAATTGTAAATACCCGATAGCGTACAAAGATAAAATAGTACTGGTTAAACTTACGTTTCTGTTGGGACAAACAACCGAATTAAAGTATCGATTATTCGATAGTTTCATTCATATGTCGTTTGGTTATTTAGGTTAAGTTAACCTAACTAACCAAACGATATATCGAATAATCGATTTATCAATCGATATTTTCATTCGGTTGTTTGTGCCAACAGATACGGAAGTCTACCCGGTTAAACAATGAAAAACCAAAAGCAGGAAATTACTACCACTTCTGAAGAAAATAAGTTACCCTATCTCGATCGAAAAAAGCTGTGCGCAAAACTTACAATAATAACTCAATAATTTGTTTGACTGAACATAATATAATCATTGTAAGGATGCCACAAATATATTTTAAAATTGTTGATAGACAGTGATGAATGAAAGGTGGTAAGAGTTGATTGAATGATGGATAGTCATGTATATCTTCGTGGATGGTTGGTAGAGTATCGTAATTTGTTTGCTGTTATATTAAAATGGAGTGTTCCAAAATAAATATTGGCATGGTTATTTATAAGGCGAAGAATTACTGTTACGTTTCTATACATAATTCCATATTGATCTTCCTTAGCTATGCAATAAACCTAACATGATCAGTTCCACAATATATAGCTATACGTTTGTAACATATTAAATATACATGCACGAGATATATTTTTGAATTATTTAAATATCAAATGTTTTCTGAAAATAAAAAGGTAAGTCTAACATGCCTAGGATGAAGATACACTAGTACAGACCTACCAAACCTTTTCAAGTTTGGGAAAATAGTAAAAATAAATTATAATTCACCAATGCAATACGAATTTAAGATATAAATTTTTATTGACAGACATCTTAACAGTATGATCAAAGATTTAAAGTACAAAGCTCTAGTGGATGTGTAATTGTTGAATGGAGAAAAATGTTGCTATGTATATAAATCATAAGAATGCAATACATGAGTAAGTATGATGTAAAACGTTAACAAATGCTTTTAATATAAACCTAATACACTGTGTATTGTGTTTTTGTGTTTGCTTGAAACCTTTAAATGTAGACAACATTATCCCTTTACATCTTCAATGACTGAGTCGAACATGTTTACATTCTGTAAAATGAAGTCTTCATGAAGTTATTACTTTACTGAAGGCGTTTTTCTCAAAATTATGTAGTAGTTCTTTTTTAAATATGTTGTAAATATGTTATAAATAAATATGTAAATATGTTATGTAAATATGTTGTAAATATGTTAAATATGTTGTAGTTCTTTTTTTAAATAATATTCATAAGACTATTGATTAAAATTTTTCCTGTATGTATTTAAATGATGCTGGCTTTTGTGTTATGGTATTAGAAAAACATGTGTGCTTTTTTGCTAAACAAAAGCATGCCATTTATTTTTATGCAGAATAAATTACGTGATCAAGTTCAATATCATCACGAACCAGATTGTTAGAATAGTTTGTATGATAAGCCGATTCAAAACTGTTTTACTTTCTTTCCGTCAGATATAATTGAAAAAAAAAAAAAAAAAAAAAAAAAAAAAACTTTCATCAAGAAGACAAAATTGATTTTGCATTTTATCAATCAATTACCAATTTATCAATGATTGAGATGGGATCGACACTTGAATGCGTATTTTAACCCAAATATGAGTGAAGAGTGAGATGATCTGTGTAGCGTTAACTGCGTAAGATCACCGTTGCAGACTCGAGGTTATCTGTCTTTTATACACACTTTGCTAGTATTCAATTTTAACCTCAAAATTCTTGGTTGATGTTGAAAACATTGTCCTACATTGTTGTTTTTGGTTGTACTGGCCTAAAAAAAATAATCGGAAATTACTGCTTCTTTCTTAAGTCCCCAAATAATAAAAAGCTTTAAAACTAGTTTCAAATACAACAAATACTACAAAATGAGTGCACATATTAAAGAATTATTTTAAAAACAGATTTGTTATTAACATCCCAAGTGATATAGATAACAGCTTTTTGATTTAGTTCATAAACCCACCAGAACACACATATTGAATATAAAATAGTTATTATAACCTTTACTTTGTATAGGAAGCTAACAAAACCTTTATTCAGAGCCATTTAATATTATAACTACCTTCGTAACTAATTATTTCAATGACAAATAATCATCCATAGCCCGACACAACTGTAATACAGTTAAACCAAGGTCACTACAGTCACAACCGAGGCTTAACAATTGTAATGTCAGCAGCTGTTAGTTTGTATTTTAATGACAAATAATCATCCATAGCCCGACACAACTGTGATACAGTTAAACCAAGGTCACTACAGTCACAACCGAGGCTTAACAATTGTAATGTCAGCAGCTGTTAGTTTGTATTTTAATGACAAATAATCATCCATAGCCCGACACAACTGTAATACAGTTAAACCAAGGTCACTACAGTCACAACCAAGGCTTAACAATTGTAATGTCAGCAGCTGTTAGTTTGTATTTTAATGTTTAATGAGCTCGCAGCCTTTTGTTCTTTCATTCTTTGTTGCAACGCTACTGAACATTTATAATTTAAATACTCTGCACAATAAAACAGCTTGGTACTTTACTCTGTCTAATCCTAATATTTGCCCCACAACATGAACCTTTAAAAACTGTTATGTTGTATAACTGATTTATACAAAAACTCCACTTTTCCTATAAATAAACCAACGCGCGTTAGTATGTAAAAATAATATTATGTAAAATTTATCGGGATGTATTGAATTTTTGTAAAACATTGGCCATGTTTTTGCCTAAATATCAAGAATAAACAATTTAAGGTTTAAGGACCAAGTTAATTATTTTACCTATGACAGTCTTTTTAAGTGGTCGTTTCAGTTCAGTTCTTAGTATTGAAAAGTTTCACATGACAGCATTGTTTACTTTCATAATAGCATAGTTTTACTCTTAACAACACGGGTACGGACCAATAAGGATCAAGGATTTGGAGAGAAGAAGTAAAATTGTAATGATTCGAACTGTAACTAATCAGCTGTTCAGGCCAATTTAATTGTTGAGTGATGCAATTAGTGTTTGATACAATGTTTCAGTGTCAGTGGCAGTGAGAGGCTATACACGAAAACATAACCTAAGTTATGAGTAGTGATTTTTAGTAATTAAAACACTGTTGTAGGTAAAGTAGTGTACGAAACTAAATGGTGTTAACGACACGAGTAGAAAATTTAAAGTACGAGCCTTTCACTATTGCTCGTATACAATAAAATTATTCCTTATTTTAGGTAAAGGTCCACAAAGTTTTCGAATTTGAGATAGAAAGGTAAATTTAACAACACTAAACTAAATGATCAAATACCATTAGTAGAATGGAAACATAATCAAAAGAAAAAGGACTTTTTGTGCTATTTAGTCAGCATTTAATGTGTAAAAAAATATCATAATCAAAATACTTTAATTTATTTGAAACATTTATTCATTTATTAGCTCATTAAACAATAGCTATTTTTAATGAGGAAATAATTTTTGGTAACGCAGTTGGACTATATTTCTTTATTTGCTCAACATCTACACAGCAAATAAAAGCGCACTATCCATGGTGTACGAGTTGAATATTTTTTATCTAATATTCTTGAATATTTTGGAATATAATTCGTTATTAGCTCTCTCCTGGTTGAAAATTTGCGAATGTTAACAAGTGTTTGAATATCAATGAGCCTATGGCCGCCGTTGGCCACCATTCATATGGCTCAATATGCATACATTTCAACGTTTCAGCTTATTGATATCATTGCTTACTGAGCTCAAACCAACGTTTCATTAGTTTCTTTCGTTCAAATTTGTATGTATGTATATATACAGGGTGATTGGTACTCAGTGTGACAAAAGTTTATTGGTGTAAGTACAAAGTAAATAAAGTGTAATGGAGCATATGAGAGGTCCCAAGTCTAAAAATTAGCCTCCCAAAGAATTATTTTATATTTTTAAAAAATAACCATGTTTTAAAACTTAATACAGCAATTCCTCAATTACCTGTATATGGATTTGAGTAGATGATATCATTTTCGTGTACTACATTCAATTTTGAATAAGAATAATAGAAAATGACGGGGATCAGTAGTATAAACTTCATTTTTTTATTTTTTTTCCCTACGCCAGTGGCATTTCACAAGAGAAGTTGCGAGAGATTAAATGTTTAGTGGATGTGCCGGGGATTGAACCCGTACCTCCCGCACCGAAGTCCGAGACGCTAACCACTAGGCTAGCAACACAACCAAATTAGATTCATTGTAAATAGATTCAAAGATAACAATTTAAGCTGTTTGATAAACACAAAAAAACATTGGTCTATTGCATTTACACCCTGTATACAATAAGGTGGCCAAGCTTTCCAACCATATTTTACACTATTGAGGTTTAGGTATCCTTTTGTTTGTTTTAGTGGTTTGAATTATAGAAAACAGTGAACATTTTACTGTTTTTACTCTTCAAGCTGAAACAAAACTAAAATTTTTCCTTAATACGTGCCGACTTTCTATGTTTTAAATGTTAAAGAAACCATGTTTTGTAGTTTTCAAAAAACTAAAGCTTACATAAGCAGACATGCCCTACTAGTCTTATCGTTTCCATTGTGCAGTGCTCTAGCATGCTATTTTGTTTGGTTTTTAGTTTATTCTGAAAATAATTATGAAGTAAATTGTATACGGATTGAGTTTCGTTGATGGCTGAAAAATACTTTCAAATTTACTAGTAATCTCTAGAGATGAGAAATTAAGGGCTGGATGAGCAGCCACAGTCTCTAGGGAATATTTAATCCACTCTCAACTGTGTTGTTCACTCACCTTTGTTGTACACTGGAAATGAAAAGGACAAGTAAAGAAAAAAAAAAAATAAAAAAAACAACATAAAGAGGGATTTGAAAGAATCAAAATCTGCGTCAAAACGTAACAATAAAAAAAAAATACTTTCATATATCATAATAAATTAATATCCGATCAAATTGAAAACTATTTAGAATACTACTCGTATTGATTATGCGCTAAACATTCTAAATATTCCACTCGTGACGAATATAATATTTAAAGGATGCTGTGAACATATATTTCGGAACCCTCAATAGAAAGTGACAAATGACAGATGGTATGAAGGAGTTGATTGAATGATGGATATTGATGTCTGCCTCATGAAACGGAGAACGCATCATATGCAATCGTGGTTTGTGTGTTGATTTTTTAATACATATTTTTAAATAGATACAAATTACATTTGTTGAAATAATAATCAGAATACAGATTACCTCTCCGTGTTTTCTTTTGCCTCATAAGCAAAGGGTGTAGGCTATATTATGACTAATATGAGGTACATACCTTTACGTCAACAGTTCAATTTTGTCGTAAGTGGAACTCACAACATGTTTCGCCTATTCAGGCATCGTTAGGTGATATCCTAGCAAGAATGCTTTGTCTTCATCCATGATGGGGTCGTCAAGAAACATTTAAATAAATACACACACATTACGCACGAAAACATTTGTTGTTGTTGCGAAAACATTGTTGCACGAAACAATTGTTAAATGTTTTCGTGCGTAATGTGTGTGTATTTATTTAAATGTTTCTTGACGACCCCATCATGGATGAAGACAAAGCATTCTTGCTAGGATATCACCTGACGATGCCTGAATAGGCGAAACATGTAGTGAGTTCTACTTACGACAATTGAACTGTTGACGTAAAGGTATGTACCTCATATTAGTCTATTAAAACAAAGTGACAAGTTTTAAGGGAGATTGAATGTTGTACAGTAAAACATTTAGGCATGTTATTGCAAACATCTTTGACTGGCTTGTTACATCCTGGTTGTGTTATTTTAGAAATTTATTAAGTGGTTGACCTTAATGGGTGATTCTAATAAATATTTATTATTTACAAAATTGTTTTATAGATGAGAAAACTGTGCTTTACGAATGAAGTATATTAAATGTAAATAACTGTAAAAGGGCGATGTTTCTTAAACGAAGTTTGTAACTATATTGAACCGTGTATTATCTGTATACCCTCTAAGAAAAATCTCTGACTGGTTTTTACTTGCGGCTTATACTAAGTTTGTATTTAATTTTACCTGACACTTACAGAAAAAAAAAAACTGTTAACTAAAAGTTCCTAAGTTATTCTTGTAGATATAAATAATAAGTACACGGTTGTAGTGTGCTCGTTTATGAACATATTTTAATCGAATTTGGCAAATTAGTTTTTTTAAACTAAGATATCAGTTCTTTAACAAACAACCAATGTCAATAAATTGCGTTAGGCATTGCCATTCACTTGTTAAATTATATTATTTTACAAGGATATTTACTTTTATTATGCTTCATTTAGTCATCTTAAATATGCATAAAATGCTCAAAATATTTCACAATATAATATAATTTACGAAGTAAAACAGTAAAACATATTATGATGATAAGCTAAAACTATTAATGCAAAATGTAAACATTGCTAACTTTGTGTTAAAATCAATTCTTTATTAAAATGACTATTCGACTTAAACTTGTCCAACTTGTCGTGAAGTCACATTTCTCCAGGTAAAGACTTTGATGTATTCAAAGCCCCCATCGAGTATAAAAGGTCCACCGAGAGATATAACTCTCGACGAGGCACAAAAGACAAACTTTTATCCCGCCTGTCTGTGGAAAAATAAGTAGAAAATGATCACTTATGTTGCCCAATCGATTTGATAACATGTTCAGATGGTTAGAAACCAAGTGTATAGAAGACTATAGAAGACTATAACAGATATATCGTTTTCCTAGGACAAAACAATTTAAAATTTTTATTTGCAGCTTAACTGATGGAAAAATAAAGCCTACATTGATGCAGCTTGTATATTGTTTGACATATAAAGCTTAGGCCTATGTTTAGCGTTCAAATCCATCCAAAAGTCAGTTTTGTTATGCTAAAGGTAATTCCACATCTAGTGGTTCAGACCCCACATAAAGTTTTGGGTTAACCTAGCAAAGGAAATAGATATTTGTAAAGTGAAGAAATTTTATCTTCATTGGATAAACTACACTTAAAAACCATGTGTAATTTTTCAAAGTCTGATAAGCTTGAATTAATTATAACTTTGTATACATAATATAGATAACTTATAAACTAATTATCGGTCTATATATAGTAAACATGTTCAGTGGTGTTCAAAGGTTCAATAGGATAGCAGACCTTTACAATGTGACATCATTGAATGCATCCTGCGGTCTCTGCAGCTTTTAATTGATTGGTATGAATGGGAATCTGATGATTAAATTGATTTATTATGTTTTAAAGGTCAATCAATTAATCAGTTATTTGAAATAGTGACGCATACTTGCATATTTTAATCCAAATGTGAGTGAAGGATGAGTGTAGAATGTTGTGAGATGATCTTTGTAGCTAAAGTTCAGCTTGTTTATCAGTCAGGATAATTGTTTAAAGGCCAACGATCAGGAACAGCTGGGTACGGTTTCTAACAATCAAGAAGCTACCGCATTTTCTCAGAATCGAACTGGTAATGTTAGACGAGCATTAATTATACCACTCAACTACCAAGGCGACTGTTTATAACAATAAATAATTTTCCTACACATGTTAAATGAGATTCTTTACTTAAAACATTTAAGATTTTCTAAACTGACGTTCTCATGGTTCGCACTTCAATTTGAACTAGTCTCAAAATGTTGGTTTACTTAAATATTAGACTACTTTAGTGTAATAAATTTAACAATATTTTCAAACTGATAAAACTGATATGCGACGTTACCTATTTACGCCTTTAGATCTTACAGCTTAACGCTAAAGAAAATGCTGATGCAGGTTAACAATTCAACTCTAAGAATATTTTCAATTTCGCAAGGTTTCGTTATTACCCTGGTTTGCTAAATACAGTATACTTTTAGCCAAACAAACAAAGATGGTTTTAGTGTAATTCTGCAAGGGAAGTATACACTGCCACGTTACTCAACCTTCACAATACCAAAACTACATTACATTCACCCTTTGACAGTGTAACCTCGTTGTAAACGACCACGCAATGGGATTTATTTTGCCTTATTTTCTAAGAGGTAAAACCCAGCAACTTTTAAACACATCAGTCGCAGGAAATCAGCAGATTGAGCGAAGCACTATTTGTCCGTCAGGAATTTTACTCAAATATGTTTTGTAAATATGCCAGATTTATTCCCTACTTAAATAACATTATATTTAATGAGTATTTTGGTTTCCTGACACTGCTTTATAAAAAATGGGTTTTTAGTAAAATGCTTCTTAATAGCTTAGAATTAAATAAAATAAATTCGCCTAACTTCATAAAATATATCCGTTAAAAAACGTTTACTTTACCTTGACACTATGAAATGTGAATCCTGTGACTATGAAACCTTATCGTCACTATGTTCAGTTATTGACGATACTTATTCTCAATCGTTTATAGCAATTTAAATTTGTCATGTGGCCTTTAAGTATAACCGGCAACGCATCAATAAAAAATTATTTTTTTAGTCCCAACCAAATAGTTTTGAAATAAATTGAGACATTTTATGTTCAGCGCGTAAAAAATGGTAAAAACCAAAAGTATTGCTAATTTACATGCATTAAGGGTAAAAATAAAAGAAAAACAATAATAATCTATTGATTCATTGATTGAATCCAGACAGTCCTAGTCCCTTTGCACGTCATTCAAATGTGGGCTTTTTTACTCCCCTTTTAATTTATATTTATTCAACCCCATAAAACCTCGTTCCCAAATCGAGAAGTTACAGCAGTTTATACAGCCCTACACAATCATGCAGCTGTTAATCAATAAAATTAACATCTTGAGTTATCGGGATCATGACATTATAGCCTACAGGGTGTCTAGAAGTAAATTGCTAAACTACGGGAAATGGTTCTTAGGGTCAAAATAAAGAGAAACTTGAGTGTTTTTCTCTTTAATTTCACCCATAAAAATCGTTTCCCTGAGTTT
This sequence comes from Macrosteles quadrilineatus, assembly GCF_028750875.1. NCBI lineage: Eukaryota > Metazoa > Arthropoda > Insecta > Hemiptera > Cicadellidae > Macrosteles > Macrosteles quadrilineatus. The sequence continues at coordinate 102,678,635 of NW_026542596.1, read as the reverse complement.
AACTGATTTTTCATATTTAAGTGAACTCACCCCCTTTGGTTTTAAGGGGTTAATTCATGATGAAGATTTCAAGTATTTAGTTTTGATGCTAATTGTAAGAGTTATACGTATTTTCGTATCTGACTAGTCAGAGTCCTAATAAGCTAAGGTGTCCTTAAGAAAGATGTCTTAAAAGGAGCAACAGCTCAAGTACCTATTACTTTTATCTTTTCCATAAAATATTTATAAATACTACTTACAATACAACTACTTACTACTTATACTACTACTGCTTAATACTGCTTACTATACAATACTGAAAGAAGCATTAAAAATGCAAGAAATATTTCCGAGTTTGACCATTGAAACCAAAACTAATATAAACATTCTAACAGTTCCAGCATTATAACCAAACCACGATTTTCTTCATTAATTTATGATTAATTAATATTATAAAACTAAAAATAAATTTTGTCCACAAAAAATTCTTAATATTTACTGTTAGGTTGGCTTTGAATGGAGGAAAATGAATGTTAGAATCACTGGTTTTCACGCAATCTGAGCATTATGTGTTGTGATATTTTGTTCCGCTTCCCTCTATATAGAAGTGTAATACACACTCAAGAAATAACAATAATTTTAGTGATGGCTTTACACTTATATTTTTAATATGCACAAAAAACAAATAAAATTGTCTGGTAAAAATGTATTTTATAGAATTTTGGCATTGCATCTTTTTGCCGTAATGAGAGTGAATATATTAATTTCAAAGAGGAATAAAAAGTTTAACAAGTTGATTGTATTCAAATCGTCAATACAGCTGTTTCAATTAGTTTAATGAAAATAGTCTGCTGCATAGACATTCAGCTCGTTCATGCATTTGACATTGAAAGGCTATCAGTTCAGTTATTGAATTTATGAATGGAACTAGATATACAGAAAATCAATTAAATCTACTTTATATATCCTGTTTTTTCAATGCAAAATTTTTTCCTTTTTAACATTACTATTTATTACTATTTTCATCACTCATACTCAATACATATATTTTACAGTTACAACTGTTAGAACTAATTTTTGTGATAGTAACAGGTACTTACCATGCCTTCATTGTCAAACGTATTATTGGGTAGGCAATAGATAATCGGTTTTCCAGCTTTGTTACGGTCTACCATCCTCAATACTGAATGACCCGGAAATAATTTATATCTGTTAATTCGTTACTCACAAAGAACGCTTCAAATTATCAATGAAATTTTAGTTAATGGGAGAAAATTGCCTACATTAGTTAAACTTACAAAAAAAAGATTAAACAGCTTCGATCACTATGCTAGATTTAAAGTGAATTCTTTTGACGAAGAAATCACTTCACTATCTTTAGATTGAATTTAAACTTGTATACCACATTCTTCGTACAGTAGCCTATATGATACAAAATAGCTTTATGTTATGCCATTTGTATGATCAAGATTGCAAATTTTACTACATTGTTGCAGCACAAATAATATTGTTATTGTCTTTATTTATGGAGGATATTATATGTTCATGGCAGTCCACAAAAAAAAAAAAAAAAAAAAAAAATGTATAGTAAAATAATTCTGTTCAACATTCATCAGCAACAGTAGTTAGCAATTAATAGGTAAACTTAAAATAATCACAAACTGTTTACATTTACAAAACGTTAGGTGTGTTATATTTAGCGAAAAAAAAAATATTTTTACTTCAGTTTTTATTTAGAGGTTAATAATATCAACCTTTATATTTCTATTTCGACAAAAAGTCCAAGCTCTGGCCATTTAAAACTTAGCTATTCAGATCCAGGTTTTAGTGACTGTACGGCATTAACTCTTTTGTTGTTCATTCTTTTATTATGATGCTACTTAATGCTCCAACTGAAAACTTTGTAGAAAATCGTTATTTCTAATAACTCCAACTGCCGAAACAATTCGTGTTTTGATATTTCAAAAAGAATTAATTTATTACAAATTGATTTATTTTTTAAATATTGTTTACGATAGAAAATTATTTTAAGATGATAGTTTAATATCTATCTCGTTTCAAGCGAATTGATGAAGTTGTATCGATAAACACTTAAACGAGTCTTTTCAGGTTTTGTTTATATTTCCATCTTCCAACGCAATGGATAACAAAAAAACTCCAGGTGGATCTTTTAAGACATGAAGTTATGAAAGTCTTCGTATCACGGATCGTCTGAACTGTTTCATGTTACAAGTTATCAGTCAGACTGTGAGATTTGATTACCTAACTTATAAAACCAATTTGGAAGACTCAAGCCTCTTGATTTAGGGAGAATTTTTTATTTCAACCAATTTGGTATGTTGGTTTTTGAGTTGGTACGTGTAATGTGATTTTTCCCTGTTTTGCAAGAGAGTGAATTTTACACACAGTGATAACGCACATTTTTAGATATTCATAATAGTAAATATGCATTTATACACTCAAGCTTCATACATAACAAAAAATAAAATAGCTTTGTATGATGAACGATTTTTAAAATGTTACATAGTTCTATTGACAGAAAAGACGATTTTTCATAGTCCGTAATGCTTTTCCCCTATTTTAAACAGGCAATCTGATCAAATAATAAACTAGGTAATGTATATTTTGCACATATTGGCTTATCAATTTTCTTTCGTAGAAGAGCAAGACATTTATAGTTGTAACTGCTGCCCGGGCAGTACCAGCATTTTGCCAAGTTGTGTACTTCAGATGTAATTTTGATAGCAGCTTCTAACGCTGATTGCATAGTATTGTGAACTTTTTGAAATTTTAATTTGAACTAATTTGAGATGTTCTGTACAAAAGTTCATCAATATACGTAAATCTGGCCATTTTGTAAAATTATTAATCTAATCAGACCTTATGCTTGTTACAGAATTGTGTGCTTAATAAAAAGAGGCTTAGCACAAAAAGTTGCAACTCACTGTTAAAATTTATGTTTATTTTAATACATTTCAAACTAAAACTAATGATTGTCCACAAACCTGTACTTATGTAGGTTTCTCAACAATAACATTAACAGTAGAACCTCTTTAATCCAAACCCCCGTAATCAGAGCTTCCACTAAACCGAACGCCTCATTGCTCTACTCTATACACAGTACAGTAGTTCTTTATTGTATACTCTTTTTATTGATATACGCACCGTAACTGTTTCTACTATAATGTACAGTACTGTTTATTCACTATTTTACTTGATAAAGCATTTTTCACTTTTCCCGTAACAATTATGAGCTATTTTTGCTACATTTTAGCTATTTCTATGTAAAAACAACAATATATCTTGTAATCCGAACTATCCAAAAGTCCGAACCACCCATGGCCCCAATTAGTTCCGGTAAAGAGGTTCTACTATTGACAAACCCTGACAAATGTTTGTTTAGTATAAAACACCACGATGAATAGTTAAAGAGCTACTAAATGGGAAGAAATGCGAATGTTAGGCCTATCTATATATGAGGTTTAAAACGTTTTTACAATAGCAGGATTTTCCCGTTAATACATGAAAACTATCTATCTATATATTAATAGGCAAGCACGTTTCTTTAAAACCTTTTTTCTCAGCTCGTGTACATCGGAGGGGAAATCTGCGCATACTGTTAGAAAGCTGTTTTCCTGTAGGTGTGCAGAATCCCTTTATAAATTAAAATAGGCTCAAAGATAAGCACAAAAAATGAATTTGAAATTAACAAAAAATTAACATGGGCTTTATGGGTTGCTATGCTGGTGACGAAATAACAACAAAATATAAACAGAAAATCAAAACAAATTCCAATCACATGTTATATTTACAGTGTGGGGTGAAAAATAGAAGTGCAATTGGATTTTTTAGCTAGAAGTGGTTAAGCTGTGGTGGCATATCTTTGAAGATGAACCTTTTTAATGCGAGGTTAAATCAAAACAAACAAACTGGCATAATATATTCTTGGAATTTGATGAATCACTTTGTCATTAGCTAATCATTAGAGAATATTTACTGTGAAATAGAAACATGATTCCTAATTCCAAATCAACTAATGAACAAATTGTTATTTAAATTTCCTCCAAATTAAGTGATGGTTGCTTTGAAAATAATTAATTTACATGAGCAGATATTAAAATATTGAATCTTCTTGCAAAATTAATGTTGATCATTATATTAATAGAATAATATAGTTGCTTTGACTGGGATACACATAATAAACTGTTGGGACATAATGATGATTTACGATTCGGAAAACGTTGTACGATAGGCCAAGGAAGCAAGATTCAAGTTTGGTTTATAAAATGCAGTAGCCTAAAAGCTGAATGTTTTCTAATAAATCAGACAATGACACATACTAAATTAATTCATTTGATCTTAAATGAAATTTCTTTCGTAAGTAATACAACATTGTCCCTGATTGACGACATGCCAGTTTGTTTTTATTGATTTGACCTCAAAAATTGACATATGAACATTGAACACATGATCGCACCTTCGATGTATATAACAAATATATAACCTAACACCAACAATGTTAGGTTGTATACATCGATGGATCGCACTCACTACAGCCTACAGCCAAAAAGGTTCATCTGCAATGCAAAGATATTACACCATACCTCAACCGCTTCTAGCTAAAAAATCCAACTGTCATATTTTTTATGGTCGAGTTTCGACCACTGGACGACCACTAGTACTATTTAAAATGGAGGAGTAAGTGTTTCTTATATTAGTTTGATGTTAATACAAACAGCTGTAAAAAAAAAACACCAAGGGATATATGCGAAGTTTGCAGACAACCTTGTAATTATATATTGATGCTTTTTATATTGGCCTTATAAAGAAGTTAGGCCTAAATAATTGTGGCAGTTAAGGAATTTAATTGGGCCAACATGTGTTTTGTAATTTTATAATCTATTAATCGAAATCAGTTTCAGACCTACTAGGGTAGTTTACTAACACATACTTAATACTTTTATTTTTTATTTATGATTTAAAGTTATTGCTATATCATGATCACGTTGTAATAATTTTAGTATATGGTTGGTAATAAATTCATAAATACATTTTACCGAACGGTCATAATCGAATAAAAATAACAACGGTATAGTACAAAAGTGTTGAAAAATTAATTTAAGTATATATAATTTTTCTTTTTTTAGAATAGTAATTTTTCTCTTTATAAACAATCAATGGCGTATTGACGTATTGTTTTAACTAAGTGTTAGGGTTAAATATCTCGTATCCAATGGAATCAACGCTGCCCTTGGCTGTAGAACTGAGAACTCAAGTTACTTAACTCCAGTAATAAAATCTTACAACTTAGAGCTCACTTACGTGAACACTTTACTGTTGTTAGAAGTCGGATCACTTCTGGCGCACGACGTGGTTTTCAAACAAAACGCTATTGGCTTCACTTACAAATAAACACAAGAAAAAAAAAACAAATAATACTAAAAACTTTAAAGATTTGGTCGAGTGATTGTATGATTTTTATATTTAAGAGTGCGATACGTGTTATTGCAAATTATAAATGACGATCTTTTTGCTTTGATACCGGTTTTGTGAGTTACAAAAATAAATAACAGTAATTAATTGCTTTAGCTTACTTGTTAATACAGTGTGTAGTTTTTATCCCCGTAGTATTTGGTATAATAGATACAGTGTTATAATTTAAATGCCATTCACATATATGACTGCCACTTGATTGTTAATCAAAACAAAATGTTAAGTAACGTATTTTTAAAAGCAGATAAGTAAGTACTTATTTAGCTAATTTTATGTATACTGCACGTAAATTTAAGTGACCAATTCATCTTACAGTTTCCTGCCGCGTAAAAACTGACAAGTTAATGGAAAGTGAGATTGTATTTATTTATTTTCAGTAGCAGGTGTCGTCAATTGAATAAACTCAGAAGTGTTGGAAGAATCTATCGTATTTTTCAACATTATAAATGTTCATTTCAAGCTTGTGCGTTTCCTTCGTATTTTAATTAAACTCCTTATTTGAATAAACGAATAAAACTGTTAATCGACTGTATGTTTGGCACTTTCTGCAAGGCCTTAAAATGATATGATGATACTAAACTTGATAAAAAACTTAATAGTCACTTCTAGAATAACTTTCTACTACAGTGTGTAAGATCTTTCTGTGATCCCCACAGGCCTGTAGACTTACCTCTGTTGTTTAGGAACAAGGCAATGTGTTGATTGTGTTGCCTTAAGAGAATGCCGTTCTAAATTTAGTCGAAACATTAAGGGAGATGTCATTTTCTAAATCAAAAGTCCATAATAGTGATTGTAAGTATACTCTTTTAGAGCCATTATTATTGTTAACCATAATTGTTTCATACAAAAAACAAACTGTTGGCTAAAGGGACTTAACCAGTGACAAGGCTTCGTCGGCAAGGACACCGCATGAACGGAGAGTGATCCCGCACCTTCTAGGAGAGCTGGGGACAGAATACTAAGGCTTAGTGAATGCTAATTAGTGTGCGCTAGAGCGTTAGTTTTTCTTATTACGTATTTTACAAATATGATATTATGCAAGGTATGTTCTCCAATTTTTACTGACATCTCAATCAACTACCCTATCAAGCAGGCTGACTGCCTGTGGCTGATCACTTCCGTCAACACATTTATCTGACATTTCTCTAATCACCTCATCAAATATTTAATTCACCATTTTACTTTCACCAGAGATAATCACAATTTCAAAAAAAAAAAAAAAAAAAAAAAAAATAGATTATCAAATAATTATTTCATAGAATTTCTGTGTTTATGGATAGACAACTTTTATAAGGCCTGTAGACAATTGATGCTCTTTTACAAAAGGAAATATTGAGATCAAAGAGGCAGGTAGACTGTAGATCGCATTATTTGCCAAACACTTGAGAAAGTCTCGGTAATATTACAGTGGTACTTGGTATTGTGTCCGCAACGGCGATGTTTGAGCTTCGCATCTTGAGACTCCGTCAACTTCTACGGTTTATGTCAACGACTACATCGGGAAACTTCTTTAACTATTAAACATCTCAAACGTCTAAGCTTCATATAAATAAACAACAAGGGTAACTTTAACAACTCCTGTCTATATTAATATACTCGTAAGTGTGATAAATAATCCTATCTACATGATAGCTAGTTTTGTTAGTATAATTTAGAGTGATAATCATTAATTATAAGGTGTTGCTTTCATATTTTGTAATCTACTCCATGCATTCGGTTTTAAAGATCCCAAAACACTCTGAAACGATAGCGATATAAAAGCCTCAATTTATTCATTCGTAGGATAAAACATTTCTTATAACTTTTTTTAAGAGGTTGGCGGCCTCTTTTAACTTGCATTTGCACGACATCGCTGCCTTGGGCCCGAAGTCCGTGGCGCTACCAACTGAGCCACCGACTCACCAATAATCCTGATCGTTAATTATAATGTCGTTGTATAATTAGACTGTACAGTATTCTACAATACCTGTGAGAAATATGTTAATGTTGAACGATTAATATATACATCTTATGTAGATTACGGGAAATGTGATGCCGAAATATATTTGAAAATTATAATACAACTTGGTAAATTGAATGAGTTAGTTTCCTTTCCTTAGTTGATCCAAGTATGCTCACATTATTTAGAGTTGGTAAAACTCAGTTTAACACGAGGCTCAAAGTGGAGTGTAAGTTGGGTTTTATAAGTTGTGTAATCAAATCTCCCCAAGTCTTGCTGATAACTTGTAACATGAAACAGTTTAGACGATCCGTGATACGGCGACTTTGATAACTTCATCTAAGCTTTCACCTCATGTGGGTGGAGAAATCGTTGGAGGAAGTTTGTAGTATAAAAAATAAGTCAATGAATTTATTCAACTCAAATAATCCAAATATTTTTCGGAGATTTTCTGTATGATAAGTGGAACACGAATTTTGAATAGTGGAAATTAAATTGGTGAACAAATTATCTTAGTCTGTAATCTCAGCTGGATCAAACTATTAATATTAAATCACATCCAAACTACCAATATAAATAGATCCATATATAAATCCCAAAGTGCCCATGAACTTTAGGAGATAACTAAAAGTCACACCCCCATAAACCATATACTTAATGACTAAAGACATTGTGCAAAATTATCCATTATTTCATAAATTGTCCTTTAAGGTCGTCATTCCTTTCTAAAGGGAACTTTCCATATACCTAATGTTAAAAATACTTCAGCTATACCTATTTGTTATTTATTCTTTCAATTTATTACCTTACTAGCTGGCCCGACAGACTTCGTCCTGTCCTAATGTGGTTTTATGTAAAATGCTCGTTCATTTTCAAGATGAGCTCGTTCGCATGGCTCAATCACGTCCTGGTTGAAGTTCGTTCGCTACGCTCACTCACCTTTAGGTTGGAGCTCGTTCGCTGCGCTCACTTGCCTTCAGGTTAGCTCGTTCACTACGCTAACTCGCCTCCAGGTTGAAGTTCGTTCGCTACGCTCACTCACCTTTTGGTTACAAATTAGCTGTTGTCATGAATAAAAAAAAAAAAAAATAATAGTGCTGCACCCTATTAAACATCACAGAATCAAATTGATTAGTTGAACCAGCTGTTAAGATTCTTTAATTCCATTTAAATATGAGTACTTATAAGGTTAACATGGGAAACTCCAGAGCTACTGGGGTGGAGCCCTTTTGACGGATCTGCACCAAACTTCACACATCACATACCATCCTTGAATAATGCTTAATAATGCCTGAAAGTTTCATTACAATCCGTCGAGCGGGTTCAGAGTCCATAAAGGACAAACAAACAAACATACATACATTGGATTTTATATATATAGACTCGCCTTTGGCTCGCTGGGGGCTCCGCTGTTAGTCGTCATTTAGAAATTTATGAAGGGTCGTGAGGCCATCACGAAGAAGCCGAGGAAATTTCAAGTCCGTAGCACACCTAGAAGTGGTCTAGATAGCACTCTCAGCATTTCTCAACTCTCTGTCAAATTTGAAGCAATAATGGTGGATTTATATATAAAAACAATTTCCTTTAAAAAATGCGGTAAGAGATTAGAAAAGGTTAGTTAAGTATTTTTACTATTGAGGTTTTGATCTAATGAAGTAATAATATAATGGGAATTGGGGTCGTAATAGTGAATATCGATAAAAAATTCAACATGATTTCATGAATATATTAGAGTAGATTAATAATTTAATAAGTTGATATAGTGAAGTATCAGAATCAGAAATCAGAAATCAGAAAATCTTCATTGTTTTATATTTATTTACAAGCTTATACAAAGAGTAACTTAGAAATAACTTAGATTAACTAACTCGCACACTTATTTAACTATGAAACAATTCATCCCTAGGTCAAAGACCTGTTTGGGATGTTCTATTACGTATATACACATATAAAAACAGCTCAAAAGATGGGATCACCGACATCAATAAATGTTACACTCTAAAGCAACTCTAAAAAAAATAACATTACTAAGCTTCATTGTTAAAATAGGACTAAATACCTTAGACCTGATAAATATGAAAAAAAAACTGTACAAATAACAAGGGAGAATAACTAGATGCATTTAGGATATAAAAACTATGTGGTTTAGAAGTAATATGTTGATCATTAAGATTAAGATATAAATAAAATACGATAAATTGGGAAATGGATACACGTTATAACTAAACTTGGCAACAATTTCGATAATATGCATTAGAATCGTTGGAGGATAGAAACATTTTTGTGAGATAACAAAATCGTCTTTTGTTGAAGCACGTTTTTATATCAATTGGCAAATGATTAAAGAAAGTTGGAGCAAGATAAAGATAAAAATTTTTAAAAGCTGTTGAATTTGGTTTAGGGACTGACACATTGAAACATCTTCGAAGGGTCAACGCCCGAGAACCTATATTGTGCCGGTCTTCCCCACTCTTATCAAAGAAAGCTTTTAAAACTTTAAAAATATACAAATTTTTAAATGTAAGAATTTGTAAATCTTTAAATAATTGTTCAGAGTGTTCGAATTTTGTTTTGTTTGATATTTTGCGGACAAAATACTTCTGTATGGTTATTATTGGTTTAAGGTTTGAGTAATATGCTCCTCCCCACACCTCAACCCCATACTCGATTTTCGAACTTATCAGAGCATAATATATGGATTTCAAAACATTTTCATTTACAATTTAACGAATGATATTTTAATGGCTCAGCAAAGCTAATGTTTCGAGACAAATTGAAGATTATGTACTTTGTTTTAGGACTCATGACCATAAAGTGTTTTGTGAACCACACTCTTAGCATCTTTATATCAGCTTGCATTTCTAGTCTAAGCTGCTCTAGATTTGAACTGCTGTAAAACAGTGCAGTATCGTCAGCAAACGCAACTAGTCTGCCATTGAATACACCTTCACAAAGATTATTTACATAAATAAGAAATAATGGTCCAGATAATACCGAACCCTGTGGAATTCCGTGCTTAATAATACCTATTTCACTAACAGATTCACCTACTCTAGTTACGTGGCTTCTTTCTGATAAATATGAACTGAACCACTTGAGAGGGATCCCTCTAATACCTGCTTCATACATTCGAGACAGTAAAATAGAGTGATCTACTGTGTCGAATGCCTTCATTACATCGACGAATATACCTGCACAGCATTTACCTTGATTTATCCCATTGTAAACCTGAGACATAAAATCTAACAAAGCATTACTTGTGTTCATTTTACTTCTAAACCCATACTGGTTTTTACTAAAGAAATTAATTTTATTCAGGAAGTTAATCAAACGCTCCTTTACAATCTTTTCTATTATTTTTGATAAGATAGTAAGGCTATAGGACGGTAATTAGTGGGATTAGTTTTATTGCCTTTTTTTGTACAATGGCTTTAAGACAGCTCTTTTTAGAATATTAGGAAGTATCATATGAAGTAAAAAGATTTTAGTAAATATTCATAATGTAAGTAGATTGAGGTTTTGATACAATGAAAATGGTAAATTAAGACGAATTGACAGTGTATTGACGGAAACAATATTGTTTTGTATTAACAGTTGTAGTGCATAAGTAATGGTATTTTAGTAAATTCATGTATATATATATAAAAATGAAAATCGATTAAGTAATATTTGTTTCGTGTCTGTTAGCCATAAACTGTATGGAATATCCAGTTCCGCCACGGGAGGCCAGGAAACGTCAAAACCATATTTACAATTATTTATAGAAACAAAAGTTTGACATACATTGTTTAGCACAAACAAATTGTAGTAGACTGTTAATTTTTTAAATTTTGTATATTTTTTATTTTTTTATAATTTATTTTATGTTTTTGGTAGAGTTGAAGCAATATTATAGCCATAATGTTCCACCACTTCACCTACACAATAGAAAAAGATAGATTATAAAAAAATCGCAAAATATCACAAATTATTCATGAAATTAAAAACATAAACATAACTGTAAACAACCCTACTTTGACAGTTCTCATTGCGTACCACAGTTTTTTGTTGCTGCTTAGTTCAAATTAGCTGTTTTCATAAAAAATGAAAAAAATAATAGTGCTGCACCCTGTAGTTAAATCTTATAAATTTATAATGCTTTTGCATATCATAGAACCAACTCTTTTAGTTGAAACAGCTGGCTAAATTCTTTAATTACCTTTAAATATGAATACTCATAAGGTTAACATTTTGAACTGCAGAGCCACTGGGGCGGAGCCCGAAAGGATTTTTTAGATAAGAATATGCCTATATGTTAATCGGGAATGTGAGCTATCATCATACCAAATTTCGGCCCAATCCGACTAGTATTTTTCGTGTCTACATGTCACAAACATAATACATCCAAACTTTCTCATTTATAATATTAGTAGGATTAAAATCAGGTGTGATTATTTGTTTGTATTACTGTATTCTGTTTTGTTTATCTCAGCTTAACTTAACTAATCAATAGTTTTTAGTATGAAGTCAAATGGGGTGAAGCCTGTGGGTAACAGCTAGTTTTTTTCTTTTTTAATTTGAATTAGTATAAAAAAAAAACTTTAAATATTTTCCCCTAAAAGACATAGGTGCTTTATGTCTTGTGGATGAAACCAAAGGACATAAACGAGGTTACATTCCCAAGGCTAAACATAATGTAGTTTTGGTATTTTGGACGTAGAGCAGCATTATGGGTGTGTTTCCTTTGAAAACACTGCAAGAATAACTTCCTTAGAAAGACTGAATCCTACAATAACTTAATATGACCTTTATGTAATTTTCGTCATGCTATTTAAACAGCATTAATTCCCCTTATATTTTTACTCGTATACATATCCAACCAGACATGACATTTCAGTCCAGCCAACACATAGAGAGATCTTTAAAAATAAAGTACAACAATGTAGATCATATTTACTTTGTACCATATATTGTTAAAATAATGGTGAAAAAATATAGTTCATCACTCGGGCAAAAGGTGATGTTAAAAAATACTCTTCAGTTGAGAAAATGTTACAACAGCATGTAAAGAGTGTGCCATACTTATAAACACACGCTATGTATTCTTTAAGAAGTAATAACATAGAGTAACAAAACCAATGAGAAATAAACTTAAACACGAAGAGAAAAGTAAACATTAAAACAAATTTTCCGTAAATAAATAATTCTTTTTTAAGTTTCTTAAGCTCCGTCTTAGAATTGCGCATTTGATTGGATATTCAAACTCCTAAATCCGAGCGGTAAAAGGTCCAAAGGGAGACATAACTCCAAACCTGATGCTTTGCTTAACTTTATTTCACAATGTCTGAAAAGAACAGTAATAAATCTTGAGATATTCTACAGTTTTTTAAGGGTTTCATTTTCCATTTTCACTGCTTAAATGATGTTACCTACCTACTACATATAAATCTAAACCAATTTAATTAGCCTAAACTATGGGATTTTTTTACATCAAGTTTATAAAAAAGTGTGGGATTGAACAAGCAGTTTCGTGTTAAAAGTGTTTACAAAACCATGTAAACAGTTTTGATGGGTTAAAATGTAAAATTAAACCGTTAACCTGTTAACCTAATGCAATATTATTGCTGCAATTGTAGGTAATTAAACAATTGAATTATTACTTTCGAATATAATTTACCATTGGTTATTCTTGTGATTTTTAAACACTTGAATTTGAATACATATCGTACTATTTCTTTAATCACATTTACTACAATCCAGTTATTTAGAAAAGTTATAGTAAATTGAATAAATGGGGAAATTTTAAGCTGCAATATCTATACCATTGCAATAAGTTTAAAAGGGCTCATAAATAATTTAATCATCGGAGTTCAATTAATTCATACCAATCAATTGAAAGCTACAGAGACCGCAGGCTGCATTCAATGATGTCGCATTGTACAGGTTTGGTATCCATCGAACCTTTGAACACCACTGAACATGTTGACTCTGTCAATAATCTGGTAATTAGTTTAGATGTTCTCTAATTCATGTTCCAATATTTATTTTGATGCAAGATTGATACAATTTAGATAGTTACATAACTAAAAACCTCTTCAGAAGAAAATAGTTAGTCATTGTGATATTTAAAACTACATTTTTGTACTCGTGGGTTTTGTCAGCATTAAACGTAATCTCATCATATACTATCTTCATCACTAAAGTGATGAACGTTTTAGGATTTGGTTTCTTATCTTTTATATACGAAATCACAGTACGTATATGTTATACTCCTCCAGTAAGATGCTAAAAGCAAAATGGAATCCATTCTAGAACTTTTACTTTCGATATTTCCTGATCAAAAGTGAAAGCCATAATTTTTGTTTTAATATTGATACGGGGTTTCCATTACAACAGAATGTGCTATGAAACTCCCAAGTATGAACCTTTTTTTGCAATTGATGGTTTGATACTAAACTAACTCCTTCTACAGTTAATTTTAATACTTTCAATCACAGAAATGTTTTTTAAGAGTTTTGATGTTCACAAACCGCTTAGCAACTTGAAATAGGTGTTGTTTGCCTAATATGCCAGTATAGTGGTTAGAACATGAGAACTTTGGTAGACAGCCAGAGTTCAAATTCCACCAATAAACTTTTATTTGGCTTTTAGCACAGTAGTCTAATTCAATGGTCCCTTGGTTCAGAGACCATCCTCTATAGTAAAACCAATAAGAAAAACAAATAGGCCTCTCTTAAGGAGAACTATGTATCGAAAATCATATCCCCCGAAAATAACTAGATGCATTTTTGTATACTTTATATTGTTAAGCTCATTAGACATTTTGAATTTGTACTAATTTATTTGTACAAAGTTTGCAAAATATTTTAAGGCAGTGTGCAAGAAAATCTTACAACAGCATATATTTTTAAGAAAAACATACACTGAGACTAAGATTAATACAATTAAATAACAATCGTTCTTGGATTTATACTCAATAAACCCGTTTATTTGGAATTGAATTTTACTAATTTTCAAACTGTAAATACTTTGACAACCTTTTCATTCACGACGCATTAGCTTTATTGACAATCATGTCAAATGTTACTGACACGTCCAGTCGGACATCGGAGATGAAATTACGAGATTGAAGAGAGATAATGAGGTATATTTCGGAGAAAATATAGTTTTTTACGGAATAAAATGTTGAAAAGGCTATTTTATTTTAACTACTTTCACAAAAATATTGAATATATCGGAAATTTTAGGTAATATACGAGGGATACAAAACTATTACGTGTACTGAGTGTTTTGGGCATTTAAACCGGAGTAAGTTTTGTTCAAGGAAGTTCTTGTAAGGCTATTTGGGTATACCTACCTTTAAGCTGAAGTTTGATCATCTACCGATTTAGAAATCTTTGGGTTTACTAAATGCAATGCTTTGAACCTATTGAAACACCTATGTTTTGAAATCTTTTTTTGTTTCGAAGCATAAGTCACTGTAAAAAGTTTAATAAGATTTAGGTATACTTTGTAGAAAATAGTTGAATAAAACTGTTACTTACTTTGCTAAAGTTTAATGTTGGTACAATCCAAGAAAGCAAAACCATTTTGGGTTCCCCTATTAAATGCATTCCTACACTTATGTAACTATAGACTACTTTGTCTGACAAAGTAGTAAGAGAAAGTAATAAGTATTGCGAGGTGTGTTCTCAATTATGTGTTAACAGTTCACCTATAATGTTGCTAGGGAATATAATTAAGTCATTTTCAAGCTTGTTAGTAATAAGACTTTGTAAAGTTCTATTACCCCACTAAACACATGGCGAGTTTGAGTTTTTAATTTTATAGTGAATTTTATAGTCAATGGTAATATACAGTACAATAACTAAAAATAAGTAAAGATACATTCCTTTCATCCAATTTAAGAATTAAAAATACTTTTGGTACAATAAAGGAACATGAGTGTGAAAAAATATAATTAGTTTTTCTTCCTCTTGGAGACGTTTTGCACTACCTGTTATTCTACCTAAAATTTAGTTTTACCTTGCTAAGTTAAAATCATTTAAATAAGGCCGAGTAAGAAAAATGCGGTAGTTAGCTTTCTCGTCAATTATTGACGATAGTTGACTCTGAAATGGATGACGTAGAAGGTAACAAATGTTGTCAATCAGTGGAGAACAGGTGTTATATTTCATACAGTTTGTCGCAACAATTAACATCGTTGTTCAAATTCCTATTCGCTTCTGTTCCCAAGTTTATGTAATTTTAATGAGGCTTTTATTAGACTTTTATTTGGCATTATTGTACTTTTTCATTTTGGGCTCTCAGAATCCACACCACCTTCCTTTCACCCAACACATCTTGATCTACCTAAATGAGATCGGACACCAGCCAGGTGGTTGGATTAAAGATTACGTTACTTGGTTTTCGGATATCTAGAATTACTTTTATTCAAATAAGTTTTAATTCAACATAGTTGTAATTTTTTTAGACCAGTTTAAAAAATGCATGTATTTGTTAAACCTATTTGTATCAAGTTAAAGTTCTAAAGGTAGTATAGTTCTACCATACTTTATTTGATCAAAGTAATTGCTGTAGGTTATTTGAAAACGACATTCTTTCGTGCGATATAGTAGTTTTCTCTGTAATTTCGTACTTCACAACATAAATATTTTGGGTTCATGGAGCAATCTTTATTTGGTATAAAGATTCGTATTATGGATCTTAGAAAATATCCCTTTCATATGAATCAGATTTGAACCAGATGTTTAGCTTGTAGATTGTTGCGATAATTGTGCTAAAAAAGTTTCTACAGTCGTTTTGGTCTCAGAAGTGAAGGGTATAGGCAAAAGTTGGCAGAGTCATGGTCAATGGAGTTTTTACACAAATAGCATCATTCAACATTCAACTTGTTGTCCCAGGAGCTTTCTGTCCGATGCTTTGTAAGTCGCCGAGCTGTTGTTTGAGTTTCCAGACATCTCCCCCTCAACCACGAGGTTTTCCTCAAGTATTTTCCAAACTCAAATATCCGTAGGTTATGATTTTGCAACTCCTTGTATAGTTGAATATAAACTTTACATATATTAATGTGAGTGTGGATGTATGCAAAGAAATCCAGCTCAACTATATATTTATATACGGGAGTTAGTTTTTAACTGTTGAGTAAGACGACAGTGGTTATATGTTAGTAAGTAGGTCTTTTATTCACTCCAATAAAGTTATTGTTAGTAATAGTGATGTAAGCCTAAATTACTTACGTAATTCCCGTCACAGCTCAATAAAATATGTCTAATCAGGACATGTTTCGGTGTTAAAACATCATCGTCAGCTTCAGGTACATAGTGTAGAGTTGATCAGTTGTACCTGAAGCTGACGATGATGTTTTAACACCGAAACATGTCCTGATTAGACATATTTTATTGAGCTGTGACGGGAATTACGTAAGTAATTTAGTCTTACATTATGTCCAACAGCTCAGGGGCTACACACATGGATTTAAAAAGTAATAGTGATACAAAAACTTGTTTCAACTTCAAGAATGACTAGTAGATTTATGTCGTGAAGGCAGTTAAATATAATTACTTAAACTATTTAATTTAAAACATTTTAACTTATAAAGAGAACTTACTCTCAAACACGGATTTGACAATCAATTATCTGATCAGAATAAAATCTACAAACCAAACAATTCTCTTTAACTCTTAAACCCTTTTAAAAAATCTTTCACAAACTCACCACCCAAAAGGGCCTTCTTAAAATAATGTAAACAGTAGGCCTTCCCAACCAAACCAAACAAACAGTATAGTGTATATGCCATTTTTCCTAATTTGCCTATTAATGCAAATGAGCAATAAATCAACTTAACAAAGCCAAGTCAAATACATCAATAGATACTTCTCTATAGGGACATTCGCTAAAACGGCAGCATTAGAGGCTGTTGTTAACATATTTGACATAATATTGTATAAGATTTCAAATACAATAACATTATGAACAACTTCAGTGTAAAATAAAGCATTGTATTGTATTGTAAAAAAGAATGTTTAATTCAATTCAATTATTTGTGAGCCTATATTGGCCTATAAAACTCCAATGGGAAAATAATATTCAATATTTGATTTATTACCGAAAGATGTTTGTTATTTGCATGTATTTAAGAACGATATTCTCAAATGAAAGCAACAATCCAAAGGTCTACTGTTAGTCCAGTCAATGAATGATCCAAAAGTAGGTGTAGAGTGCGTGAGCAGGTAACTAAGCGATTCCTTCAGAAACTTGTTCAGGGGGCTTAGGGTGTTAACATACCAAAAGTCCTGACTCCTAGGTGGTGAGCCAGGGGGTGGAGGGGGGAAAAAGGGGGGGAAAATGTACGCATTTTGGGTTTTTTGATTATATCTCGAAAACTATCAACTTTTTGTATACTATAGTAAATTATAAAATTGAAGAAGATTAAATTTTCTACAAGAAAAGTATATAATGTGTTTATTTTGGTTCAACAGATTACGAGTTATAACTTATTTAATTGATATCTTATTAAAATACTCCTTCCATAAGAAATACATGTAAATTAGTATGCGAAATGGGGCGAATCCTATCCGCCCAAAGGAAATATAACTGATATTCTGGAAATCTTGACAAAATTTCCAGTAATTTGACACTTTAATCATGAAATTTTGTCAAAAATTAAAGCCAGGGTGAGCGTTTAAAAATGGGATGATTTAAGGTTTTTTTTATATTTCCAATAAAAAAACGCCAAAACTCGACATTTTGTTACCTCGCCCTCGCCTTAATTTTGGATCAATTTTAATGATTAAAGTGTCAAATTACTGGAAATTTTGTCAAGATTTCCAGAATATCATTTATATTTCCTTTGTGCGGATAGGATTCGCCCCATTTCGCATACTAATTTACATGTATTTCTTATGGAAGGAGTATTTTAATAAGATATCAATTAAATAAGTTATAACTCGTAATCTGTTGAACCAAAATAAACACATTATATACTTTTCTTGTAGAAAATTTAATCTTCTTCAATTTTATAATTTACTATAGTATACAAAAAGTTGATAGTTTTCGAGATATAATCAAAAAACCCAAAATGCGTACCTTTCTCCCCCCCTTTTCCCCCCCTCCACCCCCTGGCTCACCACCTAGGAGTCAGGACTTTTGGTATGTTAACACCCTAAGCTCCCTGAACAAGTTTCTGAAGGAATCGCTTAGTTACCTGCTCACGCACTCTACACCTCATTCCTTGACTGGACTATGTTGGAAATCGTGACTTGAGCTTTCAATCTCAGTTCTCCCCCCATCCACTGAAATGGGATTCGATCTCAATAATGTGGTGTTTATTCCATTCAACTTCCGTAAGACCCTACTTCGCAGATTACAAATAACTTAAACATTGATTTTGAATAACATAACATAAATTAAATTGATCATTTGTGGTACAACAAGGTTGATGTTAATCATTCGCGAATTTGCTTATAGGGAAGTAGCTATTACCCTAGGTAACATTTAGGCCCGGGGACGATATATTTTTTTATTTTGATGTCTATAGAGGCCAGTAATACTCGTTATATATGTCTATACTTCTGTGAACTATTTTGAGTAACTCTTGCCCGATTGTAATAAAATTTGGCTTGAAGATGTAGGATAGGATAAGTTCGCGAACCAGTATAATCAGTATTTACATTGTTAATAATTTTAGAATAGGTATTTTCAGAATGAACTACTTTGCACATTTCTTTATCACATATTTTTGATAATCGCCCAATCACAAGCCACACTTACAAGGTTGTAGAAGGATCTACGGGATATCCAAGTCTCTGAACGGTGAACGTAAAAGAGTCCACGGGGAGACATAACTCACGACATGACATAAAAGCTCAACTCTTATCCCACAATGTCTGTAGGAAAATCTTTTGATATGTGGGAATACTTCGACTTTTTATTGCATTATGTATCTGTTTAATGTGTGGTATATTTGTAACATGTCTCTATGAAATGTGTATGTTCGGGTTAGCATGTAATCAAAAGCACAATGAAACTTAACTCAATATATGAAATACGTCAAACAGGAAAAATAACTCGGAAATTCTGTGATTGACGAATTACCAAGGATTGAGAAGTTCGTGAAATATGTTTATTACCAAATGATACTGAATCATTAATTAGCCATGTGGTTAAACATTTGTGAAATATTTGAAACAATTTTTTAGTTTGTTTTAAATGTAAGATTTAATTTGTCCCTAAGGCTTTTAGCTTAGCGAGTTCTCAAATTCAGAGAAAGTAATGATCATCAGAGAGACAAGGGGTAGATAGTTTAGACATGAGTAAACTTTTAGCTTCGTGTTGCCTGTGCTATGGACAGAAGATCTGTGTTGTAACCGGAAGACTAGACTAGAGACTAACTTAATAACATGAACAGAAGTTATAAGGGCCGGAACGGCGTGCTAATGACCAAAATCTCATAGTCTCGAGCATGGTTACAGTTTATTTAAATTTTAATCTATGCATCGACAGCTACTCTTGGTGCAGTCTTTCACTGTACTTTACCAACAAATGCAGCCATCTTGTCCCAAAAATCTTTGTCCGAAAACATTTTGCTAATCTATTTACTAATTCCATAATCGTGTGGGAATATATCCACAACAATAATATGGTGGATTGCGAGTTTCTACATATTCATACTTGTGATTGTGAATATCCATACCATATCTTATGCAAAATACCTCCGTTACAGCAAACTTGCAGACTATGCGAATTTAAATTTTCCTGATTGGATTTATACTTAGATCCATTTAAATAAAATTAGTTTTAACGAGGTTTGCTGTTGTTGGGAGGGTAATTAAGTGTGTTTTTGATTAAATATAAATAGCTTAGTATAAAAAGAATTTGCCAAGTTTAATCAAAATATATCCATAAACAAGCAAACTACAACAGTTAACTATTATTCTCTGTAAGAATAACATGAGAATTTTAAATTACAATTTTTTTTTATTTTCTCCGTTACCAATAACCGTACAAAAACACTTTGACATACTAAATTGTTTTATTTTTTAAGCTCTTCAACATGGTTTAGAGAGAAATTGGGAATCATATGTTTTCAGGGTCAAAAATGACAAAAATCTATTTTCAACCCCTAAAACCTCGTTTCCATGGACCGATCGTGCTAGTTCGCGAACTATACATATAAATACATCTATATATAAATTTGGACGATTTATGTTTTTAGCCTCTGGGGACATAAAAATTAAAAGTTATAACGGTCCCAGGTGTTACCGTGCCAACTACAAAAGCTGCTTCCATATAGGGAAATTCGCTAAAATTCAACAAAGTATAACCATGCAATACTAGTTGAATATTGTACAATTTAATCTTCGTATAAATTTTTATGTCAAACATTACAACAAAAGTTACACTTTAAACAAAGATTATTAACAATTAACAGCGTTCTTCCCCCGTCAGTATACCCTCTACGAGCAGAATTCTCTGACTGTGGTATTTACTCGAAGCTTATTGTCTGGCTTAATCTTAGCACCAAGTTTGCCCTTTAATACTTAATACCTTGACCAACCTTTTGTTTCGAAACCCATTATGCGAGGGGGAAAGATTAAAAGAAAATCTAGAGCAAATCTAGCGTTTTAGTCTCACCAAAAGTAGGTTCTTTTATTATACTGTGTTTAAGTCGAATGCATTATCAATTTATAGAAAAATGAAAACCCATGTACTCTTCATTCTTTTTTTTAAGATTAGTCCAAAATTGCATTTACTGCAGCTATCGGTATTGTACGGATATGTTTATTTTACAATTTTAAAACTTATTTAGCTGAAAATACATAAAAAATACATCTAATAACACTTTTTATTATACAGTATTTACACTGATACTGTTGTCATTCACCTGTTGGGTCTGACGATGATTAGAGTGTTTAATCGAAATCGATCGCCAATTACCATCTTTGATATGTTTTTACCTTGTGAGTCAACAATATAAGTGTAAATATATATGATACAAGTGTTGTTATACACATATTTATTTACTTTCAGTAAGTTTAATAACACCTAAGATTCTGATCAAGTTATTTAACCTATTTATATCGTAGGGCTGAGAATGTTAAAATTACTGAACTTCAACGACCTCTTGTAGCAGAACGAATGAACTGATTCACTTTATTCAATTTTATGAACTCATAGCATGTTCTCAATTTTTGTACAAACTAGAATAGTGCTGCAATGTAAATGGGATTTGTATTCTGTTTTGTAGCATGCAAAATAAAATAAAATAAAATAAAAAATTTAAACGATTTTAAGGTCATTCGACGCATAGTTTAATGTTCTTTTTTTAAAGTACGTAAAAACTTTTTTTTGCACTGTTTTTGAGTTATAACCGAAAAAGAAAAATATTAGCAAAATCGGCCTAGTTTTTAGCCTCCCATACACTTAGTTTACTTAAGAATCCGTCGAAAACTCGTTTTTAACTTGACTCCAGAGCAGATTAAAACGATTTCCAGCCTTCCCCCAATTTTTAGGAGCTACAGCTCTTTTTTGGGCTAATTTGTTTGGGCTATAATATGCTTTTAAGTTTTAAGAACCTAAACCATTTGATTTACTAATAATTAGGCCTACTTAAAATTGAAAGTAATATAATTTACCTTTGCCAGTATGATAAAGACTTTTTTACAACTTAGGAAAACTAATTTCATTTGGGTGGGTATTGTTGGTGCAAAATTAAAAATATGAATGAAAGAAAATGGAACATTATCTCTGCATTCCTCTGTCTACTCAACACTAAAAGTGCGTTCGCTCTTTGACAGCGTAACTCGATTGTAAACGACCCACGTAACAACATTTACTTTGTCTTACTTTGTTCATAGATTGAATTGTATCTAGCATGATTTTCATAACTGGTGTTTTAATTCTTCTAAAATCTTACCAACTTTGTATTTACATTGTAAATTTTCCCGCTAAATCAATACTGCGGATTTTATTGCGGACTGGTAGGTCATTCAAATAAATGTACCAAGAAATAAAAGACCTCCTTAGTATTTGTCGTCCAAAACTACCGTAATGATCAAACCTGTCCTTTTCAGATTTTCTATTCCAAAAATATATTTTGGTACAAAATGTACGAATCTGAAACTGAGCAATGGATCAACCACCAATAAGTTGCGACACATTTATGCAGTTATGTCAGCCTCTGGTCAAGTACAGAACTTCTATTTTTGCACAATGTATAATTTGTTTACTGATTAACCAATTAACCGAACTAGAGGTGTTCCAGTGATCGAAAAAGCGACCAAAAATATTTAAATAAAATTTAAAAAAATAAATGAAATGAAAAATTCTATATTTATTCAGGCAAAGTAAGGGCCACATGGTCGTTTCTTACACTATGCAATGTACAGTATTAACCGCACACTGTAAATAAAACATGTGATAGGAATTTGTTTTGATTTTCTGTTTATATTTTGTTGTTATTTCGTCACCATCATGGCAACCCATAACTCCCATGTTATTTTTTTTAAGGTTTCTAATTAATTTTTTGTGCTTATTTTTGAGCCCATTTTAATTTATAAAGGTATTCTGTGCATCTACAGGAAAATATCTTTACCGTACGCGTAGATTTTCCCTGCGATGCACACGAGCTGAGAAAAAAGGTTTTAAAGAAACATACTTGCCTATTAATATATAGATAGATAGATAGATTCGCTAAAGGGAAGAAGCAGACAGATGAAATATAATCTTTCATCGATTAGTTTGTAAATCAGATGAGACGATGGTTGGTGATGAATCCGTGCAATTATTAAATTAATTGTAGTTAATTTCAATAAATCCTTGATTAGCATTCCATAAACTTGATTTCATAATGGTTTTACTAGACTAATGTAGTGACATACATCTTCCCTAAAATTGGTGTATTGGTGTATGAACACTTATTTAGAAGACTGTAAATCCTATGTGGTAATGTAGTACGTTTGCGCACACAAAGGGTTTAATAGTTTAGGGCTACTCCATACAAGGGAAACTCATTAAAAAAGGCCCCAACGATTTATTTTAGATTCAAAGAAATATATCTTAGTTTTAGGTAAAAAGCAATATTTATGCTAAGCTCTTTTATGGGGAATTTAGCATTTCGTTGAAAACTTCAAATTAAATTTCAATAAATTGCACTTTGTCCTTATGGATTGCCAAGTAGCCATGATGGTTTTGAGAAAATGTAGCCTAAACAAAAACATCAAAACAAATAATTAAGTGTAACAAACAGTCTACAATACCTAAATTAACGAATTACAAAAAAAGGACATTTAGCTGAATATCATTGATCATAATAAATACACTTAAGAGTATACGAGCTGTTGGCCCGTCCTACGTACGGGAATCGAGTAGTAAATTAAAACTGAATATGATTCAGAACAGCTAGTTTACAAATAGGCCTACTATCACTTACCGTACCTTATTTTACCACCTTGGCCACTGAAACCTCTAAAATGATCCTGGCCTCCCGTTCTCTTCTATCCACTGCCATTTCTGGATGACAGGAAGACAGGAAGATACCAGTCTCAAGATGTCTTCCAAGTGGTCGTCTACCTTGTAGTACTCCTTGGAATACACTTTTAAAAGTTGAAGTATCTTCTCTCTGCCATGCAAAGCCTGCCCAGCCCATCCGAGATCCGAGCCTTTTGGTCTACTTTTCGAATGTACCCCTTTATCAAGTTTCTGAATCATACAGTATTACTGGGATAGTAATGATATGGTATGAATCGATTTTGGTTTCTACTGACACCCTGCAGCTTACTGGTCAGTTTTCTGGAGACCCTTTACACCGGTTGACATTTTCATCACGAATAAAATGTGTACTGTATGCAGTCATACTTATATTCAAACATCTAGAAAAAAATGTATCAACACGTAAACCACTTATATCTTAAAGTATTAAGCACTTAACTTAGACGGATTGCATTTATGACAAAACTTGATTATACGTTTAAAATGTTTAGTTCAAAATTACACAATCTCCTGATAACATAGATCTTTTACGGTAGAAACTAAACTGCATTTTAAAGTAAAATAGTGTGTAGACAAACTCTGACGATCAATATTTTTGTATACAAAGAACTTGTAACATAAACATTTCAATGACAGTTAGAAACCAGCTGTTAGTTAAAACACCACTAAAACGACTTTAACTCGTCCGTCGGCTGCTAGACTTTTTGAAAATTAAAACTTAATTTCTAAAAAACTGAAACCCTAAACTAAAATTATGGCTTCGACATTCCCTAGTTCTCAAAATTATCTTTCTTTCAACACAAAAATCATAAAAATCCGTTAAGTGGTTGATTTAGAATCGTGAAATAAAAAAAACCCTGTTTCGTTTTAATATATAGGATTACTAAGCAAGAAGATAAATAGGACTTTTCAAAAACGCATTCTTTAACACAAAATATTATAGCCTGCTCAGTACTCATTCATTTAATACTCACGAAAGTAAAAAAAATCATTATTAACGTACTCACTACACTATTGTATCTTAAGATAGCAGTTTGGAACTTACAGTAAAAAAACGTTTATAATAATTTAATGCAAATATAGGTATTCAAATTAATTATGGTTCCTTAATAACATAAGACCTAATAGAAACAACATTATGGTAAAACAACCCTTACCTCTCTATTTCACAAAGCGTAAATATGTTAGTCTCGGTCTTTGAAGTTGTAAACGAATCATTCCAGACTTTTACTTCGAGGCACAAGGAAACATACAAAGATCCATTACGTGCAGGATCATTTTATGAGATAATAATATTTAAAATATTAAATCATACAAATTAGTTCTAAACTCGAAAAATTTTTTTACGATCAAAAACGTTCGGTTACATTTTGGTTAGTATGGATAATATAACGTGAGATTCTCCCTATTAAAAATATCCGTTAACAACTGCTATTATACAGGGTTTCCCACGTAAGGCGTGTAAAATTAATTACGGAAAAACGGCTTAACGTACAAGGATGAAATACAATTATTTCCCACTTAATCGACCCCAAGGAATTTTGTAAAGATATTTTTAACTTTTTTACAATACAGAGTGTGCCAAAACTGAGAGTCACTAGTTCAAATATAGGAATTTCTAAATGCAAACATATGTCATGTTATACACAATTTTACCGGTATTTAATAGAAAACAAAAATTGATTATCTTTTTTCGTTTCAAAATGGCAGCAGTTTTTTTTTTTTGGGAATCAATATGTTTTTAATACTCTGAGTTTGCTATACCAATGCACTTAGCTCTTCTCCAGTTGAACTTTCTTACTCCATATGAAATTAGCTTTACTGTGATATGCAGATTTTTCTCCTGTAGCTTAAAATAAATTTTTATCATTTTAATTTAGTTTACACCTTTGTGAAGCACATACAACTGTTAATGTGAAACCCAGCCTAACAGTATACTTCAATGTTATATTTAACTCAATTTAACTAAAGAACCACGATTGTTGAGTAAGTGTAATAAATTTCATTAGTAATTAATATATTTTACTCTGTTTTATCACTATGTGTACAAAAGATGCCTTAATTTCTTTGTAGCGTTTTCATATGCCAAATTCTAATCATACAATCATTTTTCTAATTTTAAGAAAGAAAATAAAAGTTAAATGCAGGATACCACGTGGTATGTGTTTAAAATACAGCAAATCACGTAAATTGCACTAAAAAGACTAAGGTATGTCGTCAGCAAGTTTTAATTTAGAAAAAAAGAGTTTTTACAACACTTTTAATAGTCATAATAAAATGTATGTTTAAAAAAAAAACTCAAAAACCACGACTGCATATGATGCGCTTTTCGTATCATTAGGTATACATCAATATCCACCATTCGAAATCTTTTCAGATTTTCTATTCCAATAATATATTTTGGTACAAAATGTACGAATCTGAAACTGAGCAATGGATCAACCACCAATAAGTTGCGACACATTTATGCAGTTATGTCAGCCTCTGGTCAAGTACAGAACTTCTATTTTTGCACAATGTATAATTTGTTTACTGATTAACCAATTAACCGAACTAGAGGTGTTCCAGTGGTCGAAAAAGCGACCAAAAATATTTAAATAAAATTTAAAAAAATAAATGAAATGAAAAATTCTATATTTATTCAGGCAAAGTAAGGGCCACATGGTCGTTTCTTACACTATGCAATGTACAGTATTAACCGCACACTGTAAATAAAACATGTGATAGGAATTTGTTTTGATTTTCTGTTTATATTTTGTTGTTATTTCGTCACCATCATGGCAACCCATAACTCCCATGTTATTTTTTTTAAGGTTTCTAATTAATTTTTTGTGCTTATTTTTGAGCCCATTTTAATTTATAAAGGTATTCTGTGCATCTACAGGAAAATATCTTTACCGTACGCGTAGATTTTCCCTGCGATGCACACGAGCTGAGAAAAAAGGTTTTAAAGAAACATACTTGCCTATTAATATATAGATAGATAGATAGATTCGCTAAAGGGAAGAAGCAGACAGATGAAATATAATCTTTCATCGATTAGTTTGTAAATCAGATGAGACGATGGTTGGTGATGAATCCGTGCAATTATTAAATTAATTGTAGTTAATTTCAATAAATCCTTGATTAGCATTCCATAAACTTGATTTCATAATGGTTTTACTAGACTAATGTAGTGACATACATCTTCCCTAAAATTGGTGTATTGGTGTATGAACACTTATTTAGAAGACTGTAAATCCTATGTGGTAATGTAGTACGTTTGCGCACACAAAGGGTTTAATAGTTTAGGGCTACTCCATACAAGGGAAACTCATTAAAAAAGGCCCCAACGATTTATTTTAGATTCAAAGAAATATATCTTAGTTTTAGGTAAAAAGCAATATTTATGCTAAGCTCTTTTATGGGGAATTTAGCATTTCGTTGAAAACTTCAAATTAAATTTCAATAAATTGCACTTTGTCCTTATGGATTGCCAAGTAGCCATGATGGTTTTGAGAAAATGTAGCCTAAACAAAAACATCAAAACAAATAATTAAGTGTAACAAACAGTCTACAATACCTAAATTAACGAATTACAAAAAAAGGACATTTAGCTGAATATCATTGATCATAATAAATACACTTAAGAGTATACGAGCTGTTGGCCCGTCCTACGTACGGGAATCGAGTAGTAAATTAAAACTGAATATGATTCAGAACAGCTAGTTTACAAATAGGCCTACTATCACTTACCGTACCTTATTTTACCACCTTGGCCACTGAAACCTCTAAAATGATCCTGGCCTCCCGTTCTCTTCTATCCACTGCCATTTCTGGATGACAGGAAGACAGGAAGATACCAGTCTCAAGATGTCTTCCAAGTGGTCGTCTACCTTGTAGTACTCCTTGGAATACACTTTTAAAAGTTGAAGTATCTTCTCTCTGCCATGCAAAGCCTGCCCAGCCCATCCGAGATCCGAGCCTTTTGGTCTACTTTTCGAATGTACCCCTTTATCAAGTTTCTGAATCATACAGTATTACTGGGATAGTAATGATATGGTATGAATCGATTTTGGTTTCTACTGACACCCTGCAGCTTACTGGTCAGTTTTCTGGAGACCCTTTACACCGGTTGACATTTTCATCACGAATAAAATGTGTACTGTATGCAGTCATACTTATATTCAAACATCTAGAAAAAAATGTATCAACACGTAAACCACTTATATCTTAAAGTATTAAGCACTTAACTTAGACGGATTGCATTTATGACAAAACTTGATTATACGTTTAAAATGTTTAGTTCAAAATTACACAATCTCCTGATAACATAGATCTTTTACGGTAGAAACTAAACTGCATTTTAAAGTAAAATAGTGTGTAGACAAACTCTGACGATCAATATTTTTGTATACAAAGAACTTGTAACATAAACATTTCAATGACAGTTAGAAACCAGCTGTTAGTTAAAACACCACTAAAACGACTTTAACTCGTCCGTCGGCTGCTAGACTTTTTGAAAATTAAAACTTAATTTCTAAAAAACTGAAACCCTAAACTAAAATTATGGCTTCGACATTCCCTAGTTCTCAAAATTATCTTTCTTTCAACACAAAAATCTTAAAAATCCGTTAAGTGGTTGATTTAGAATCGTGAAATAAAAAAAACCCTGTTTCGTTTTAATATATAGGATTACTAAGCAAGAAGATAAATAGGACTTTTCAAAAACGCATTCTTTAACACAAAATATTATAGCCTGCTCAGTACTCATTCATTTAATACTCACGAAAGTAAAAAAAATCATTATTAACGTACTCAATACACTATTGTATCTTAAGATAGCAGTTTGGAACTTACAGTGAAAAAACGTTTATAATAATTTAATGCAAATATAGGTATTCAAATTAATTATGGTTCCTTAATAACATAAGACCTAATAGAAACAACATTATGGTAAAACAACCCTTACCTCTCTATTTCACAAAGCGTAAATATGTTAGTCTCGGTCTTTGAAGTTGTAAACGAATCATTCCAGACTTTTACTTCGAGACACAAGGAAACATACAAAGATCCATTACGTGCAGGATCATTTTATGAGATAATAATATTTAAAATATTAAATCATACAAATTAGTTCTAAACTCGAAAAATTTTTTTACGATCAAAAACGTTCGGTTACATTTAGGTTAGTATGGATAATATAACGTGAGATTCTCCCTATTAAAAATATCCGTTAACAACTGCTATTATACAGGGTTTCCCACGTAAGGCGTTTAAAATTAATTACGGAAAAACGGCTTAACGTACAAGGATGAAATAAAATTATTTCCCACTTAATCGACCCCAAGAAATTTTGTAAAGATATTTTTAACTTTTTTACAATACAGAGTGTGCCAAAAACTGAGAGTCACTAGTTCAAATATAGGAATTTCTAAATGCAAACGTATGTCATGTTATACACAATTTTACCGGTATTTAATAGAAAACAAAAATTGATTATCTTTTTTCGTTTCAAAATGGCAGCAGTTTTTTTTTTTTTTGGAATCAATATGTTTTTAATACTCTGAGTTTGCTATACCAATGTAGCTCTTCTCCAGTTGAACTTTCTTACTCCATATGAAATTAGCTTTACTGTGATATGCAGATTTTTCTCCTGTAGCTTAAAATAAATTTTTATCATTTTAATTTAGTATACACCTTTGTGAAGCACATACAACTGTTAATGTGAAACCCAGCCTAACAGTATACTTCAATGTTATATTTAACTCAATTTAACTAAAGAACCACGATTGTTGAGTAAGTGTAATAAATTTCATTAGTAATTAATATATTTTACTCTGTTTTATCACTATGTGTACAAAAGATGCCTTAATTTCTTTGTAGCGTTTTCATATGCCAAATTCTAATCATATAATCATTTTTCTAATTTTAAGAAAGAAGATACAAGTTAAATGCAGGATACCACGTGGTATGTGTTTAAAATACAGCAAATCACGTAAATTGCACTAAAAAGACTAAGGTATGTCGTCAGCAAGTTTTAATTTAGAAAAAAAGAGTTTTTACACCACTTTTAATAGTCATAATAAAATGTATGTTTTATATAAAAAAACACAAAAACCACGATTGCATATGATGCGCTTTTCGTATCATTAGGTATACATCAATATCCATCATTCAATCAACGCCTTCATACCTCCTGTCATTTGTCATCTATTGAAGTTTCCTTGAATGACTTTCCTTGAATTTTTAAATCATCCTTTCTCATAAAACATGAGAGTTAAGTAACTTACAAGGATAAATATTTTCAAAACAGTGATGGGGTAATCATTTCATTATAGGTATTTGGGATTTTCAAACAGTTGTATTTGGGAATAAATAAATGTTAATAACAAAAAGAAAAGGTTTATTCTTGTTTCTTTTCTTCCAAATGTTCTGCAAGGGTGGCTGTCTACAGTTGAGGGAAGATTAAAATTCCCCAAGAACTGTGACTGCCCTCATGTTCTCCTCTCAAGAGAATTGCAATTTACAAGACTTTCAGAATTATAAAGTCTAGAGCTGAGACATTTTTTTATTTTATAATCCATATCTAAATAGCTTTGCATTACAAAGTGTACTGGTTTACTAAAAAAAATCACCTCAAAACACTTATGCACTCTAAAAACTTAGTTGAGTATGTTTTATCGTTTGGGAATTTTTATTTAACCAATTATAGGAAAAATTAAAAAAAAAACAAATGTTACCCATGAGAATGAGGAACACTAAAATGCCCCAAGATAAGTTATAAATAAACTAATTACCCAAAAATATTCAGTAAGTGCTTGTTATTAATTACATTGAGCATTTAAATACCCTGCATTTCTTGCATCTCTGTCATCAACACACTATTACCATTTATATATACATTTAAACCATACTGTATATTTTAATCTCATTTGATCAGATTGATATTTAAACATATTCATGAAGAGAAATTTTAGTAGACAAGGAATCCAGCTGGCAATGCTTTATTACGACTAATTTATTTTGTTATTTTACAACTGAGCTACCCAACAATCATAAGTTTATAGTTGTGATTTCAACTAGAAATGAAATTTCCTTCGCCAGCAGAATTCACAGCAGCTCAGTACAAAATATAATATGGATACCACGTAGAGTTGCGTTTAAGTACGTGTTCATTTTTAGTAGGTGCCCATCGGGTCTGATGATGGTTGGAGTGTTCCAATGGTAATCAATCACACTCTTTTTACCGTCTTGTGAGTCAACGGTTTAAATATATATGTTATTAAACGTGTTTTATGTACTTTCAGATTCATTTTCAATAACCCATCACTGTAAATCGATATTCTTTTGATTTTAGAACTAATCCCTCACGTTGCAGTCAGTGAGTTTTAATTTCCTTTGCCGCATTCAAAAGCGCCACCATTGACTAGATTGTGGGAATGTATCAAAATGATTGAAACCTTGACAACTGTCACTACACTGTATTACTTTTAGCAATCAACAAACTGGTCGTGGAATTATATTATGTAAATTGTATTGACTTATTATACTATATAAAATAATTATTGTTCCTCAGACATTTATTATGAATTGTTTTACTCATTAATTAAGCTTAGGCGTCCTTACATTATCACCTTCTAATCGATTACCATGCAATGTTCCAATTATTAAATATAATAAAAGAAATTAACTTTCTCATGTTTCAAAATAAAATATATATTGTGGTTAGGTTTGGCCCTTATCGTGACAGTTTTAGTTTACACCAATGAACATATTTAAGAATGAAAACTAACACTGTTAAACTATCATGCATTATCATAATTGAGGCATTCTTTAAGAAACATTATCGTTTATGCTGGTTTTGTTGTTTATTTAAAACATTTTAAACGAGAAAGTTTTGTCTGCTAGTATTTCAATTTTATTATGATAGATTCTTTTTTTAGTACAGAAAGTTTGAGATACCAATGACTTGGGCTTTTTAATGTACGAATTGAGGAAATGAATGTTCAGCCACAGCTTGATTGATAAAAAATTCAACATTTCTGGATATTCATATTTTACCTCTCTGGGTAAATCCAGTGCCCAATCAAACGTTGCACGAAAACGTTGTCAAACATTAATCCGCTATTAAATGTATTAAAACATTTTTTTTTCATAGACTGTGTTTAATAATTTGTAATGTAATCAACTTTATGATTTTTATCTCAGACTTTGTCTTACATTTACGATTTCATATGACGGGTCTATTAAAGGAAAATTTAGCTTAAAGCCATCTTCAGTTTAAATATTTTTTTAAAGCAAACAAAACTGAGTTTCGGATATTTTATAGCTATGGTTTAGCTGTGCCACTTTAGAAAAATCCATTTTTGTAGAAAATGTCTTGAAATAAGTAGATTATTAAGTCCCCTCGTGTAACGTTATTTGGGAAAAATGCTGTTGGGCCAACTCTATTGTACTGAAACTAACAGTTGCTAGCATTGCAAACTGTATTACTCAAATTTGACTCTAGTGACCTTCGTCATATTATTCTTGTACAAAATACCTTGACGATTATTTTTTATTAAATTGTTGGTTCACTTGCATTCAATGGCACGTAGATATCTCAAACGAGAATAGATTTAACTGAAGAAGAAAACTCCAATCACTTATGCTCATACGGCAATCAATTTAGTCCCAGGAGTGCAAGAAAACTAAACAAGTAATAAGTAAATGATACTTTACAGTTCCTATATTATCCAATAATATGCTGTGCCTATACATATTCGCGTTATCACTTATCCTCCAATAACTCTGTTAGCTTGACTATTGGTTGGCAAAAAGCTACAGTAAATGCTGCCATTAGTGGATTGAAATACATCCAACTGTATGCAATACGGTTCATAGCATTCTATTAACAACTTAGAAGTCTATGACTACAGTTTGAGTCCTTAGTAACAATAGTACTTGTTTCAAATCATTACATCATAGTGTCCTCAACATCAGATCATTTATTATCCTAGTAGTCGGGTTTTTATGCAATTTTGTAATGTTTCATTTACCTACAAACCACTGATTTATCGATTAATTGAACTGTCTAAAATATATTAACTACTAGTGTTTACAATTCGTTATGCTTAAATCTATTTACTGTATCACGTTTATTCTGAAAATTAATAAAATTTAATTGAAAATAATTTACTTACCCGTAAACAAATTATTGTTTTCCTTATCATCTTGCGATTCCAATACATTGAATCGTAGTTCCTATGTTTAGACGAAGAATTTTTTTAAATTTAAATTCGCTTCAGCTGAAAAAAACAAACTATAAAGAAATAAACAAAGCAAAATCCACCAGTTAGAGTATATTGCACTGTCTATTGTCACCAAAAATTGAAATATAACCGAATTGTTCAAATTTAAATACATTAAATGGCTTTTAGAACGCCAAATGGAGCTAGTTGCAGTGTTCACGCAAATAATGAGTTTACCATTAATTAATTGACCAGCAATGCCGAGGATGGCATTGTTATTCCTCAATGACTTGATATCCTGCATTTGTTGTGCAGTTAATACTAATACTGTTGGGTGAGCGATCTGGTGTAGTGGTTAGAGCACTGGACTTCGGTCCTTGGGGTCCCGGGTTCGAATCCTGTCAAATCACCAATGGATTTTATCTAAGTGATAATGCCGTAACTCCTAGGTATAGCCTGAAGTAATGTGAAAAAAGATCCCAGGCTCGTGCCTAGCGTCTTAAGGCCAAGTCACACCGAGCTCGCTCCCGCGGCGGGAGCGAATTTTGAAAAATCGCTCACCATGTTACCAATGTGCCAAGTCACACCGCACTACCGCGCGCCCGCGGGCGTGCGGTAGTGTCCGCCACGTCCGCCTGCTGAGCGATTTTTTGAGACTACCGCGGCGGGAGTTTTTTCTAGCGCATGCGCAAATGGGCATTTCGAATGCCCAAGCTATTTAAAGTTTAAAAGTAATACAGTTTAATACAGTTTTAAATTAAATTTAACATGTTTCTTTTGTTTGATGATGTAGTCTATGTTGTTTTGTATTATCTTCGTAATTATGTTTATCACCAGAAAAAAATCATTTTTGTTTATCATGCAAAATTAATGTTAACGGTGAAAATTTTGTGTTTCCCATAAACATTTTTATATTGCTGACGTAAACAATTTTTTTTTTATTGTTTCATCAACTTTTTTGATTTGCAACAACCAAAACTTTACAATCAATGTAAACTTGAACTTTCAATAGAAGCAAAAAATTACATTAGTTTTAAAATGTTCATATGTTTTTATTTTAAAAGTAAATAGTCTTTGTAGTGTAGCGAAAAATAACGTTTAAAAGCTGAAAGTTAATAATATATCCACAACCATATTTAAAACGCTTCGAACACAAGGTAATTTAAAAATTAAATAAAAAAAAATAGTTATTCACTTTTTAAAGTAGCCCTACACTAACAAATTAATAATCATTCAATTGATTCTTAAACACTTTACTTAAAACCTGCAAATTTACATGACATACTAAACAGGTAAGATGATAATTGTAATGAACTCATCTCTAAACTCCCGCCGCGGACGCGAACTTTTGGTGTGACATGGCTCGAGGAAAAACATCCGCGCGCGGTACTCCCGCGGCGGGAGCGGCGGATGTCGGTGTGACATGGCCTTTAAGGCCAAGTCACACCGAGCTCACTCCCGCGGCGGGAGCGAATTTTGAAAAATCGCTCTCCATGTCATCAAATGTGCCAAGTCACACCGCATTACCGCAGTGTCCGCCACGTCCGCCTGCTGAGCGATTTTTTGAGACTACCGCGGCGGGAGTTTTGTCTAGCGCATGCGCAAAGGGGCATTTCAAATGCCCAAGCTATTTAACGTTTAAAAGTAATACAGTTCAATAAAGTTTTAAATTAAATTTAACATGTTTCTTTTGTTTGAAGATTTACTTAGTCTATGTTGATTTGTATTATCTTCGTAATTATGTTTATCACAAGAAAAAAATCATTTTTGTTTACCATGCATAAATAATGTTTAAGGTGAAAATTTAATGTTCCCCATAAAGATTTTTGTATTGCCGACGTAAACAATTTTTTTATTGTTTCATTAACTTTTTTGATTTGCAACAACCAAAATTTTACAGCCAATGTAAACTTTAACTTTCAATAGAAGGCTTAGCAAAAAATTACATTAGTTTTAAAATAGTCATGTGTTTTTATTTAAAAAGTAAATAGTCTTTGTAGTGTAGCGAAAAATAACGTTCAAAATGCTGAAAGTGGATAAATGATCCTCAACCCTATTTAAGATGCTTCGAACACAAGGTCTAAATAAAAACAAAATAATTATTCACTTTTTAAATTAGCCCTACACTAACAAATTAATAAACATTCAATTGCTTATTAAACACTTTACTTAAAACCTACAAATTTAAATGGCATAATAAACAGGTAAGATGAGTTTCTTATGTAAAACGAATTGTAATGAACTCATCTCAAAACTCCCGCCGCGGACGCGAACTTTTTTGTGACATGGCTCGAGGAAAGGAAAAACATCCGCGCGCGGTACTCCCGCGGCGGGAGTGGCGGATGTCGGTGTGACATGGCCTTTAGGACAGAAAAATACTAATACTAATTTAATACTCCAATAACATAAGTTCACTCCAACTTTCCATTACTCCAACATAAGTTTCAAATCATAAGGTTCTGTTTTCTCTTTTCACATAATATTGTTTGCATCTATTTAAAATAAATTAATATAGTTGAATTTTCCTGTATTTAATTTAGTTACTAAAGCTGAGGTTTATAGTATGGTTAGGGATGGTATAATTAGAGGCAGCATATTGAGGGATAGTGTAATTTTTAGGCTAAAGAAGAGTTATAAAATTACAGTTAAAATCTCGTTCTGCAATTTAAAATCATTTTTAAATCTACATGTCACCCCTTAAACATTTACATTTGCTGTAGCTTCAATTTTAAACAGAAAACATACAGCTAAGTAATTTCTAATCCCTGGCTTAATTTTAGGTAGTGATTTTAATGTTTTTATAATTTTTGTCAGTCAAAGCTTGGTTTTTAAAATAATTTCTTTTCATTGATTATATATACAAAATCCCTGTACATTCTTCTAGAAAATAAACTTTAAATTTCTTTTTTTATAACATAGCTGTACGCAGATCTGCTGCTTTTATTCGTTACCAAGGTATTACTGTGATGCCTGACAAATATCAGCTGCATCGGCCGCGACAATTGATGACGTCAGTGACAAAGTTAGTCTATTAGCGTTCAACAGCTGATGTATGAGACGCGTCGCAACAATGAATGCGGTATCTGGACTGATGCTCGGTATATTCGTTGTTGGTGAGATTGTGCATTGTTGTGAATTTTATATACAGGGAATAAGTTATTCTCTTGGTAAAACCTGGACCCGGAACTGATTTTTTTATCTTTGATGTCCTCGGAGTCTAAAAACGCCAAGAGTTCAATTTTACAGATATATATAAATACTGGCAGAGTACCCGTCCTTCGTACGGGGTTGGAATATAACTATAAAATGCTTATTGCAGTTATACTCAAGCTTTGAGTTTGCAATAAGGGAGGACACAGTTTGATAAAATTTGCTTTTTTAAATTTACAGTATTCTATTGTATTACACATCTACCATAGCCATAATGTTCTACCACTTCACCTAAACAATAGAGAAAAATAAATTATCAACAATTCGCAAAATATTACAAATTATTCATGAAATGAAAAACATAAACATAACTGTAAACAATCCTACTTTGACAGTTCTCATTGCGAATCACAGTTTTATGTTGCTGCTTAGTTCAAATTAGCTGTTTTCATAAATGCAAAAAATATAGCGCTGCACCCTCTGTTGGTAAATCTTATAACTTTTTAATGCTTTTCCATATCATAGAACCAACTTTTTTAGTTGAAACAGCTGACTAAATTCATTAATTCCCTTTAAATATGAATACTCATAAGGTTAACATGGGGAATTACAGAGCCACTGGGGCGGAGCCCGAAAGGATTTTTGAGATAAGAATATGCCCATATGTTAATCGGGAATGTAAGCTATCATCATGCCAAATTTCAGCCCAATCCGTCCAGTGGTTTATGCGTGATTGAACTCCAAACAAACAAACAAACAAACAAACAAACACACAAACTTTCACATTTATAATATTAGTAAGATAAAATGTGTTCCTTAGCACGACAACTCTAGCAAAAATGATCCCATTTTGATAAAATTTGTTACAAACGTGTAAACTTACATTTATCAATATCTTTCTAAACCATTTTGTAGAGATTACAAAAGTAAACAATTTAGTATATTGAACGTTGTTGTATTCCCAAAGGTTACGGAGAAAATTCAAAAAGTTTCAATTAAAAATTCCTATGTTATTCTCATGGAGAATAAATAAGCTCTTGTAGTTTGCTTGTTAAAATATTTTAGTCTAATTAGGCAATGTTGTTTATTTAATACTAAACTATCAAAATGACTCCCTGTAGCTGCAAACCTAAGTACTCATTAATACAACTGTTATTTAAATAGAAAATAAATCTAAAAAAAAAAAAACTAAGGGGAAATTTTAATAAACATCCCGCTAAATAAAAAGGAATTCACTTAGTCTGCATGATTAGATGTGGCGAGTGAACTTACCTATTTTCAAACATCATTCTTAATAGAGTGACCCCACATCAGTTAATGGAGTTTACTTTTGTCTTACGGGTTTTAAATTCAATATTCATCTTAACCATGATAAAAAGATTTGATTATAAAAAGCTTAGTGAAGAGATGTTTAAAATATTAAGGTATATTTTTAATACTAACAAATTAATTGGAATCCTTATAGTATTTTATCCAAGTTTATTTTTTCTTAAAGTGTATTTTTGTTTGTACTTCTCGTTATAAGATGGTTTGTGCGGACCTGTGGCTGGATATCACGTTTCTCTGTTAGCAATATTTCGTCATCAAGTTTGGAGAAGCTGAAGGTCCAGACCGTTCATCTTAGTTCACTTGTCACTTTAAATGTCTTACAACATTCCGTATTAGAAAGATTTTTTATGAAGTGAACGAAAATATAAATAAATATATTTGTACTAACTCAAGGTTGACTTGTATCTGATCATGTTGGATACTTGTAATTGTAAATAGGAGTTTCTCCGTTAAAATTTTTTCTTTTACATTAAATGTTAACACATTTACAATAATTGAAAGTGTAAAGTGAAATGTAATATCACTTTAAGTAAAAAAGTTATTAAATATGAAAAAATATAACTAACAAAAATTACTGTGATATTCCAAACAGTTTTCGATTTCTATTGTGATTCTGAGTACTTCAGCCCCAGTTTATATTTCACAATTAAATACATTTTCTTTCGACATGTAGACAATTTAAAAAGTTTATTGTGTTGACTGAGTAATACATATTGAACTTAAATAATCGTATAAATTGTTCGTTTAGGCCTATAATATAAAAACAATAATGGTACTATTTTGGGAGCCTATCTTAATGGCGAAAATATAAGAAAATTAAGTTTCGTAAGCTATTTAGCATGGATTATTATATTTTGGCGAAAAATGTATATGATAATGTGGGTAAAAGTTATCTTTTTTATCCTCGCTCGTTTTCCGTCTTCCTCTTATAAAGATGAAAAATGTCGCTCTTAGCCCTAGTGACAAAATGTGCGGTTGATTATAACTGCCGGATCTGTTGATAAGTTAATTTTTTAAATTATAAGTTTGTTTACTGATATATATCCGTATTTTTGGTAAAGCTATCTGTATTAGTTAGTGACATTAGGCTGCAAATTTAGCATGTGGTTTGTATTAAAATATAATACAATAAATGCTGATCCTCAAACAAACATTCTAAAATCACAAACACATGGAGGATAATCTGAGCATAAGGCAGAAGGATGTCTCCCTTTGGAGTTTTTATGGCAGGGATTCAGAGGTTGGAATACATAATGGGAGGTCGCCCCTCAGGTATCCAGTCCGACACAACCCTACAAACTTCTTTCCACACACTTTGTCAACTTTTTATATTTTCAAAATAAATTTCAAAGGTCATTGAGAAAACTATAAAATTTATGTTTTGTAAAATGTGAAGTTCACTGTACATAAACTTACATAAAATAATACAGATGATGAATTAAAAAACTTCACGTTGTTTGATGTTGAACTTATGTATTGTTACAAAATAAAGTTTATCACGTAAGATTTTACTTGCAATACTTTTAAAATACTGGTAATTTTATTTTAAAAGCACCTCTTTTAGCGAATTTCCCATATAGGGAATAAGCTATTACCGTAGTACTCTTGGTAAGACCTGGACCCGGGACAAATTTACTTTCTCGTTTTGAGGTCCCTAGAGGCCAAAATCCGTTCAAATTCATATATATATATATATATATATATACCCATATACATATATATAGATAACCCGAGCAAAAATGATTCGATTTTGATTAAATTTGGTATAAACTTGTAAACCTACATTCATCTGAACGAGTTCGCGAACCAGCATGATCGGACTATGGGAACGGGGGTTTATGGGGGGTTTTATGGGGTAAAATAGGGTTTTCCCATTTTTGGCCCTAAAAACAAATAATTTAGTATATTGAAACGTTAATGTGCGACGGAGAAAGTTCTAAAAATAAAATTCCCATGTTATTCTTATGGCGAATAAGTCAACTGTTGTCGTTTGCTTGTTTATGAACATATTTTGATCGAAAATACATTCATTTCTTACTATACTATTAACATCTTACAAAAAAAACTTTTTTACCCTCCCTGTTGCAGCAAACCTATGTACTCGTTAAACTTAATTCTATTTAAATAGCGAATAAATGTGATATTTTTAAGGAGACATTTTAGTGTTAATCCAATCAGGCTAATGGAAATTAACTTAGTCTGCAGGTTTGCTGTGGCGGGGGTATTAAAAGCACTTATTTTATTACAACTTCTAAGAAATCCGATCAAGCCAAGTGCAATACATCAGAGCGGTCGCGTGTTGCTATTGTTAACACACTTGAGAGAGAGTTTAGGTATAGAACTGCCTTCACGTAAACACGATACTATTGTTGTCTTAAATGATTTCCTATTGTTTTGTTTCAAAATTATGATCGTTAATCACCAAACATAATTTTTATAATATTTAAGAGAAACTTTAATTTCCTTGACTATTGGAAAACTTTTCATATTTAGAAATGAGATTCCTTTTGGTTTAGTCTTTCAATTAAATAAAAAAAACTAAATACTATTTTGATAAATGTAGAGAGAGAAATTATTTTTCTAAATAAAGATATAACTATTTAAAACTTGTATTCTGTACTCACGGCAGTCATGACGACACTTACAGGGAAGGTACAGATGGATTAAGGATTCTGAAAAATGACCTTGTTAGTAATGTAGTACAAATAATCTTTAGAGAAAGAAACTGTATATTTCGTACCTAGGACCTAAAACTAAAAAAATCCCTTTAAGGTCGTAATTCCTTTCTAAAGGAAACTTTCCATACACCTAATGTTAAAAATACCTCAGCTGTACTTATTTGTTTGTATTACTGTATTCTGTTTTGTTTATTTCAGCTTAACTTAACCAATCAATAGTTTTATTAATACTTATGAAGCCAAACGGGCTGAAGCCCGTGGGTAACAGCTAGTTATTCTTAAATACTTTTTTCTATTAATTAACACCCAATAAATATTATAAATGTTCCCCTAACAAAACAAAATATTTTTTGAAAATTCCTTAATTTTTTTATGATATTAAACGGCAATGCCATTTACAATAACACATACAGTCTTATTCAATAAGGTAATTTTTGTAGATATTTACACTACACATCTGGTTTGCCTTTATAAAATTCAAACAATGATTTTTGTTTAATTGATCAAGTTGATAATTTACCGTCAATAATAATATTTCGTTTCCCAGCCATAAATTGGCTTATAAAGGATAAACGTACCTCATAACAATATCACTCCAAGCTGTGTTTACACTGTCAGTGTTTAGTTATCACACTATGTGTTATTGTTCAAGCCAGAATTAGGCTTTATAAATGCAACAATCTATACAATTGTGACTGGAGTTTTCAATCTAAGTTGCGCCGCTGGAACGGGATTCGATCACAATAATGAGGGGTTCATTCTACTTGAGTCTACATTTCAACATAGCTTCAACAATCAGTACGACTTAATGAATATACCCGATTAAATTATGTAAGACCTATAATAATGTCTAAACCGCATAACTGTAGCTAGGGTCAAATTGTGTTATCTATTAAATATTGTCGATGAATTGTCGTTATCTTATTATTCGTTAGTGACTATTGACAACTATTGATTATTCTTAAATACTTTTTCGTTACTAGTCCCTAAAGTAAGCTTTTTTGGGACGATATCGTGTTTAACGAATTCGAACGGATATTCGTTTAAGGCACAAAAAGCATTTTAGGACGAGTTACGAACAATATTTTTCATTGCATTGTCATATATTATATCAGAAAATACAATAATATATAACACTAAATGAATTATGTTGTGTAAGAAACAAACAAACTTGTATATTGTTGAAGCATTTTAAAGGATGAGAACAGCTGATTTGTTTTTGGGATAAGCTTTGACATAACCATATGATTCGAGTCCGTAAAATGTAACGGACTAGTCGGCAAAAAGATATCTTTAGTGACTCAAAAAGATCCGTAAGACAAAAACAGTTTTTGAGACAGTGTAATGCAAACTACTATTTCATAAGTATATCAAAAGGTAACGATTCTATTAATCCCCATAATTGTATTAACAACGTTTATATAGCCTATTGATTGACTATAACATAACTATTATTGGCACAGAAAACATACTACTATATGTTTTCTGTGCTATTGGTTGAACATTACATTTTAGGTTTTGTTCATCATTATTGAATTTGGGGTTTTTGACAAAAACGTGATAAAAACAGTTTCTGGCATAGTCTATACTTCCATTTATACAGGGTTGAGCAAAAGTATGGAACCCCCCTATTGAATTTTTAATGCGTTGTATCAGGAAAACCAAAATCTGCAAACCTCTGTGTGGCACAAAAGTGTACTTTATTGGTTGGCATCCCAACTTTGTCCAAAAATCCAAAATGGGCTATTTTGGGGGCCACTCACAAAACACCCATCAAGTGACACCTAATGTTAAAGGCGATTATTTTAAATGAATATCGACGAAAACTAAGATCTCTATCATTCTCAATCCATTTCTGAATGGCGGGCATTTTTATTTTTCATCAGCCTTAGAGACCCCGTGTAAAATTATTAGACCAATCAATATACCCTATTATCTTTCTATGTGTTGTACAGAGAAAACTAAACTTAATATTACCGTAACAAGAAACTAAAACACCATTTTTGTTTGTTATGAAAATTCTTCCCGTGACCCTAAAATGGAGTATTTTGAATATTTTAATTTTAGGTATTTTAAATATAATGCCCCACCAAGTGACACCTCATTTTATAGGCCATCAGTTAAAAAGAATATTGGTGAAATCCAGAGATCTCTATCTCAACCCAGTACACAATGGCAACAGTTTTTAGTTTTAAGGCATTACATTGAACATTTTTGATCTGATGTTTAGCACAGCACCTTTTGTCTTGAAGGCTTGGGTCTGAATCTCATTAATCACTAATAGTGTACATTATGTATATTCTTATGACCACGTGGTGGTTTTAAGTATACCGATATTATTATTAGTATATTTATATATGTGTGTGTGTGTAGAATAAAAGTGTAAAGATTAAGGAAATATTTGTTTTTCAAAGATATTCCAAAAAATTCTTCACTGTACCAAACGAATTTACTGTCAAAATTCTAGGTAGGCCTACCCAGTTGGAAAACATTAGGAGTTGGTGTGATATTCAATTATTTACCATATTGTTTCGCACGCGAAGCTTTATACAATCATACGATAATTTATTGCTTTGCAATTCCATGAATTAATGTCAGTATTCTGTTTAC
The DNA here is from genome assembly GCF_028750875.1 of Macrosteles quadrilineatus. Classification (NCBI taxonomy): domain Eukaryota; kingdom Metazoa; phylum Arthropoda; class Insecta; order Hemiptera; family Cicadellidae; genus Macrosteles; species Macrosteles quadrilineatus. The sequence goes on along the minus strand of NW_026542596.1, from coordinate 102,635,775 downwards.
TCATCTAAGCAAATAATCACTACAAAACGCAAGTGATTGTTGGCCAGTAGTGCATGAAATAAAATATTACCGAGATATTAAAAAAGTTACAGTTCACGTGATTGTATGTCTGGTCAGATGGCTAAAATTAAATATCAAGGGGTGTTAAAAATTAAAAAGGCAAGAACTAAGAACTCCTAAAAATGTGAATGTTACAGAGGCATAACTGATCCGTCAATTTATGTGAAATAGTTCATTTTAATATAAAGTAACATCTGACACATTCAACCATCCAATTCAAGAGTTTAATATCAATAATGGTAATAGAATAATAGTTAAAGTTTGTCTAAAATATATGATTTCAAATACTCTCTCACTACTGTCTGCTCGATATTTGACCATTGAGGAATTAGTAGTTGGTCACTAATAGCATTAATTTGCTTCACTGAAACGTATAGCTTCATTTCACATATTCGTTACTTAATGATAGCACAACTTCATACAAAAAAATAGCATCATAAGAGTCAATAAATGAATTAATTTCTAATGAATTTTATGATTTAAATAAAAATCCGAATCATCTTTGTACTTTTTTCTGAAAGAATTTTAAAACGTGCAATTTAATGCTGTAATTTGAAATAAGCTTGTAACATCTTTGTTGTCCGCCATCAACTTGGTTAAGCTATAAACTTAGAGCCAAGGCCTGGGGCAAGTAAAAGTCCCCCATTGAAGTCATCTCTGTTCTGAGTAACTCAAACGTTTGCCTCATTTTCGGAAGCGGGAAATGTTGGGCACTAAAGAAATTTGAACTGAACAATTGCCTGATAATTATTTATATTTTTCAATAGTTTATCTGTATTTTAAAGATGTGCCTGTTGGAACATTCCCAGATTACCGGACTGCATATACATGAACATAATTAAAGTAATTTAAACTTAAAAAACAAAAAAGTGATAAATACATGGTAGTGAAAAATTTTGATGATAGAATACAAATTAAAATAATGAACGCACTTTACTTTTTGACACATTTTCACAAAAGTTTGTAATAAACAGTAGGTTATTTTATTTGGAGGGATCGTTATTGAACATAGTTAAAATATAAGGCTTGCCTTACGATCCAATTTATTGTATAATGTGGAACTATGTTTCTACGTCGAAACGTTATCGTCAGTCCTTTGTTTCATGGGCTAGTTAAACTTTTACTTTTCCATCTCTTACTTGAGGTATTGTTGATTTGATATATTGTACAAACATTGCAAAATGGCCATGTTTCTAAGTTGTTTTCATTTATGTCCTTGTAAATATTTATATGTGTTCAATGTTTGTACACATTATACCAAATCAATATCTGAAGTAAGAGATGGAAAAGTAAAAGATTAGCTAGCCTATGAGACAAAAGGAATGACGATAACGTTTTGACTTAGAAATCTAGGTCTCCAATAAATTAGACCGTTAGGTAGGCCTTAGATTTAACTAAGTTATTTTACTTTTTACAGTAGTAAACTCTTACAGTTTTCCGATGTCTATAGTTTGTTTACGCTAAAATCTATGGGCCGTCCAAATGTGTTTAAAATGGGCTTGTAATTCAATGTATGGTGTATATGTGCGTGGTAATTTTGTGTATGACAATGGCAACAATTATATATATATATATTTAATAAATGGGGAAAATCAAAAGACTTGACAATATGATGCAGAAAAAAAACAAATAAAATTTATAAATAATAATTCGATATCTTTTTTGGATCCATATACAGAATAGTACATAAAGTTTGTTCACAAACTATTGGTTTTATTTATACTTAAAAAATACAATTCTACATTTTCAGCTCTGAATAGGTACATTACGCTTCATGGGTTATGGTAATACATCGCGTTCGAAATTTTCATCCTATAACCATCGGCTACTAACAAATGTATGCAGAGTGGGTGAACACATGCCTTGGGCCGTCACATGTGTGAACTGTGATATTTTACTACCAAATCTTCAATATCCAACATCTTTTCAGTGGTTATTAAAACCATATATAGAACCAGCTACATATAACTTAACTATACTAACACGAGCGGATCATGTGTTAACCGTGAAAGAATAAGTACGTTTACTTGTGAGTTATAACGTCAGCCCTTGCTGGAAACGTTTGTTTGGGTCATAATCTGACGAATAGTTAAACAGAGCTTTAAGTGATCAAATATGAACATGAAAATACTTTCTCTTGCACCTAAGTAATAAACGGCTTCCTCAAAACTGGGTATAATCAATACCTACTTTAAAATATTCGCATTTCTAATACAATTAATTAAGGTTAATTACATTTGGACCATATTTAAAATACTATAAAATATGTAAATCGTTGTACAGTTCAGATAGTTTCTTACCCTCAATGTACAAAGTACGGTGCTTTAACCCAATAAATGTAAGCCTGCAACTGATAGTGGTTAAGATGTTTAATATAATCAACCTAAATATACTACTGTCGTTCTCAACTTTCACTTATTATTTACACAAGGAGGAAGTCGCATTAGATGATCTTTTACAAGCGAACGACAAATCCATATCGGTAGCTAAATTTTGTAAAAGCAAAGTCTGATTTCTGGACACGGAAAGTATAAAATCCCTTAGAAGGCATACAAACAAATACTGTAATTCGAGATGTATGTTCCTGATTCGATTTAGATAAAGCGCATTGCCGCATAGATCACGCACCTATTTTATTGTCTCCCAGGAGTGGCTGAATCTTACTGACTCTGTGTGGCTTGGCTGAAACTTTCACAGAACATTGTATCCTAACAAATACTGTAACGTGAGACGTATTTACAGTATTTGTAAGGATACAATGTTTTGTGAAAGTTTCAGCCAAGCCGCACAGAGTCAGTAAGATTCAGCCACTCCTGGGAAACAATAAACAGGGTGCGTGATCTATGCGGCAATGTGCATTATCTAAATCGAATCAGGAACATACGTCTCACATTACAGTATTTGTTACGATACAGTGTTCTGTGAAAGTTTCAGCCAAGCCACACAGAGTCAGTAAGGTTCAGCCACTCCTGGGAGACAATAAACAGCGTGCGTGATCTATGCGGCAATGTGCATTATCTAAATCGAATCAGGAACACACGTCTCATATTACAGTATTTTTATTTGTATGTTTTCTAAAGGGATTAAGAAATCTTCAGAGTTTAGTCTCAAAGTGCTGAGGCCAGTATGTTAATATTGGTTTAACACGTGGTTATTTGATGTTTGTTTTTAGTTTTAGTTTTATATAAATATTTAACTTTATTAGGAAGTTCAATCATACATTAATCATACTCCCTTTGTAGGTTTCCTTCCTTATATGGTACAATGCACATCAAATTAATGTTGTTTTTTTTTAGATGAAGATGATAACATGATAACAATACAATATTGGTCAAATCGTTGTTAAATCTGAAAATATAACTGAATAATTAATTGAATTTATCAGTAAGGTAGTGTCGTGAAATTCAATCAAACGTAGATACAATTTCTCGACCAAATGTTAATATCTAGGATAGAAGTTTTCATTTTTACCTTATCTGGAATGTCTATGCTTTCTTGTTTTGTTAATATTTTCCTAGGAAGAGGAAACGCTTCATTATTTCAATTACAAATTAAACGTGACAATACGATTGGTTCCTGTTGTTAAGTGCGCTCATGGTGATTGTAGCTTTGATGTTAAAGTTTTCAATATTTAGGTAACAAAGGCTCTACATACATGTTACCACATGATCTTCTAAATCTAATATATTGTGTTTTACATTAAAATATTTTACTAACTAGAATTTTAGAAATTGCTTGCTGTATCACGTTCCAAAAAACGCGTTAAATGTGGATTCCGGGATTCCGTAATCATTTTTACTCTTTTTCTTTTTTGTAAAATGTTTTTTGCATATTAAAAATTTCTCTAAGGCTACGGCCACACGGGCGTTTTTTCACGCAAGAACGCAGCGTGAAAAACGCGAGAAATATGGACAGCATTAAATGTAATGAGGTAGGCCGCACGGAGTGTGTTTTCACGCAGATAAGGCGCGCGTCTGCAAAATCACCCGCCGCGGGCCCGCAGAAGAATGGACTGGGGTGCATTTTTGAAGCTTGATTTCACGCTCTGTCCCTGGCCACACGGGCGGGAGCAACACGCAGCTTTGATCAAGTCGTTCTAGCAAGTTAAAATAAAGTTAAATGTATCTAATGTTTTCCAGGAAAGCGTAAAATATTTTTGGGTCTAGTTAATTATACATTAGGATCTTAAACATAGGTCAAACTTACTGGGCCACTTAATAATTTGTTACTAAAAGGAAAGGCATTTAGTTGGACTAAAAAATGTAAAGAGGCATTTATGTAGTAGAATATTCAAAGATCTAATGAAAATCTTGTCATACAAATATTTATATTATATTTATTTTTTATACTAAATGTCAAAATAAAATAATTTTTGTGTTGTTTTCGTATCGAATTTAATATATTAAATTGATTTTTTATACTAAATGTAAATAATTAAATGAAAAGTTAACAAAATAAAATAATTTTAGTATTGTTTTCGTACCGAAATCAATATACCATTCACATTTCTTGTTCACTAGTCAGAAACAAGGTTATTATTCCGGTCACAAGGAAGATATATAACATAATTACGTGAATTCGTCAATCAATTGCGGGTTCCCACGGCTTTTTGCCGCTCCTGCCGCAACCTGCGTGAAAATAAGCTAAATTTTTCCGCGTGAAAAAAACGCACGTGTGGCATACAAGAGCGGGAATTCATGCAGCGTGAAAATAAGCTACATTTTACCGCGTGAAAAAACGCCCGTGTGGCCGTAGCCTTAGACAGATAATTGCTAAACAGTTATGAACAATTGTTAATGGTCACGTGATCAAGTGACCCCCTCGACCCATCAATACGATGGCCTAAAGCGAGTGGCATTATACCAATCTGCATACAAATTTTTCTTTATGTGATCAATATTCATTTTCACTCCCACCTGAGCAGCGAATTAATTATCTTGTGAAATGCATCATTCCGTGCTTTTTTTATAGTATGGACAAAAATTGTTTAGAAACCTTTAAAATAGTTTTCCAATAAATGACTATTCCGTCTATTCATCTATGAAAATCTTTCAATAAATTGTTAAAACACTTAAAATAAATTTCTCCTTCATAGCTACAAAATCAATTATTTAGGTACCTTCAAGTTTTTAATTCATTATGTTTATTTCTGTCTTATACTTTTATCTTTGACGTATTAAACGTCTAAGATTTCAAACGTATTTTATTTCAACTCGCAAAAGATGCACCGACAACGTAGTTTAAACGTGAAGAATAAAATACTTTTACAATATACATAACTTATGAAATGCGTGTTTATTTGGAATAGCTAATTTTGGATTGACTTTACTTCACTGAGTTTTTTTGTAAACATTTATGGTAACAGTATACAGCATATAAACAGCAAATAAAGATAAGTAAATAAAACAACTTTATGTTTGATAACAATCTCTTAACATAGCATATTTTAATATAACTTATGATTTTGTCCTTTGAATACGTTGACAAATTCAAAGTACTGTAGTTTGCCAACAAGTCCTTCAATGGATGACTTTTACTTGCCCCAGGCCTGGTTTATAACTTAACCAAGTTGATGGCGGACAACAAAAATGTTACTGACTACGGCTTTTGATTACATTGCCTTGCGTGGTTTTAAAATGTTTGCTACAAAATGCAGTTTTTCAAGGATAATTTTTAAAATTTCAAATTGAAATATATAATACTATAGCTTCAATGAAATTAAAACTATCAATTATATGTAAGTAAATTCTTTAGAAAATGACATGTATAAAATGTTCAGTTTCAACCAAAGATTCGAGATGATAAAATGTTAAGATAACTTATCTCACCTTTATACGACATTATATAGTTCTTAGTGTTAAACTTTAAATTATAAATGATAAAATTTATGTCAGTTTTATCGGATGATTTTTTTTTTAATAAGTAGTTCGGAAATGTATCAACACTATTGTGGGTTGGCTTTTTGTATGGTTAATTATTTTTTTACTCTGGTATTTGGAGTGCCATCCGTAAACCATTATTGTCTGTTATCTTTTAGGACTTTGTATTTATATGCATGCATGCACTATTTACACTAGCAAGTGAAACTTAAATTTCATTTGAAACGAAATATTCGTTTCTCGGTTTGATATTGTTGTAGGATGTGCAAACAGATTTAGGTTGACACGCTCATACACTGTAATTCCATCGCTATAATTTATGGTTTGTATTCATCATTTCATGCAGGTTTTTAAACCAATTGATTAATTTTACATCAATTATTCAAGACCTATATCAAGTATCTCATCTAAACCTGTAGTGCATTCACACCATGCAATCTATATATATAAAAGGCAAAGCCCTCACTGACTGACTGACTGACTGACTCACTCACTCATCACTAATTCTCCCACTTCCCACTTACCTAGGAGGCTGAAATTTGGTACACTGATTCTTTAGGCATTAAATAGGAAAACTAAGTGGTTTTTATTCTAATCAGACTGTCGGGCTCGCCCCAGTGGCTCTGGAGTTTCCAATGTTAACCTATTGAGTACCCATATTTAAATGGAATTAATGAATCATAACAGCTGTTTCAATTAAACAAGTTGGTTCTGTTCTATGATGTTCAATAGCATTAAAGTTACAAGGATTACCAACAGAGTGCAGCACTATTATTTTTTTTATATTTTACAACAGCTAATTTGAAACCAGAAGGTGAGTGAGCGTAGCGAACGAACTTCAACCCGGAGGCGAGGTAGCGTAGCGAACGAGCTAACCTGAAGGCAAGTGAGCGCAGCGAACGAGCTCCAACCGTAAAGGTGAGTGAGCGTAGCGAACGAACTTCAACCAGGACGTGATTGAGCCATGCGAACGAGCTCACATATGAAGTTAAACGGGGCAAAGCCCGCGGGTACAGCTAGTGTATTATACAATTTAGATTTTTAAGAGTAAACATAAATATTTGTATTTTTGGTTGAGGTATATTTAACAATATTGAGTGATGCCCTACCAATTTAAAAGTAAGTTATTATACATAACTTTTGATCTAATATTATCTAAGCAAATGAAAACTAAAAATTGAACATACCTATATCAACGTCATTTATGTAGAAATCCGTGTTTTTTATTGTTTTATAACAGAATTTTGAAATATTTTAGGGCAAATTAATAATAATGATACAATATTTTAAATACGAGTAGATTGCACAATTATTAGTATTAGTTTAATCGAATTATTGTATTAGGTTCTATTGCTTTTTCAAGCGATGTGAGAGTGTAGGAACTCAAGTAGAATGAACACCGCATTATTGTGATCGAATCCCGTTCCAGCGGCGCAACTTAGATTGAAAACTCCAGTCACAATTGTCCGGCTGTAGAGATTGTTGCATTTATAAAGCCTAATTCTGGCTACAACAATAACACAATGTGACAACTAAACAATGGCAGTGTAAACACAGCTTGAAGTGATATTGTTATGAGGTACGTTTATACTTTTAACTACAACCATTTTTAAAACTAGCCGTTTGAGTTCAGTTCTTAGAATTTAAAAGATTCACCTAACAGCATTGTTTTACTTAACAACACAGAAACTGATTAATGAGTTTCAAGGATTGAGAGAAAAGTAGTAAAACTGTAATGACTCGAATTTAAACTAATAAGCTGTTCGGACCAATTTAATTGTTAGTGTTTGGTGCAATGATTCGTTGCATCACTGTCAGTGTCAGTGGAATTGATCGTTTATAAACGAAAACATAACCTTTTCTTAGAAGTTATGAGTAGTAATTGTTAGTAATTAAAAATATATGGTAAGTAAAGAGTGTAGGCAACTTGCGTTAAGAGTCTTTTACAATAAAAATTTAGGAAAATGTTCATTAAATCTTGTAAAGAAAATTTTGAGAACTAATTGTACATTAACATAGTCTGTAGATTTGCTGTTCTTTTAGTAGTTAGTCTTTGTATAAACTCGTATAGAGTTCACTTGATAATGCAACTTAAGTTAAACGGTCTAAGTTCTATAATCTAATCTGCTCGACGTAACTTCTTCTAAAGTAACTTTCTTCGTGTCATGCAGCTCAAATCGTGATAGCTTAAGATTTTATTTCTAATCATATTACACACTAGTGTTGTAGTATCAAAAAGTAATTTTTAATCCTTTAAAACGCGGTTTTATAAACAGTTGTTATTATGGTTATATATTATTTATTTTATACGTTTGTTTTGACTGTTTGTTGTACTAGGTATTGGAGGGAATAGACAACAAATATTTTTTATGATAATGTTTGGTGTTTACGTGTTACAATAAATTAAATGAAAATCAACATTCAAGGGGGGAATCATCAAAAGTTGACAAAGTGTGTGGAAGTTTGTAGGGTTGTGTCGGGCTGGATACCTGAGGGTTACCTCCCATTATGTATTCCAACCTCTGAATCCGTGCGGTAAAAACTCCGAAGGGAGACATTCTTCTCATTTTGTTGTTCGACATTTCTTTCACGTGTTCACGAATTTCGGTGATTCGTTGGAACTAGTAAACTGGTGTATTTTAGATATTGGCCAAAGATTGCTAAAATGCTTCTAAAATGCAGTTTAAAATGTCAGATTAGGGAAATAAATATAGGAACAAAGAGTTATTTTAAAAATGTTTACAATATTCTATGATAACAACTATACATATAAATCAAATTAAATAATAACGTGGTGGTTTACGATTTCATTAAAAACTGTGTAGGCTACATGTTCCATAAAAATTTTGATTATATTTTAAATTATTAAATAATTGTACTGTTTAGAATATGGGTATTAAAAGTAAAAATATTAAAAACTTGTAGGCCTATTTAATCAAGACATTTCGGAATAGACACAATAAGTGGATAAAAAGCTTTGTAAATTGAGATTAATTACATTTGCCCCCAAACTACAGTTAGATTGCCTATTATTTCATATACATAATAACATACCAATGACTAAATGCTTGTTAAATGCATTTTTTTTACCTCGTTTTAATAACTTTTAGCAATAAGGATCATCATTAAGGATTTTATCATTAAATAATCGTGCAGGGAAGCTAGGTTTGCCCTGTTACGATTTTTGATCGGACATACAAAGCGATTAGTCAATCACGATGAATGGTTCAGCCTAAATCTTGATATTTTCTAAACATGAAAATATTGCCTACGTAATGATAACAGGTCTTTGACGTTATAACGTAGTAATGGAGGCGTGTTGCAGATTGTACCATGTAACTGTGACACATTATAGTTGTTACCTAGTGACCAATAACTGACAAACGCAAGGTTAGGTCTCTCTCATAACTTAGGATAGGAGTGTCGGATACTGGTTATTCTAATGGACAAGGCAGTCAAGATTAGTACAAGTGACACTGTCGGAGTCAAAGTGTATTTTCAAAAGCAGGGTAGTACCTATAGTAATTTAGTAATAAAATCATTAATGAATAATGATTTGTTCATGCTGTTTGACAGATTATTTTTATATTTTATATAAGCCATAAATATTAATTAATTTCTGTCAACTGAACAGCCATAATCTTACAAAGATATACCATTGTTTCATGCGGAGATCTTTGGAGAGATAAATATTGCAAGGTGGGTGCGTCTATGCATTAAAAAATCAGTAGCTTTTAAACTTCAGTGATTCATTACACGAAACTAGTGACTGTTGACTCACAGTCAACAGCACGCCAGCATGACAAAGATTCGTACTTTGTATTTTCAAAAAGATTAGACAATACCAGTATACCGTTTTCACAGTTGGTCATAATACCTTGTGGTAGCGTCAAAAGTAGCAGTAAGAGGAATTAACCCTCAAAATATTTGAACTGCATGACAAACAAATTTATCGATATTGAACTTTTACTTTGCTGTTTGGTTCGCATACTTAATTCATTTTTCTTCAAAAAATTTTTGTATAGAATATTCATGCAAAAATGAAGTCTGCAATTGTGCTAAGATGTACATTTCACGCTCTAGGCAAGCAATTGAGTCAAAAATCCATATCACAAAATTACAAAAAAAGTAACCATCCTCCATGCCTTAAAGAATTAATTAGGCATATTGTTGTAGTTGCGTATGAAGGATAATTATTCAAATTTGTAGAAATATTAGTGAATATGTAAGTTAGAGAATGTTTTCTGTCAAGACACACTTTTTTTAAATGTTTAGTGCCCAATTATGTATTTCGTTGGATGCTATTTTATTTCCCAGTCCATTGGGACTGGAAATGAAAACCAATTCCCATTTAACATTTTAGCGAATTTCCCATATAGGGAATAAGCTATTACCGTAGTACTCATGGTAAGACCTGGACGCGGGACCGATTTTTTTTTCGTTTTGAGGTCCCTAGAGGCCAAAAACACCATCCGTTCAAATTCATATATATATATATATATATGTGTGTGTGTCCGTCAGCACGATAACTCGAGCAAAAATGATCCGATTTTGATGAAATTTGGTACAAACGTGTAAACGTACGTTTATTCGAACGAGTTCGCGATCCAGCATGATCGGACCATGGGAACGGGGGTTTACGGGGGGTTTTATGGGGTAAAAATAGGGTTTTCCCATTTTTGACCCAAAAAACATAAAATTTAGCAATTTCTTTCCAAACCATTTTGTAGAGCTTAAAAAAACAAATAATTTAGTATTTGAAGCGTTATTATGCGCCTAATGGTTACGGAGAAAATTCAAAAAAATTGTCAATTTAAAATTCCCATGTTATTCTTATGGAGAATAAGTAAACTGTTGTAGTTTGCTTGTTTGTGAACATATTTTGATCGAATTTGGAAAATGTTTTTATTTCTTACAAACTATTCCTATTTTATATATATAAAAAAAAAAAAAAAAAAAAAAAAAAACAGTTTTGCCCTCCCTGATGCAGCAAACCTAAGTACTTGTTAAACTAATTCTATTTAAATCAAGAATAAATGTTATATTTTTAAGTAGACATTTCAGTGTAAATCCAATCAGTCAAATGGAAATTCGCTTAGTCTGCAGGTTTGCTGCGGCGGGGGTATTTATGTATAATTCCCGTACTTTATATGAAAACATGATGTAAAAGTGTAAATGTATTTTTTTTAAAGTGCCCATTGTCTATTGTTACACGGTTTTTGAATCTGCGATTGACTTATGTGATGAAAGTTATATCTTCACAATACAAAGTTTTAATTTTGTAGTTAAGTACCATAGCTTAGGAACAGAGCCTTTTACTATTTCACGGTGCTTACACGATCGAGAAACCTAACATTTCCATAACTTATTAATACAATCATAATCGGCCGGACACAGCAAAAACAATTGTCTTAGGCTTCAAAGGCCTGATAACATTTAATGATTTTATAGTATTCAAACAACAAAAATACTTGAGTCAAACCTCGTGGTTGTGGTGGGAAATGTCTGAGGACTCAAACTGTGGCCTCGGACAGAACGCTCCTGGCACAACAAGTTGAATGTTGATATTTGTGTGAAAACTCCATTGACCATGACTCTACCAACTTTTGTCTGCTTTAACATTACTTAAAGGGTTTTTCTTAATATGTCATGTTTAATAAAGAACTTGTATATTATGTAAAGAATACATAATGTGTGGATTCCCCGTAAATTATTGTATAAGGTTACCTATTGCTTCGAAACTGGTATTAGTTTTTATAATTTGTATACGGAATCCACTTGGGACAAAGCTGAAATCTTGTGTTTCTAAGGCAAACCTATCACATTGTTTTATTCGATTTCGTTATATGTATGATGGGTCCTACTGTATTTGTTGACTTTACGAACAAACTTAACTAATTTTCATTCTATCGAAGTATAACTGCATTTCCCATCGGTTTTGGATATCTAAGTAGACATCAGTATAAATAGCCCAATAGTAAGTAACCAATTTATACCCAAACAAAATATAGTTGAAAGACTACTCACTAAATGTGCTTTCGTTTAAGTTCTATTTTCTCCCTTTAGGTTTTGACACTGTTTCTTTACAGTATACTACATAAAAGCCACACTATAGCTTAAACTAAGTTGAATGTAAATTTTCTCTTAGCTTGGGGTAAACGTTTACGTTTATATTCACTTGAAATCAGTAACTCTGTATATTATGGTGCAATCCAGTAATGTCAATTTGTATACTTTAACTCTCTACCTACACAATTTTAACAGGAAATGATCACTTTACCTCTATCAATAGCCACATTGTGCTGTGTTTATATCAGTAACTGTACTACAGCCAATATCAACACAATGGCAACAATGGTGTTTAGCGGGAGTGTATCGCCTAATAGCCAATGTATACACACTGGAGTGTGTAAACTGTGCCAGGCTGCCATTGAGAAAATCTAAATGTACCTTTTACATGAAACCTTTTGAACCGTTTTGAATTAAAGCCACTGAGCAAAGGGACCAGACTTAGATATTAGATATTAAGGATCATTTTTATTGTAGACAGAACTATTACATGTGTCATGGTAAAAATATTGAATACATCTTAAATTCTATTGCTAATGGAACTTATATTTCAGAGTGTTGCGGAATTACTCACAATAACTACTCTATTCATTACATGTTTTGTAAAAACGGAATGGTGTCAAAGGACGCTATATTATGAACAGAACCTGCTATAAATAGCAATTAGATTCTGTAAAAATGGTTTGGTAAAGTGTTAACGGTAACATAAGTTTATGGTTAGTTTGTATTATATCAATTGTCTACGGCATAACAATGTAAAGGCTACAGTTCAAATAAGTTATAATATTTTATTTGAAAAACGCTACTACTATATTGTTACAACTTGAGTTGTGTGGTGATTTAGTAAGAGTACCCTAACATTGCACTGCGTATAAACTTTGTTTTATTCATGACCTTATCATGCATCAATATTCATATTCAATATCTTTGATGGATGTGTGGAATTGTTATATTGAAAGGTTTGACGAGATACAAGTGTATATGTGTTGTGTATGGCTGTGAAGCGATGAGAATAATTTCAACCAAAATATATTACATTATATACAAAATTCCAACAAATGTATAAAGTACATTATATTATTACTTTAATAAATCATAATCTTCAACTAAACTAAAAACTTATATCAGAATACTCCCAGTAAGGAAATGTACCAAAGCAATAGTAATCTCACTTTGCCAAAAGTGTGATACAATATTAACCAATAACCTTAAATGCAACTCAATCAAGTTTTCCTGGACAAAATGTATTCTAATAATGTGAACAATTGTATGGTAATCTATTATATTATTAAAGTGATACAATCAAATTTTATGTAAACGGTTAAGGCCATTTACCAAATGAAAATATAGGCATATGGCACATCAAAATGAAGCTTAGAGTGTGTAGATTTGCCGAAAAGTATTGATATGGACGAATTTCCTAAGGGCTCTGCCCCACAGGCTAATTTTCAAAGGGTTACGCTTGGCATGCTTCCTAAGTTTACACGATTTAATTTAATTTTAGTTAATGAAACAGCTGGTCAGTACAATGAACTGGTGTTTGTTTATTTACTCGAAAAATATGTTTGTGACGCTTTATGTAGATTTAGGTGGGTTATGTTTGGTTTTAAAGAAAAGTTTGTATACGGTTTGTAAAGAATTGCTCAAAGATTTCATTTTGTAATTTATATAGTAAGCTAAGTGTAAAGAGGCTTGACTAAAGTTGAAGAATTATGGTAAAACATGTCATTCGTGAAGCATCAATATGAATCAATTGATGCTATTGCTACACTAAGGTATGTTGTCATATTCTTTTGGATCTATTAACATAAAAAGTAGGGTTTTGAAGTAAGCAGGTTTACACTTTTAAATCAGTTTATATTTTCAAACTAAATCATAAAGTTTCCGTATTTTAAAACACACATCAGAATTACTTTAATAGCTCTCTAGGTCACATTTTCTTCCCGTTGCTAAAGCACAACCCCCCCCCCCCGTGAGTGCACGGGTATAGCAGCTTGTAAATAATAAATCTTTAAATACAATAATTTATTTTTTCAAATGTTTTTGTGCTAGACAAGACTGTAGGTCAATTTCGTTTTAAGATTAAATTAAAGTGCCAGCAGCTGGTGACAGTTGGAAACAGGGAGAGGGGTGATTGGCGCTTAATAAGATTACAGAAAATTAGGTAAAAGAATTACTTCCTTAGTGTTTAAGAGAGAAGAATACTTAAACAATGTATCTTATTTACAAATAACTGTGGACTTGGTCTTGAGGGTTGCAGTATTATCAAATGGATATCATCTATTTGTGATTGGTAGGAATTTAACCCGGGACCTTGGGGAACAATGTCCTTCACTGAAACACTAGACCAGCTTGCCCCTCACCCAATTCATATATGCCTTAGTAATTAGCTAGTCTCACACAGTTTGAAACAATGTTACCAATTAGTTATACTAAATTCTTGGAGTATGCCACAGTAAATAAAATACGACTGGTTTGTTTGAATACAAGATCTCCTTTGTTTGGGTCACGATACATTGCTGAAATACATGTTTTTAACCAACAACACATATTAATCTAAACAAAACTATTCAAGTTCATAAACTACAACAAACACCCAACTATTGATGTAGATTTACTTTGAGGACTAATTTTAATTCAAAATATTTATAATATTATTTAATGAGAAAAATATAAAAAAAATTTAAGTGGCTTTAAGTATGAAAAACAAGGTTCTGTGAAAGTATCAGCCAAGCCACACAGAGACAGTAAGATTCAGCCACTCCTGGGAGACAATAAACAGAGTGCGTGATCTATGCGGCAATGTGCATTATCTAAATCGAATCAGGAACATACATCACACATAACAGTATTTGTTAGGATACAGTGTTCTGTGACAGTATCAGCCAAGCCACACAGAGTCAGTAAGATTCAGCCACTCCTGGGAGACAATAAACAGGGTGCGTGATCTATGCTGCAATGTGTATTATCTAAATCGAATCAGGAACATACATCTCACATAACAATATTTGTTAGGATACAGTGTTCTGTGAAAGTTTCAGCCAAACCACACAGAGTCAGTAAGATTCAGCCACTCCTTGGAGACAATAAACAGGGTGCGTGAGCTACGAGGCAATGTGCATTATCTAAATCGAATCAGGAACATACATCTGACATAACAGAATTTGTTAGGATACAGTGGTCTGTGAAAGTTTCAGCCAAGCCACACAGAGACAGTAAGATTCAGCCACTCCTGGGAGACAATAAACAGAGTGCGTGATCGATGCGGCAATGTGTATTATCTAAATCGAATCAGGAACATACATCTCACATTACAGTATTTGTTGGGATATAGTGTTCTGTGAAAGTCTCAGCCAAGCCACACAGAGACAGTAAAATTCAGCCACTCCTGGGACACAATTTACTGGGTGCGTGATCTATGAGGCAATGTGTATTATCTAAATCGAATCAGGAACATACATCTCACAATACAGTATTTGTTAGGATATAGTGTTCTGTGAAAGTCTCAGCCAAGCCACACAGAGACAGTAAGATTCAGCCACTCCTGGGAGACAATAAACAGAGTGCGTGATCTATGCGGCAATGTGTATTATCTAAATCGAATCAGGAACATACATCTCACATTACAGTATTTGTTAGGATATAGTGTTCTGTGAAAGTCTCAGCCAAGCCACACAGAGACAGTAAAATTCAGCCACTCCTGGGACACAATATACTGGGTGCGTGATCTATGAGGCAATGTGTATTATCTAAATCGAATCAGGAACATACATCTCACAATACAGTATTTGTTAGGATATAGTGTTCTGTGAAAGTCTCAGCCAAGCCACACAGAGACAGTAAGATTCAGCCACTCCTGGGAGACAATAAACAGGGTGCGTGATCTATGCGGCAATGTGTATTATCTAAATCGAGTCAGGAACATACATCTCACAATACAGTATTTGTTAGGATATAGTGTTCTGTGAAAGTCTCAGCCAAACCACACAGAGTCAGTAAGATTCAGCCACTCCTGGGAGACAATAAACAGGGTGCGTGATCTATGCGGCAATGTGCATTATCTAAATCGAATCAGGAACATACATCTCACATTACAGTATTTGTTAGGATACAATGTTTTGTGAAAGTTTCAGCCAAGTCACTCAGAGCCAGTAAGATTCAGTTACTCCTGGGAGACAATAAACAGGGTGCGTGATCTATGCGGCAATGTGCATTATCTAAATCGAATCAGGAACATACATCTCACATTACAGTATTTGTTAGGATACAATGTTCTGTGACAGTTTCAGCCAAGCCACACAGAGACAGTAAGATTCAGCCACTCCTGGGAGACAATAAACAGAGTGCGTGATCTATGCGGCAATGTGCATTATCTAAATCGAATCAGGAACATACATCTCACATTACAGTATTTGTTAGGATACAGTGTTCTGTGAAAGTCTCAGCCAAGCCACACAGAGTCAGTAAGATTCAGCCAAACTCCTGGGAGACAATAAACAGACTGCGCGATCTATGCGGCAATGTGCATTATCTAAATCGAATCAGGAACATACATCTCACATTACAACATTTGTTAGGATACAATGTTCTGTGAAAGTCTCAGCCAAGCCACACAGAGTCAGTAAGATTCAGCCACACTCATGGGAGACAATAAACAGGGTGCGTGATCTATGCGGCAATGTGCATTATCTAAATCGAATCAGGAACATACATCTCACATTACAGTATTTGTTAAGATACAGTGTTCTGTGAAAGTTTTATCCAAGCCACACAAAGAATTCGAGACGTATGTTCCTGATTCGATTTAGATAATGCCCATTGCCGCATAGATCTTGCACCCTGTTTATTGTCTCCCAGGAGTGGCTGAATCTTACTGTCTCTGTGTGGCTTGGCTGAAACTGTCACAGAACATTGTATCCTAACGAAAACTGTAATGTGAGACGTATGTTCCTGATTCGATTTAGATAATGCACATTGCCGCATAGATCACGCACCCTGTTTATTGTCTCCCAGGAGTGGCTGAATCTTACTGACTATGTGTGGCTTGGCTGAAACTTTGACGGAACATAGTTATCCCTGTTTCGATCTCTCACTGTCACGCTTTTTGGCCTCTTTAAAGAAATACAAAATCGACAACATGAAAATATGGAAAACACAATATGGAATACAAATATATTTGCAACAAGTGAACAATATTTTCCAAATTCAACCAATCAGGCATTTTGGTGTTAAAACTCTTTATTTGAAAAAAATAAAAATAAAAATCCTTTTAATTTATTTTACAACGTTCATTGGGCACTTTTTAGATTTTAAAACGAAACTTTCCAACTTAATTCAGCAAAAACCATCAATCAACTCTCTGACTGTAAATGGTGGAACCTGTTTTAATCAAACATGAAAGAAACGGACTCAGATTGTACATAAAATTATATTTGTTACAAGTAAAACGGCAAGTTAGCACGTAATGAGCCTTTGTGTAATAAAGACATTTTTCCTAGATGGTATAATTTGCAAACTACACGCAGCCAATATCTTGTAGTCATATAACAAATAACACGTTTGCAAACCATTTCTCAAGCCCTTCCTTCTTTCACGATCATGACATATTTCCTTCAATACATTACATTGAGATATCCATCAAAGATATTGGTTATGAATGTGTAAGTATGAGATCAGTATATGAATATAACATAACTTAAATGGAAAGGAATGTTAGATGTTGAAATTTCACCGTAAATTTCAGATATTCAGAGTGGTCATTAATTATTGGACACATTGTAAGAATACATTTTTAAATAATCAAGTAACTTAGAAACAAGGGAATTGTTTTATTGAATAGCAAATTTAATACAGTGTTTATCATAATAATGAGAAAAAGATTACTGTTACATAATTCCAAACAAACTAAATAAACTATTTCCAAGTGCTCTTCATGGTTCAACGTAAAGCTGGTTGTCTGATTTCAACTACTTAGACCTCGACCTCACCACTGGAGAGGTTTACCAGCACATTTTCTTTGTTCTACACTATCAGTTAAAACTGCCTGTACCACCGTTTTATACAATATTGTTACACAGAGAATAACGGCCATACCCTAAACAAAACCTTCGAACAGTTATTACAGATCAGCTTTTATGAAACCAAGCAACACAAATTTTTTTCTTCCACACTAGCCGTTTTGATACTGAGGTCAGTTTAATGTTTGGGCAGTCAAATGTCGTACACAGCTGGTGTAGACAGATCCATTGTTGTCCAGCTGACTATGCCACAACACAGGTTATTGAGAAGAAAACAAGCCTACACTCACCGTTTAGGTGATTTTGCAGACTATTTAAAAAAACTCTTAATAATTACTGATATTTTCAAAGTTAAAACTATCTTGATACACTTTTAAGGCTTCATTTAAAAGGGCAAATTTACAATCCACGAGCCCTCGAGTTAAAAGCAGGTTTGTCAAAGAGTATGAAATTAAACTCTCGCTATTAACCTATTGCTCCGACGTCATCAAGACTAATCTTATTCGTAAACTTGTTTATATATAACTGTAAATACATTTGGAGGGTTTTGTGATATATTTTGCTTGACATCCAGTATTAGGCATGTAAAGTCGCCGGCAGATCCAACTCTTTCCAGAACCTTTGAAATGACACCCATCTTGTGAGTGTGGCGAGCAGACTGCGGCTAGTTTACTAGCTGTATAATGTCTATACAAGAGCCACACAAAACAAAACTCGCCTTGTGTAATTGAAAAATTATACTCTAAAAATTATTTATATGTAAACAAGCTGTAAATATTATGTACCCTATCTCATATTGATAAAGGTTTTGGTAACTGTTCAATATGTATCATAATCCATAGAACGGTCACAATTTCTAAATGATTCCTATTTTAGGTCTGGTCTCTTTGTTCAGTTGCTTTTATTCTCCAAACGGTTCAAAAGGTTTCCTCATTTAGATTTTGTCAATGGCAGCCTGGTGCAGTTTACACACTCCAGTGTGTATACATTGGCCATTAGGCGATACACTCCTGCTAAACACCATTGTTGCCATTGTGTTGATATTGGCTGTAGTACAGTCTCTGTTGGAAATACTGTTTATTCACAGGCTATTTGGTGGAATTAACATTTTTGAAAAGTATTCGTAAAGCAATGTATCTAGAGTTCCCTATAAACCCTTTTAGTAAAATAGAACTTGCATTACTGCCAAGTTCAATTTAAACTTCAAGTTCTATTGGAATATTTATCAGATAACAAAGTTTATAATTCATAATCCTCCACAGTACGGTGTCTCATTATTGTCGCATTACTATTATAAAATACTAGTTACCTACTTACCCACGTTTTTACAACAGAAAGCGATAGCAGCAAAAATTTTCCATTTCTATAAAATGAAATAACCAGTTGACACCACATTAATGATAACTGCCTGAAACTTATAGCATGTTATGTAACCGCTCCTTAGTAGTGAATAAGTATTTATTGAAATAGCTATTTCGATTATCTTGGATTTGTTACTATAATGACTTGGGGAACAAATTTACACTATTTTAGAGAAGGCTTTTATATTTTCATATTTACATTTTTTTACAATCATTTTACAATAGCATACACAAAATACTACACCATAACTAATAGTTAGTAACCTATTGTAGGACGCATATTTGTTCTAACATCTAGCTGTACAATATATCACAAGTTGTCAAACATTTATTTACAACAGTAAGTTTATTGCTTTAAAAAGCGATGAAATACATTTTGTATAAAGCTAGTAGCTTAACAACTTTGAATATATTATATACACGATGGCCAGTTTCATGACTAACCCAACGATAGGTTTCAATTCAATTTATTCATCTATAGTTTAAATATACTTAACTTTAATAGTATCAACTTTACATTTTCAGCTTTTACTAGTAAATATAGAGCTTAATTTGGCTGAATAAATATTGCTAATCAATGATGGTATAAAAAGGGTTGTAATATAACTAAAGTCTGTTTAAAATTCTACAAAATTACAGCACAGCGGATTTTTAACTGATTTCATGGCACGATATAAAAAAAACTTTTAGAACAAATCTATAGTTTTTGGAACCCAGAAATTTTTCAATAAAATGAAAGTTTGCGAGTAATGATTGTTTTAAATATAGTTATAATAAGGCAAACGTAATCTTGAGGAGTAGATTTTTATTTGCTGGAAGTTTAAACGAAAACCAGTTAAACATTTGAATAGAACAAGTAATATGTACATATGGCACTCATTAAGTAAAATACAATGAAATACAATATATTTCTATAAGTAAGCACTATTGATTGAAATAGGAAACAATGAAGCACCATTTAACACTGATCTGTAACTTTCTCGTATTGTATTATTTAGAAAACAGACTTTAATTTTTTCCATCTCAGTTTCGAGAACTTGAGTTTGGCATCTCCAGGAGTCTTATAATTCATATACTTATCACTCACACTATAGTAAATGGTATATTATAAGATAGTGATAAAGTGATTTAAGAAGACCCCTAAAGATGCCACACTAAAGCAAGAGAATGAACTGGGTAGGGTGACCTAAAAGTCTTACCTACAAGAAGGTAAATCTAATATGACTTTATATTTTTTTTTAGGTAAACTTATCTATGAACTATTATTAATAGCAAACATTAGATTTGTTTTTATAATATTTTTAACCCTTGGACATTATGTAGAACTCATTTGTCAACAATAAGTAATGAAGTATTGTTTTGATAAGGTTCAACAGCACCATTGTAAGAAAAGAAAGCTACATAAACAAAAGCTAAAGCAAATAAATGAAAATGTGTTATGGAGTTACAGTATTAATTTTAATCCACTGTAATAGTTTTTTAAAGAGGAAGTTTATTGATATGAAAAATTACCCATCTGAAACGGATGTAATGACACAAAGTTATAACATAAATTGAGTGAGATATACATTTTGAATGAAGTTAGTAGGAAGCTGAATACTTTGGTAATTTACTAGTTTTCTTTTATAACTATTTATTTTACGGTACACACTCAGTACTTTCAAACATGGTTTTATAAACTAAAACATATTTGCAATAGTACAGATTCATAGAGCCAATAGCTTTCTCAACGATTTCTTTGAATAATTCAACAAATAACAAGAGGTTAACGTTAACTGAGCCAGGAATCCAAGGATTGAAAAAGTCTAGGGTGATAAAACGAGCAAAAGGGACTAGGTAGTTTTGGAACGGCTGATCCAGGGGTCCAATTAGGGCGTTAATTTTGACCTTACAAACATTCGCTACAATCCTGTTATAAAACTACAAATAGACAGTCAACGAGCTCAGTGGGTGCTCGTTTTGGGAGACCCTAATTTAGACCGGGCTCAAAAGACGTTTGCTACCTGGCTTTCTGGCTCAGTGGACGCTGTCCGTTAACTGCCCGTTAACTGCCCGTTTTTTTTTATCTATTTAGCATTGTACCTTACATAAGATATTTTGTAAACTTAAATTTAGCAACACAGCATTTACAAGTACGCTATTTACACATTACCTAAATATTGTATCATTATTATATCCCATGTGCAATGCGGATGACTGAGAACAGCTGATTGGTCTATAGTCAGCTGATAAGCACCAGCAGCAGTAGCAGACGACAGGACAGTGCAGGACCACTGCCGGCGTTTGTACCTAGCATAGGAGCCCTTGGAGACGGAGGGACGTAACCGAGCTCTCCATACTCTGAATACACATTTTAGTTTGTTAAATGATGCAGTAAAATGATGCATTTTAGTTTGTAAAATGATGCAGTAAAATGATATGATATACATCAAAGTTATTGCCTCGAGTGACAATAGAACTGATTTTACATCACGATAAAAGAAACTTGCTGAACAAATCTTAAGTTTTTGGACTTTGTGTGATGTTAAATAAGTACTCAAACAATAAATGGCGTATGTACTCGATCCAAAATTGGTCGTACAAGAAAGCTCATCGAAAAAAAATGTTAATTAAAGACCTTCTGGCAGTAATATTATTATTATTGTCTTGAATTTGTCATGCGTGGCTTTTGTAGACGGAACGGTCTATATAATGTATAACCTTAAAGGTTGATTCACACATATCAGTCTGGTCACAGTCCAGACACAGTTGCATCCGCAATTTTTCAGTCAACCCAGTCATTTGGTTTCAGTCACTCTTCCGTCACTTTATTAACAGTGTTGTTACAGTCAAAAATGTTTAATTCAAACACAATATTCTATTAAATTTTCATCGTCTGTCTTGTTGATTGTTACAAACATTACTTAAAATATAAACTCGTTCATTTAAATATAAAAAAGGTACTATGTAACCTCAAACACATACGTCAGGCGTCCAAACAATCCAAAACTATCGGTGAAAATAAATTTGAAATTGACTGACGGATGCCGACAGAGTGACTGACGGAACTGCGCCGGATAAGTGTAGATAGCACAATAGAAAATCCATTAACGAATAATTTGGTTAACTGTGACGTGCTTGAAGTGACTGGACTGCAACGTGCCATAACTGATGTGTGTGAATCGACCATAAAAGACAGGCAATCGCTACATAAACGTTGATGTCAGAGAATAGTTTAAATTACAACAATGTCCATTCTGGTGGATGTAATAAACCAGAAGTTATATTATATTATAAGTTATAATAGTTTGTATATAACATACCAGACTCTTGCCACTGGTAGTCACTGATGGCGTTGTTACTTAGTTCGTCACTTACAGGCAACCTTCCTCGACCTAAGGAAATAATAAATGTAATGCTTTATTTGTTTATTTACTTAAATAACCGTATATTATAGTTTACTATAACTCTTCAATCAGTCTTTATATTTAACGATTGTATTAAATACGTGAATCGCACAATATTTGAAAATTCCATTCTATATCTTGAAACGAAAGTTGATTAAAAGATAAAAGGGCCTGGGGTCACAGTTTTATTATAAAACCTTGATAAAATTTAAGTAATTATGAATAGTATTTACGAAAAAATTATTATTTTTATCATTAAAATTGGAAACAAATTACAGTACTTAAAACACCCCTAACTAAAATACGTTCTAAAGTACATGAGATGGACGGGTTCTATAAGTGTACATAGGGTAAATGTGAAAAAGTCCAATATCTTTACCTTTATAAATGAAGTTACTAAGTTCGTCGGATATGTTTGAGTTTGGAAATGGTTTGATTGCTGGAGGAGGTATTTCTGGAACAAATACGAGTACAAATATGTGTTAAGTATATCAATCATTAGATGCATTTTATATCCCCACATAGATTATAGAAAATAAAAAATAGAAAAATCATATCCCCTCAAAACTCAAACTCTAAAATTTTGACGAAAACAATACTTTCTCTATAGTATACGAGTATGTATAGGGGGAGAAAGTAAAAAATACTTTTGTGGTCTACTGAATGGTATTATGAGGTTCATTAATATACAGTGGGGTTTACGCTTGTTTAAGCAGTATATATTAACTGCCTACATGATTGAATTAGCCTACGTTATGTTTTAATATCCCTTTTTGAATGCGCATGTCAGTGTGTTGCAGTGTACTTTAGTGGCCATGAAGACCCAGCAAATGCAAATTGAGTAGTCTATAATAAATCAAACAATAATAAATATAAGATAAAGACAATATAAGGTTAAGCATATTTCAACGAAAGCACATAAAATACGTCAAATAACTTATAGTAATATCTTTACACTTATTCTGTTGACTCACAAGACAGTATACACAGATTAATAAGATAAAGATGTTAAGTGGTGGTCGATTTCGATTGTAGTGTCCAATTGAAATCGATCACCCCTTACTTAAGTGTTTTTTGACATATGTTTTTTAATCAAGAAGTTGTTAAGAATATTGAAATAAATATCTTATCATGTTGTGTGATTAGAGAATATATTTTCTTATATTTTTTCAACTTCACTAATACAAATACAAATTTTCTTTTGAATTACCTAATTAACTGAAGAACTAAGTTTGTTTATTGAACACTATTAATTGAAAGAACACAACAAGCTAGTGGTAGACTGACCATCTAGTTTGATGACTCCATCAGTCTCCCCCAGCGAGTTCTTGGCCACACACTGGTAAGAGCCGAAGTCCTCCTTGGCTACTGATCGTATCTTGAGCATCATGTACTTGCTGTAGCCGTTGTCCATAGATACGGCCTCGTACTTGTCACCTACACAGACATGGGATCAAATTGCGTTATACACATCATGAGTTATTTGTGTAACTAGTGGGCGAATTGGCACTTTTCTGCACACGAGAGAACTGCTTACGCACGAGCCGCAGGCGTGTAGAAAGTTTCTCGAGTGCGGCAAATGCAGTTTGCACTTGCGTTACACATTATATTTCCCCTACACTTACTATAAAGCATAAAAGTAATTAGTCTTTCAAACACTGTACAACAAGTGTTTAGGTTAGATTAAATCCAAACATTGAACGAAATGAGAAACTCTGCATCAGCCGTATCTTACGATTGTACTATTAATGTCTTTAGTGTTGCCAACCTATTTTCAAGCTTAGGCTACACGTAATTCGTGTCTAATAAAATCACGCTGTTTTGTGTTTTTTGGTTGGAATACTGTTGTTCGGCAAAATAAGAACAACAGCTAAGGTATAACTGTGCAGCAAAAGTAAGTAGATGCAGCAATTAGCAACTTTCTGTGCTATAATCAATGCAAGGAAGGCCACTTTGTCAGTTGACTGTGGGAAAAAGTTGTTTTCTGCTTAGATGTAAAATTTGCATTAGACAAAATTGTTAAAAATATTTCCCCCCTTGGATTTTCCAAATATTTTTTAGGATTCTGCCACTACACTAATCATCGTTCTTTTATAAATTTAATTAGTTTACTATCTTGACAGTACAGCTTTTTAACTGCAATAACCTTCCTAACCTCTCTTCCTCAATAATAATTTAAGGTGGCAAGTTAATTTTAACACATGAATTAGAGTTCATTTCACTTACGTTTTATACTTTAGTGATACTGAAATAAAATATGAATAGTGTCGCTTACCAATAGAAACTCATTTATGAGGAGTAAAAAGGCTAATTAAAGCATGGAGAAATAAAAATAAAATAAAAATAAAAACTTACATCAAATTTAAGGAGTTTAAAAACGAAAATATCGAGAATGTTCTTTTTCTATGCACTTTACTTACCAGACACTATCATATCTCCTCTCTCTGTGGTCCAATAGTTGATGGAGGTAGGGTAGGCTTCTGTATGACACTCAAGCTGAACATCCTGGCCGAGGTAGGCGCCCTCTAGCTGGTTAGGTATGGTCAGCATAGGCGGGACTGCGGGAATACAGTTGTAATAGTTTGATAAACTAAATAAAAATACTTTTACATTCATAACTAGAGCTCTCCCCGTGGTCGAAAACTCGACCAAAAGTATGTATTGTACAAACTTCTCTATTTTTATCCCA
The DNA here is from genome assembly GCF_028750875.1 of Macrosteles quadrilineatus. Lineage (NCBI taxonomy): Eukaryota > Metazoa > Arthropoda > Insecta > Hemiptera > Cicadellidae > Macrosteles > Macrosteles quadrilineatus. The sequence goes on along the minus strand of NW_026542596.1, from coordinate 102,610,314 downwards.
CGCTGTAAATAAAACATGTGATTGGAATTTCTTCCATTCGTTGTTTTTTTTGTTACCAACATGGCAACCCATAAGGTCCATATAAGTTTTTTTTTAATTTTAAGTTCATTTTATGTGTTTATTTTTGAGCCGATTTTAATTTATAAATGGATTCTGCACGTCTACAGGCAAATATCTTTCTAACAGCAAACGAATATTTCCCCTGCGATGCACAGGAGCTGAGAAAGAAGATTTTCAATAAACGTGCTTGTCTATGTATAGAATTAGCCCAATGTTAAATCTCAATAGGAAAAGTTGAATTTCCATTTTTGACCCAATTAACATAAAATTTCTCAAAATACAAATAAAATCTGCACAAATAGGGCCTATCACATTTATTTTGCTACAACCCACGTTTACATCGGTCCAGTAGTATGGTTAGGCAAGGTGTCATAAGTTTTGCAAAATTTTTAATACATAAGATATGCCACAATAAGCAGAGAAATTTAGATTTCAAACCTATTTAGTATTGACGTAGAACAAAATGTATAAATTTACTTAAAACGGGTCATATATCAAGTATATTAAAGGTATACTCTACTGATTATTTTCCTAGGTTCAAAATCTTATTCAAGTAACAAGTAACAAACTTGTTTGGTTTTAAGACAATTTTCTTGTCTTTCTCATCGTGCTGCCTTGTCGATTGGAAATTAAAGAAATTTTTTACGTAAATTGCATTCCCACTAAATCCAATTTATTATAGCATATATATATTAACATTGTCATGACAGTCGATTAATAAATGTATGTGCATGTGTGGGTGTACATGATGGAAACTGGCTACAACCTAACTCATTATACATAACATTGATTGTAGGTGGTTTTGGTCTAAAACATGCCATTAATAGGGTTATCTTATACCATTCCTTTTACTAATTAAAGATTTTGAGTGAATATAGCAAACACTTCATCCGTAGACTGCACCAAAGTGAATTTGTATTTCCCATATAATATTAGTAAAACATGTTGAGAAATTAGTCTGGTCGTCAAAACGTTGGAATATTTATGACCTGTTGGTTAAAAATGCCAACGGTTGAAGTAACATATGAAAGTAATTAGTGCTTGAAAAGTCACAACGTTTAATCTTAGCTCCCAAAATGTCGCCATGACCGTTTCTGATGATAATTTGATTTGCCAGGTACTGTATTTCTGTTAAACATTTATTTAGTACTGTTCTTCAGGGATGTCTTTAAATATTAAATTCTAAATACTTACACTGTACCCTGAGAACGACCCTCTTGCTAATAGAGGGGGGAACACCGTTGGAAGCGATGCATAGATAAACTCCCATGTGAAGTCTACTGACTCTCCCGATCTGTAGAAGTTCCCCGTCCACAACGTTAACTAAAACACACAATACGCGTAGATATATGGTTGAAACAAAGAGGTGAAATGTATGTAAATACTACATACAATCGACAAGATAATATTTGAATGCAAGGTTGTCATTTGGGGTTTTTGGTATCACTGGTGCGATGTTTGATACGATGGTGAATACCATTTCAGGGTCTTTTCAGGAAGGAAGGCCGCCACTAGTGAAATTGTTCCCATTGAGAAACATGTATGTTCCCCATCTCAATTAGAAACAGCCAATTCATTTTTGTATATACATTTAATGCACAGAAATGAATCATTTTATTTGCATTTCGTAAGAAACTTCACCATCCCATGGTGATGAAGCAAAGCCTCTTTGACGTTTTGAGTAGGAGAAGGCCAGCTTTTGTTACTCTGGATTTCTTTCCATGCAGACCCAAGAAACAGTTACCAAACCTTGCCTAGCCTAACATCAATATACTTTTGGGTGAGTCTCATAACGTGTTTAGATCAACTTAATTCGCATAGGACACATTTTAGTAGTGACACCTTTTCTCATTAAAATACCGAAATTTTAAGAGCCTCTAAACCATACATTACCCAATGCATCATCGCTGTCGGTCCATTATGTAACTTTACTGACATGAATGTATAAGATTAACTATTAGACAAAAAGCAACGCAATATTTAACGTTCGTCACATCTGTTTTGTTCCAAGATAGGGACGCTGGAATACTTGGATTAGTGGAACAGAATCATAAGAGAGAACACAGGGTGTTTGTGTCTATTAACTAGGTTTCCGAGATGTAATTTGATAAGTGCCACACAGCCACACAACCCTATCTTGTTCACGACCAACGCCACACTTGTTCAGGTGTCATTGTAATTTTGTTACAGCAGTATTTCAACTTTATAATTTTCCTGCGAAAATACTGAATAAACTTACTAAGAGGTTATAAGGTAAAAAAAAATATTTACAATAACAACAATATTTATTAAATATTTATTAAACAGTTTCATAAGTAGTTTGATATTATTAATTATTTTCTATATTTATGGATAAAAATATTTTTTTAACATTGTAAGTGAAAATTGTTTAATGGATTTATTTTATTTTATTGAAAAATGTCTTTGAAATAATTGTACAATTCCATTTTAGTACTGTAGTTGACTGAAATGTACTGCATTGTAAACAAGTTGTTTTACAAGTGGTATCGTTAAAGGATTGTTGTGTTCTTAGCAAGTGAATAAAGACATTTTTCACTACCTATTTTATTAAAAGAGTAAAATATGTAGCATATATATTCCCTTTGTAATAGAAATTCCTTTGCAATAACCAAAATATCCTGAAGTCTTAAAAGTTGTAAAATTGCTCTTTTTATAGTTTTTTTTTGTTTATTAATGTAAAAACTTTAGATCACTATACAGAGTGTGTACATTCTATTGACCCCATTGGTATACGTGTGTCGTTTCACTAAAAGTCCTTTCAATAACAACATTCCATACCTTTATGGTGTAAATAGGTTCTACTGAAGATGCATTTTTGTTGAACATCAATATCAGCCTATATTATTAATTAGTGACAGTAACTTTTCGAAACTTGAAAGGCTCTTACTAATAGGATTGATTTTTTAAATATGGCTTAAGTGTTTTTCATGCAAAATGTAAAACTAAGGAAATAATAAGTTAAAAGTTAATAAATCTAGGAAAGAAAAGAATTTATTTATAAAAATAAACACGTCTGCCTTAAAAAATAAGGTTGTCAATGACACAGAAAAAAATTGCACTTAAAATATTGAAGGACAACATCTATAAGACTGATTAATTTTGATGTTTGCCATATAAATGATTTCTCATTATAGTAAATGAACCTCTTAATGTTTCATGGATGATCATTTTCAAAAAAAGATGTGTCCAAATCATATTGTTTCCAAAGATCACAAAATGTTTTGATAATGTTTCTCTAGAACCAATAAACAATCCAAGCCCCTCAATTTTTGAAATTTTGCTTGAAACATTTCTTTGGAAATTGACCATCAAATGGATTTCATTTAGTAAACATTAATACTAAAGCAAAATATACTACTATCCTCCAATAAAATTTTCCTTGACAATTTTATTTAACTACTAATGAAACACGGTTCGATGTTAAATATCCTTGCCATTATACATATTGGTCTATAATTTTCCAACTCTACTCCCTCACCTATATCGCCGTTGTAGTTGATGTCGTCACCATCCTCCCGCCGCCACATGACGTAAGGCTCCGGGTGTCCCACGGCGTGGCAATGCAGGGTCACGTTGGAGCCTTCCCTCACCACCAGGTCCGTGCTGGAGTCACGGTCCATGATCTTAGGAGGAACTGAAGAAATATATCCCGTAGAAGAATGTAAGATTATAAAACCACTTGGTAGATCCCAAAAGGACAATTTGATGAGAGAGTTAATTGTTATATAGACAATCCACTGTACAGTGATAGAGGTGTTATAACAATTTACATTAAAAAACCCTCTGATCTTTTGAAAATGTACTCTGTTATTTGATGAGAGAGCTGCTTTGTATGTACTGTCGGAATACTTTTTAATTTAGATCTCGGTTAAGCTAGGTAATGTTATCTATCCTAAGTATGGGTAGGTAAAATATCTGAATTTAGTAATACCACCTGCTATAAGGTGTAAGTGTTAAAGTGTTTATATGGTGTTGTATTCATACAATTGGGGAGCTGGTGTAGTTGTTAGAGCGCGGGACTTTGGTTCAAGAGGTCCCGGGTTTAAATAATGTTAAATCACCAATGGATTTCAACTAAGTGATAACCCCTAGATCTAGCGTGAAATAGTGTAAAACACAATTCCGGGCTCTTGCCTAGAGTCATAGGACAAAAAATTAAAAAAGGGTTTATATAAATTGAAAAAAAAATTCAAGAAAACACCCCTACATCTGCATCAGAACTATACTTTTCTCAGTTGTTGTCACGAGTTAATTTCTTTCCATATTTTTAATTAATTGAGAATTAAAATCAATTTAGCTGCTTCACTCACCAACAACCTGCAGATAGCCCTGCCGACTCCTCATGGGGTCTGTGTTAACCTGACACATGTACCAGCCTCTGTCTATGTCTTGTACGTTCTTGATGTGGAGGTACCAGGAGCGGTGGTCGTTGTAGCTCAAGGATACCCGAGGGTTCTGGGTCACTACCTGGTGATGAATCGATAAGATGGTTTGGGTGTCTACTCTCACCCAAGCTACCTGTACAGGTAAAACATATGTTATATACGGATACATGATGTGGAGGTACCAAGAGCGGTGGTCGTTGTAGCTCAGGGATACCCGAGGGTTCTGGGTCACTACCTGGTGATGAATCGACAAGATGGTTTGGGTGTCTACTCTCACCCAAGCTACCTGTACACGTACAACATATGTTATATATACAGATACAAGATGTGGAGGTATCAGGAACGGTGGTCGTTGTAGCTCAAGGATACCCGAGGGTTCTGGGTCACTACCTGGTGATGAATCGACAAGATGGTTTGGGTGTCTACTCTCACCCAAGCTACTTGTACACGTACAACATATGTTATATATATATACAGATACAAGATGTGGAGGTATCAGGAACGGTGGTCGTTGTAGCTCAAGGATACCCGAGGGTTCTGGGTCACTACCTGGTGATGAATCGACAAGATGGTTTGGGTGTCTACACTCACCCAAGCTACCTGTACACGTACAACATATGTTATATACGGATACATGATGTGGAGGTACCAGGAGCGGTGGTCGTTGTAGCTCAAGGATACCCGAGGGTCCTGGGTCACTACCTGGTGATGAATCGACAAGATGGTTTGGGTGTCTACTCTCGCCCAAGCTACCTGTACACGTACAACATATGTTATATACGGATACGTGATGTGGAGGTACCAAGAGCAGTGGTCGTTGTAGCTCAAGGATACCCGAGGGTCCTGGGTCACTACCTGGTGATGAATCGACAAGATGGTTTGGGTGTCTACTCTCACCCAAGCTACCTGTACACGTACAACATATGTTATATACGGATACATGATGTGGAGGTACCAAGAGCGGTGGTCGTTGTAGCTCAAGGATACCCGAGGGTTCTGGGTCACTACCTGGTGATGAATCGACAAGATGGTTTGGGTGTCTACTCTCACCCAAGCTACCTGTACACGTACAACATATGTTATATATACAGATACATGATGTGGAGGTACCAAGAGCAGTGGTCGTTGTAGCTCAAGGATACCCGAGGATTCTGGGTCACTACCTGGTGATGAATCGACAAGATGGTTTGGGTGTCTACTCTCACCCAAGCTACCTGTACATGAGCAACATATGTTATACACGGATACATGATGTGGAGGTACCAGGAGCGGTGGTCGTTGTAGCTCAAGGATACCCGAGGGTTCTGGGTCACTACCTGGTGATGAATCGACAAGATGGTTTGGGTGTATACTCTCACCCAAGCTACCTGTACATGAGCAAAATATGTTATACACGGATACATGATGTGGAGGTACCAGGAGCGGTGGTCGTTGTAGCTCAAGGATACCCGAGGGTTCTGAGTCACTACCTGGTGATGAATCGACAAGATGGTTTGGGTGTTTTCTTTCACCCAAACTATCTGTACACAAATAAAAAATACTCATTTATGATTTATTCAGGAAAATTGGAATATACATTACATCAGCATTGTCAAACTTTCAGAACGTACTAAACATGTTGTTTCCTTCACCCAAGATAATATCTAAAATCTTAATCTATGATAATCTAAAACCCATAAAATTGACAAAAATCAATTTTAAGAAAGCAAAAGACTGTTGTAACAATCTTTTGCCAACAGATATATTTTGAAAACATGTAAAAAGTATTTAACTATCGTCGCCAAACTATTTGAATGTCCAAAATACATTATTACCTCTTTAAACCATCGTTAATAGAACTATTGAAAGAGGTAAACATAGGTCAATCTTAAATGTGTACTAATTATTTACAAAATATTCATAAACCTGTTCTCTTCTCCTGATAAAGAATTGTAAAGGATTATGAAACCATGGGGCCCATTATAAGTTCACCTGTTTTACCTAAACTTTCCGTCACATTCTGGGCAGAACGGTTTTAATCAAGAGAGCCTTGGAATAATGCAGGCAATTATGACGTAATTGAATGCCAATGTGGCCTATTGTATTTGTAAAGGAAACAATACAACGTGATCGCTGTGAGTAGACGCTGTGGCAAAGTCGTGTATTGGTGCAATGTTTGCCATACATTTAAAACACATTATCCTGTAATATTTGGTTGGTTGCAATACATAGTTAATGATGATGTTAAGTAGCATACATATTCAATCAGTCGGAAAGTAATTGAAGGAGTTTTGCTGTTATACCCTCATAATTATGCATTAATGCATTGGTAAACTGACTTTTAATTCTGTATTTCACTGTAAACACACGTTTTTTTTGTTTGTTTTTTTATTCTTATAAGTATTGAACTTATAGTGGTATATAGGCTACTTAGCAGTTTTAGGTTATTTTGGGTTATTTGTACAGTTATAGGTTATCAGCATTGTTGTCTATGGATTATTGAAACGCATTTAGGTAGTATTTTAGTAATGAAGCCTGGAACTAGGTAGTGGGAATAGGCATTCATATTAAATCCCACACTCGACACTTTTATCCACTACTACTAATTATTGCTGCTTCGCTATCATCGTATGAACCACAAAGCCTTCGCATAGAAAGGTTTGTAAAAGGATTTATATGGCAATGTCTACCTTCAATAAACCATAAACGCATTGAGCTAGTTTGTATTGGTTTTTATCAATTTTAAAATAAAACGTCAATAATATTATACTATTTTTTGTTTTAAAAACACTTTTGCTAGCTATGCTGCATCATCAGACACTTCACAAAAACGTACCTCATAAACTCACAAGAAAGGCCTCATAAAAATAAAAATAAGTAAAATATTGGTCCTGTTTTTATTTTAATATTTATTGAAACAAATATTTTCAGTTCTTCAGGGAAAAATGTTATATTAGTTTAAAATAAGTATTAAAATGTCAGTTAGTCTCTAAATGTGTAATGAACGATAAGGCCGAGTTATAAATTGTTATAGATAGGCTTTGTAGAAGTTATCAATCATAGAAGTTAAAATCAACAGTTAAATATTGGGTTTATATAATAAATATATGCTACTGCTGAAGATTTTTTTATTTGTCAACAATAATTTTATTTGTTTATGTATCAACGAATACATAATTCCCAATCAAACCCTTACAACGTCAAATTTTTAATCAAAAGGACTTGATTTGTTTTTGATATCAAACGGACAGCTTAAATAATGCTTATAGTATAGAATCTTATTGGTAAATAAACAATAGTAAACATAGACTAAAAAACTACACTAATCCCATCACAACCATTTCAGGAATCACAAGGCAGTATTCCTTGTTGCTGGAAAGGCAAGAGGGCTTTTGTGCAATATAAAATTAATATAAGAGGTTTACATTGAGACGATGGCGGTATTTATTTCCCTTAGGCGACACGTGAGTGGAATGCCTCCAGTTATTAGGATGGGACGTGCGTTGCCTCCGTCCATACTACATTGGTTGGTTACGATCGCCGCGCCACCATATGACCCGGGGATATCGCTTTGTTTTCTTTCCAAATAACATCAAGTTTACTGTTTATTCTTGTGTTTTACCGAACCTTTGGAATATCTGTAGGTGAAATAGCTCCTTAAATTAATATGTTTCTGTGGACTTAGGGGGGCCATATAAATGATTTTAGGGACACAACTGTAAAATTTGTATTTACTTAATTTGTGTTAAATGTTGGTCATTATTTTTATTTTCAAGGAATACATTTTAAATTTGATATTTTTTGGGTAATTGGTTTAGTTTGGTAATACAGTATTTGGTCTAAATAAAATCTTAAACAGTTGTGACGAAACATGAGAAACTTTTTATTTTGTGTTATCGATGACTTGATGATATTGTGACAACCTTGAAATTATTAAAATTCATCAGAACAGTTGGGTTTTTGTATTTTTGCAAACAACACGAAGTTTTTCGTTAATATGTGTGGGATAGTTGATTTAAATATAGTCTGTATTTGAAATTTAAACGTTTTGTCTATGTTAAAACTATTAAAATATTTTGATACATAGAAGGTAAAAGTCAAAATAAAAGCAAAGAAAAATTTTCGTATCAAAAGTTTGTAATGAAAAATAACACGAATCTTAACCTCATTAGCTCACACTTCTATGAAAACAACTGAAAACAGTTCAACTAATATGAAACAAGCTTGATTCGTATAGAGCTACTTTGTTCAAAATTATCCAGGCCTTGCAGCTATTGTGATGCATGAAGCTGGTTGCAACGAATTAAGTTTCGCAGCGAGAAGTGTGCTGCATTGTATACACAACTCCATCAGTTCAAGTAATTCGCAAGCGGAACAGAGTGAATGTGATTATACTCGTAGATTTGCCTTGCATAACTTGGCAGTTCAAACGCTGATACGGCACTGCGCGGCGTAGCGGGTAGTTCGACATCTGTGTTAATAAGGTGTTATAAGATGTTGGGGTTTCAGTTTAACATAATATCTCCTTTGACTGAAATTGGGTTTAAACCAATTTTATTCATTACTAGCAGTTACCCGGCGCGTGTTGCTGCGCTAAAAACTATTATTTTAAATGGTAATTTGCTCTTAACAATCTATATATTTATATATTTATTAGGTGTATGAATATATTAGGTTTACTTTGATAATGGTCTTTACTTTTATGTTTACATATTTAATACAGTAAGCGAAAATTTTAACGTTGTTGAGTACACAGGTGTGTTGCGATTGGGGGTTAATATATTTGGACTTATCGAAAAGTAAAATAGTTTTATGTCCTGCATTCTGTGGAAATATCGTTGCACTATTCTAAATTATGACTAACACAGAATGTGATTATTCAAACTAACAGTTGGTGAAATTAAACATCTGCTTTTAAATTATATTTATTTGTTAACATTGTAGTTTCAAAAGTCTGAAATTGGATCCCTTAAAACCCTCTAGGGTGGAGCCCTTTTAACAGATCTGTACCAAACTTTACACAACCCATCCTTGAATAATGCTTAATAATACCTGAAAGTTTCATTACAATATGTCAAGTGGTTTCGGAGGTATAACATAAGGTATACCACAAGTATACATACATACATAGATATTTTTTTATAGATATAGAAGATTACAGTTCCGGGGCAACTACAATGAATGTTAATATTATCTTCGTTCCAACTCATATGTATGCATTACATGTCTATCTATGGGTAAATTTGTGCTGAGCACATAATAATATTTATTTAGTAAAAATGTTTATTGACTGTGTATCTTTTACACAACAGTAATATTGGGCAACCAGTGGAATTTAAGTGTTGAACACCCGGGAAATAATCCCGCCAAACACGAACATATTTCATGGATGAGGAAAGGCCGTGGTGCGGTGGTTCAAAGCCCAACCAAGGTTGAAAAAATGGATATGACTTAAAGTGGAAAGACTATCGCTGTATTAAAGAACCTCTTAAAAAAATTCACTCGATATTTCATAAATCAAGAGTGTTAAATATAGTTTTTTTCTTCAGTAAAACTTGTTATAGGATATCCACATGTCCAAATCATATGCGTTCTAATTGAAAATTGGAAATAAAGGCAATACTTTGGCCCTCCAATGAGCAGCATCCTATCCGTACTTCTAAAGTCAAGAGAAAATGCTTCACTTACGATAGCATATTTTCTACGATTTCTTTTGGCCCTACACCTCTTTGGCAGGTTCTCAGATGGGATGATGGTTTTTACCCGACTCTATTCAAGCTAATTAGGTGGAAGTTGGATTTAGCTCCCATTTCTATTACAACTATAATCAGGAGGGGTATTCAAGTAGAACATGAAATATGTTTACCATTTGAACCTAAAACCTTTGATTAATGTGTAACTGTAGGTACTAGTTGTTGGCATTGCGTTAAAGTTGTAATTCAAATACCCCCGCCGCAGCAAACCTGCCGACTAAGCAAATTTCCATTTGTCTGAATTGATTCAGTTAAATATATTTTAATAACATTAGGTTTAACGAGTACCTAGGTTTGCTGCTACAAGGAAACTAATAAAGTGTGTTTTTGAGTAAAATATTGATAGCTTAGTAGAAAATAAATAAATTTGCCAAGTTTGATAAAAATATATTCATAAACAAGCAAACTACAACATTTGACAATATTCTCCATAAGAATAACATGGGAATTTTTCAAAAACCGAAACCTGTCCCAAACTGCAGGAAAAAAACATAGTTTTGTGATTATATTGTCTTAAATAAGATTCCTTAGACAAAATAAAGTCTTGAGTTGTAATGCTTTATTTTTCAGAATCCTTCAATTGATATTAGGACAATTTTGCATTATGTTTATATAAATGTCTATTTAAATATAGCGCACTGCTTGCATTTTAAATCTATTGCCATTTTGAAGACAAAAAGTGCAATACAATAAGTATGTATTATACCAAGATATTAATTACGTTTGATATCTGAAGGGATAAAAACTAGTGAAGGGAAGTGTTTGAAATTAAATGGATATATTATACTATTGGTGGGATTCTAAAACAAAATTTGATTAAACACTGTATTATATTACCTTGTACTGTCTCAGGTTGTCCACCACACAGGCTAAGAGCGCGTCCCTGCCTACAGTGACTGTTACGTTTGGGATTGGTTCTGCGAACCTTGGCAGTAGCGACTCAGTTACTATAACATAAAGGTACATATTAGTTAGATATACATAAACACAAAAAACAGCAGGCTGTTTTACGCAACCCAAAGTACAAGTACTGTAAGACACTTTTTAGCAACAAAACAAGCTCATATATTGGAATCCCGGTTTTCTTTATTTAGTTCCCAATTAGCATTCATTGTTGCATAAATATCTATACACAACCATAGACAAAACGTCAGCCGTGCTGCGGTTACCATGGTTAACAAAGGTTCTGGCGCACAGCGCTTGGAGCGCCGTGTAGTCACGTAGCGCGTACGCCGGAACTACATGGCACTCCCAGAAGTGTGCACCAGAACCTATGGTAACCGCAACACAGATGACGGTCTACCTTTAATCCTTTTTGTCTATGGTATGAGTTATGGTGTTATTGGGAATGTATTTGTTATTAAGACTTGTGGGATCTTTGCAAGTTTAAAGAGTATGTATTATACATTAAATATAAACCATTGGTTTAATGCATAAATAGTTTTAAAATTAAGTTTCAATACGTGATTCCAGTACTAAAGAATCGGTTATTCATAGAATTGTCAAAAATTTTAGGAAAATTGATCTGTAAAAACCCAAAATACGTAGACCTACAATCCATGCGCTATTATTTGTGCTTCCGAAAATATCATATTTAGTCTTATTTACAATAACATCTCAATAAAACCAAACCTCATGGATATCGATGCAACAATACATATTAGCCGATCAGCAATGAAGTAAAGAAAACCGTAATACGAACATATTAGCTGGTTAAAAAGTGTTTCATGGTATTATGATTATTTGAGCTATGTTAAAAAACTGTGTATTACCGTGTATTACTTACTGCAAACATGGAGCTCAGGTCAAAATCCCTCCTACAATAATTTAGGTCAGTTATTGTACCACGTCGTGCTTCTAAAGACATTAAAAACATCTTGAAAAGTTTCCTTATTCGTCTTAAAAATATTAAACTGTATCGGTAAAGATAACTGAACCATTAATCGGAGAACTTTTCTCAGTGGTCCCGTCACATTTTACATTATTAAATATGTTCATTTGCCTACAAAACTTATAACGAAAATTGTGAAGAATAAGTTCTTAGTTCGACCTATAAGGTAGAGAACGTACTTCTGCCCTTTGGGCGTAGGATCGATTTCTTGAATCACTTTTGATAATCTTCGTTGAGACAAATGATTGGACTGCAAGTCTTGCTATTACATACAAAATATGTAGGAATGACTAAAAGCGATTGGTGAGGAAGACCGGTTTACTAATACACCATTTCCTGATTGAAAATAAGTTTTAGCACGAAAACATATTTTAAGTAAAATATTTTGAATCAAGCTTGTACGCGGAAAGAATGATAAATAATTAATCATGATCGACTTCCTACGCGTTAATTATCATAGGAACCATCGTCACATGAAGAGAAAGGAGTTATATTGGTTATTGTTACACCCGAAACATAATGATTATCATATATTTTTACTGAACTCTGTATTAGAGGTTCGAAATTAACAAGCGAGTTCTTGTCTTACAAATTGCTGTTGACTAATCTGTGTAGAAGTTAGAAAGATGGCAACATTGGGCCGATTGTCCCTGAGAGAGGTAGGGAGCATTAGCCATCACTCCGCCTCAAGGGTCCTCCTGCCAGGTCCTGCCGTAGCTAATTGTACATCCTGCACAGACATTGATCCTGGCTACCAAGTCCTGGACTCAGTTAGTGTAGTGATTAACAAACCGAAGCAGTGAATTGCCAAAGTTTGTAACATTATGTAAAATTTAATTCTAAATTGTTGATCTTCACTCCCTCTTGTCTTTATGCATAAGTTGGAGATATTTTAATGTTTTTTGTCCAAGAATGAAGAGTGCGTTTTCCCTACTATTCCGTTATTGATTGATACATCTTATATTCTAAAAAAAATTTTGCAAAGCTTATGAGAGCTAGCCTGACCATACTACTGGACCAAATTACACGCTGTTGGCACCAAATGAAAAAAAAAATCCTGTAGATGTGCATAATCCCTTTATAAATTAAAATGGCTCAAAAATACATACATAAAATTAATTTAAAATTAAAAAGATTACATGGACCTTATGGGTTGCCATGCTGGTGACGAAATAACAACAAAATATAAGCAGGAAATCAAAACAAATGGAAGAAATTCCAATCACATGTTTTATTTACAGCGTGGGGTGAAAATAGAGATAAGTTTGCCCAATACATAATTTTGGTTGAGTTTCCGAACATGGGGTGAGCTCTCGTACATGAAAATAATTCAATTCAATATAATGGTATACATATATAAATCACAAAGTACCCATGAACTTTTGAGAAAAGTAAAAGTCACACCCCCCATAATACATATACTTAAAATGTTCGTCATGACGAAAAAACTTTGCAAAAAACCATCCAATATTTCATAAATTGCCCAATAAGGACGGTATTTCTTTCTAAAAGGGAACTTTCGATATACCTAATGCTAAAAACACCTCAGCTGCGCTTATCTGTTTGTTATTATTTCAATTTCAGGTGTGATTATTTGTTTTTAATGCTGTATTCTCTGTTGTTTATTTCAGCTTAACTTAACTAATCGATAGTTTTATTACTACTTATGAAGTCAAACGGGGTGAAACCCGTATGTAAAAGCTAGTATTTGTTACTTATATTTTGAATGTAATCTGTATTACATTCAGAAAGCAAAGAATACGTTGTAAATGTACCCTTGAATTTGACTAACCGGCTTTTATCGAAGGTAGTGGAAGATGAGTGGTTAGTTGGATAATGAAATTTAAAGAAGAGGACTCACTTATTAGAAACCAACTTTTATAATACCAACGTGCGGATGCATATCATTCGAAATAAACTGCACTATAAATGATGTAACATATAAAAATCAACACATGTTCCACCAAAGCTGTTAATTTGTATTTTAAATCGGCTATGTTTTGTAAGACCTACACATTTTTAAAGCATATATTAAAAGAGATGAGAAAGATATTTACAGGGTGTCCCACGTAAGGCGTATCAAATTTGATTACGGAAAAACGGCTTAACATAAAAGGATGAAATAAAGTTATTTCCCGATAAATCGACCCCAAGGAATAACGTAAACATGTTTTTAACTTTTTTAAGCCTTTAAATTTAATTTCACAACGAGTAAGAAAATTCTACAGGAGAAGGGCTAAGTGCATTGGTATAGGAAACACAGAGTAGGCTATTAAAAACATATAGATTCTTCCAAATAAACTTTCGCCATTTTGAAACGAAAAAAGATACTCATTTCTGTTTTTGCCAAAATGTTTGTTTATTAAATACCTTTAAAACGATGTATAACACGACGTATGTTTACTTTTGAAAATTACGAGATGAACTTCAGTTTTTGGCACACCCTGTATCAGAAAAAAGTTAAAAATATGTTTACGTTATTCCTTGGGGTTGGTTTAGCGGGAAATAGTTTTATTTCATCCTTGTACGTTAAGCCGTTCCTCGATAATCAATTTGTGACACCTTCTGTGGGACACTCTGTATTCATAACACGGATAAAATGTGCTAGTTCTAGGAATAAAAAAACAATAAAGTTGATAAATTTACTTTTAAAAAGCTAAATAGTTATCCTAATTTGGTACTTATTACTCGTGGTGAAACGGTATATATCAAAACTTCATTTACTGCACTCGTGTGAACGTGTGCAAACTAATCGGCAAGCATTGAACTATATTGTCCCTCACGAATCTAATGCAAACATTGGTCTTCATTATGATTCGAGTTATAGCGGAAGGATTCCATCAAACTTCTTATCTCGACGGGCATCACCACAAACACAATCAAAAGTGGATCATCAAAGTTAAATTGTCGTTCAGTACTTCATGCATTGCCGAGTGACGATGAGCCTGTGTTGGATATAATCCTTCTCATCCATCTACTCGGAATTTATAATACTTGAGCCGAAGTTAAATTACAATATTTAAGAATATACAGGGTGTCCCGTAACTCTCTGGACACATATTGATATGAAGGTTTTCGTGAAATTTGGCTTCAAAGATTTTAAATGGCCACCATTGTGAAACTGTTGATGGTGTTTTAGTATAATTTTTTACGAAAATAGGTCTTAATAAGATAAACATTTTTGCTAAATCTCAACGCTGTATCTCAAACCATGTAGGAGTTATTAAATCTTTTGTAAAAAACACATAAACATAGATGGAAAACTAGGCACCACAGGCGCATGTTCCTATAGTGAAATGTGTTTGTCTTGACCTAAGCAATAATGCTATGTACATGTGTCCAGAGAGTTACAGGACACCCTGTATAAATGTATTTAGTTCAATTAGTATTTTGCAACAGTATTTTGCTAATTTTCGTCCATAGTAATTATGTTTTGTCGCAACCCGTAGAGAATTAAAATAAGCAAGTAAGTTTGAATTAGTTATAGACCTGATAAAAAAAGTGTATACATATTTGAAAAAAATTGTGTTATTTAAAGAAATAATATCTCTAAAATCCATACTGTCCCAAGAAAAACCTTCTACGAAATTTATTTAGCAAATACTGTCGATAAATGTTTATTTATTCGTACCCTTGTTAGTGTCATGTGAACTAAATGTAGGTCTACATGTACGACGTTCAGTGGAATATATGGAGCCTGTTGATGGCACGGGCTGAAACCCAGATCGCAGAAAACCTACCTTATTCGATCTGGATAACTGAAGGTATTTAAATAATTATTAAAACTGTCTGTTTGTCGCTATAGGTGTGACATACTTAGATAAAACTTAGAAGAGCTTTGACGGAAGATGTTAAACATTAAATTCATATCAAAGTATTTAACCATTAAATATTAAGTAGAGCAACAAATATAGACAATGTAACTATAGAAGCGAACCAGATAGGTTTGTTACTATCAAAATAGTAGCCTTAATATAGAAACTATACACTTATACGAATAATATGTAGAGTTGTAAACATTTTTAATCCAACGTATGAGTTTATAATTAAATGTGCAAACATTATAAAATTATATTGGTATTTTATTCAGTTTTTGAACCAATTATATTGAATTTAGGAGATTTAAAAAGTGATGACTTGCAGTAAAGGATACTTTAAAGCTCGAAGACAATGTTACTGATATTTGTGCCCTCGGTTGAACTGGACCATGCGGGTTTGGATAATTTACCGCTAGCCACTTACTCTAGGACCCTTCTGGATTATATTTTAGGTTTCTTGACTCAAGATTCAATACACCAATGATTTAGTTTTGATTGGAACTAAAAAAACTAATTAAATTGATCGAGACCAATCCGGTGCTAAAAGTAAAACTTTGGAATCAAACTAAAGCTTCAAAATGTTTAAATAGTAGTTCTAGAAACACAGCAACACTGTAACTATTTCCAATTTTCTAGGGTTTCAATAATTTAATTATTTGTAGGACGATATGATATATTTAACAGGCTATAAAATTTTCTCTGAGACAACGGTCATTACCAGGCCCAAATCAAACAGTGTCTTTGTTCTGGTTCTGTAAAAAAACTTCAATAGTTTCAGGTGCAATACGATTAACTTGATATTTTTATGTCCAAAATGTTTGTATGAATATTTGTTTGTTTTCCTAATACGCAGATATTTTTTAGAGCAGTTAATTTGTTCTGTAGCTTAAAATAAAAATGCGGATACATATTTTTAGTCAAATATTTATGGAAATTCAGGAGCTTAGTTTTTACTTTATCCCCCTTTGGAGAAAAATTTGTTTTTAGAAAGCCTAATAGATCAATATAGTAAACTTGCCATTATTGTCTCTAAACTAGTTTTGAAACCATCCCAATAATAAATACATAGAGTATTAGAAGACACATGTATTCGAGTATGTGACAAGATGTATAGTGATAAACAAGTAGGCATTAAAAATAAAAAGCTAACATATAAAGCCAAAATACTGTAAATAATTATCACCCGAAAAATAAAATAATGAGATAACGTCGCATATTCAACCAACTCACGAAGTTTTGTTATTGTTTCGATCGGAACCGCAGACGAAAATATTATAAATGAAGGATTTAGACGGGGGCAATGTTTGCTGACGAAGCATATTTCAGAATTCTAAAGCGATGATGTGAGGATCTGCGGATTTGAGGAGATATCTGCTGAATAAATCATACTATCTCCAAGATTTTCCATTTGCTCTCCAGCTAGTCTTCGCTCTTGAATGTAAAACAATAATAATGGCTTTTGTAAAACCCCACCTTTCTCAAACCGCTTCTGGAGGTTTGAAATATTGAATGGTTTTGGCTTTAAGATAAAATGTGACGTTTCCTGGCCTGGTTGAGTTGTCCTACTGATTGCCACATAAAAGAAATTATATTGTTTAGGTTAGTTGTTGTTACTATTATTTATGAAAAATGTTTTAAAATTTTTTACACTCCATAAAGGTTTACTTTTTGTAAGGAATGACATTATTTTTTTATTTTAGAACATTTTAAATAGTAGAACAACATTAACCCCACTGGGTCAGCTGTGTAGATAAACACTGGTGATCTGTATCAGAGATTACTTATAAAATACCGGTAATATGAAATATTCCTCACCCCTACCAATTGTTATGCCGGGTAACACCATATTTACAAGGTACTTATGTTATAATATTACATACATAACAACATATTTCAACCGAAATTAAATAAAATCAAAACGGACCTTTCTTAACCCTCTAAAAATTAAATAAAGGGGACCCGTACACAAATTTCACATTTTATAGAGTTTAAACTTGATTATTATGCCAAATTAATAATCCAATAAGCTTTTCCTCTACAAAGATAATGTTGGTAAAAAAATAACTGGCAATTTTACAAGTTCAACCTCTCTTCCTCCAAATCCGACTCTCAAAATGGTATAATCTTTTGCCATACAATACGAGATATTGGAAAGTTTGGATCCAGCGTTCACTTGGGTTATAAGGCTTAGATATAACAGCACCGTAATATGTATAAAGACAACTATCAGCATAACTGGGCCATTCATATTGCACTCAAGAAATAAATAAAACTGGGAAAGAAAGCCCTAAATAATTACCTTGTTGGTTATTATTCTTCCCTCTGATATATTATAAGCTTTGAGATGACACCTAAACGGTAAAAATTGGGTAAGTAGGACGCGCGAATAAGGGATGTTAAAGGGGAGAGAAGGAGTTTCTCTGCACAAACCCCTTATTCTATTACGTAAATAAATAAAGCAATATGATACATAAATGTATCGCACTGTGGGTTTCAACATGAGCGTTAACCATAGTAGTGTAGGCAAGATAAATCTGAAGTAATATTAATCCTAATGTTATAAATCTTAAAAATTGTAGTAACAGAAATCGCTGTGACAATCATTTGAATTTTCAAAGCTGTAGAAGGTTTGAGAGTCGTTGTATTTTACTGACACCTGGATTACCCTTATCTGTTATAGTGGCAAAATATTAAAAATTCTACTTAAATTAAATATGTATAATGAATACTCATTAAAAATGTATAAAGTTGCATACTCAAACCGCGTATGAAAAGCCTTTACAGTTAAAGCATTTTGTATTCTGTGACTTAGGCTACTGGAAGTCTAGTATGATTTAAATTTAAGAAATTTAATATAAGAGACAATAATAATATACTGTACATTTTTAAACTTACCAATGTTAAAATCTTCAAATAACGATTGTATTCCTCCAGTTACAACTTGTCTTGGTTTTCTACCTAAAACACACAAGTATTATGTAACACAAAATGTTAACTGTATCCACAAAATATTTTAAAGTAATAAGAACAGGTCTTGTGTTTTTTTTTCGATCTAAAATGAGCATATCAGGGTTAAATAGATAAAATTCATTGTATATATTTATATTCTCTAGAACCAGCTGGTTTTCTTACCAGTATCAGCTGATAGAGCACCCAATTACAGTACAGTTACTATTAAACTACATACAGGCTGTAGCTGCTAAAGGGGCCTAAGGCGAGATGGGCCCTTATAGATGAGATTCGCTATTTCGCTTCCTTGTATGTTCTAGTATATTCTTTAATAATTTGCAATGTTGTATTTCAGTTTTTTGTTGTTCGTATGACTCTTTAAGTCAGCTGGTGTCACCAGGCCTTTTATGCATAGACGACTGCCAACGCAGACAGCCAAACATAACCTCTAAACTTTAACAGCGATTATCGCATAACATCAGTTTTCGAGATAGGCCCGTTTAGCAGCTACAGCCTCAATATGGTTTGGACAGTAAACTAAATTATGATACATTATAAACAACAGTCCCCAAATACAGGGTGAATTTTAAATGAGTTCCCCCCCTACTTTTTTCTACATTTCTTAAGATATCAACTTCGGACCACGTCAGATCATTGTAGTGTAGTAAGTACTTCGTTTTGACTGGGTAAGCATTTTTGGCCGCCATCTTGGATCCGCCATATTGGATACAAAATTTATTTTTCAAATGTAAAGGTAGGGTTGTGACCCATTGTTTCAAACTAGAATTTTACGCTGATTACAATGTCGCAATTAGTTTTTAAAAATCTTGATCCGTTCTAAAGTTATGATGACTATTTATAACTTTATTTTTAGCCCATTTTTAACATTGTGCATTTACAAACTAAGACCATAATCTCAAAATAGTGCTAGATAAAGATAAGTATACACCACCATTCATTGTCGACCTATTATCACTTGGTTATGGCGGATGTATTTTTTTCGGCCGCCATCTTGGATCTGCCATTTTGAAATGTGATAAGTTAATTTAAATATGAAGGTGGTGTTGTGAACCATCATTTCAAACTATTTTTTTTATGCTGAATTTAATGTCGCAATCAGTTTTGCATTTTCATATTTGTTTTTTGAAATATTGGAAATTTAAATAAGACTAGCTGTGTGCCCGTTCTACGCACGGGGATCTTATCATAGTCAGTTAAAACCTTCTTATATAAAGCACAGCAGTTGGTTTGCATACTTTCAGATATGCTGACAGAACTATTCCTTCGCAAATACAGTATCTGACAGTTTCAAGCCAAAACTAATGCTTCGCAATTAAATGTCACCCGGATCTTGTTGGTCCATATGTTATATCCAATGATTAAACTAAATAAACGGTATCAGCATTCTGACACATACTTTCTCCCATAAGTTTGTCAACAACCTTTATCATGTGTAAGCGGTGAGAGTAAATATACGGAAATGGGATTTGTACAATTTTGTTCAGAATTTAAAGGACTATGACATAATGGTTAAAAGTATTTAAGGTACTACCTCAACCTCTTAATTTAACACTTTATTCGGGTTGACATTTTCATTATCAAGGCGCTCTTGTCCTTTCCGTGAAACATTGAGAAACAAGGACATTAATGCGTTACCATCATACATACACACAAAAATACCGAACTTAATTAGGGAATCTGCTACGCTTTAAGCATAAAAAGGTACATATAAAATTAGTAGTTGAAATCTTTGTAAATGACATAAAATTTGATCATAACAATTTATATTTGCTTGGACCGGAGATGACTCGAAATTCTGTCGAAATGCTATCTGAATCGGTTTGCTATATGAAATGAAGTACAGTAGGCCTACTATGGACGATTTAGATTGGTAATTTGTAATAAAAATTACCAAAATAGGCCACGAACTATTGATACATAAACAACGTTCAAAGTGGTTGAACAATTCATGATGGTTTGCTGAATAAATGTTTTACTAAAATGCGTTATAGTTTTCTTAGCATAACATTTTGGAATCCAGACAGAAAAAGCAAAAATTATACAGTTAAGACATCAATTAAATTGAATAGGCCTACGCCTGTAATAAATAAGGTGCAACACCAACGATAACTAATTTGTAAATTACTGTGATGTGTTGGTACGTAAAAATGATTCTTGCTGCTACTAAAGGTTAAAAGGAAAAGAACCAGTACCGTACCAAAAACCAACGTTTACAGTTAAGAACTGTAGTACAGCCGACCAATTATATGCGTTAATCAAGGTTATTGATCTCTTGGTTTTGGATTTTCTCGTAAAAAGTTATCGGCAATCAAAGTTATTTCCCATTAATTGATTTATTTGTATACAACTCTTAATGTAAACTTATCGGTGTCAGTTTGAAAAAAAACCTTATGCAACATAACTTTCTGTTATTTAATAGATTACGTATTCTCTAAACAATGGTTGCTGGTATATATATTAACATTATAAGGAAATGTGACAAAAATCACACAACGTTGGGTTTTTGGACGTTTATAATTTTATTTCTTAAGTACCTAGGTAGGCCGTGTATTCTATGGAAAAGTACCGGTATCAAGGATCGTTGTCGAAAGGGTTGTTATAAATAATTGGGTAAGCATACGTACCACACGTACCCAAGAGAAGGGCTATGGGCCTATTGGCTGTATGGTCCAGCGATTGCATCACACGGTCAGTAGGAACTATTGACTTTATATAGTCAATGGTAGGAATAGAAAGTGACACATTGGAAAATCGAGTTCAGCATCATCCGTAAACCTCTGTTACAATCACCCACTGCAGTTGTAATTTTTTGCTTTACACTTTACACAACCGCCATTGAAGTGCCGTCAATGAGTGGAACATTGTTTCTAAGCTATTGGCGACGGTCATTAGTAAATTTAAGTTTCCCAGCCGTATACAACACTGATTCAATCTTGATTCAATGTCTTCTTTCTGGTTATCAAAACTCCAAAACAATTGTATACACATATTTCTGGTTCCTGACCTGGATGATGCCTGGTTATTTAATTTACGGTTACACTATATTATTCCACTTGCCATTAATTAAATCCATTATGTAATAAAAACGTTTTTAATCTCACTTGGATGGGATTTGCCTTCAAAACGTGATCGGAAATGGTTGTGGTGTTTGTAAACAACATTTGTAAACATTTCAGTGACAGCTAGAAAAAATAATCTTGATCCGAACAGCTGTTCGTTGTTTCATAGATGATTATGTGATACAAATTGGAAGAAAACTTGACAAAAATCGCACAAAACTGCATTTTTGAACGGCCGTAATTTTAATTACAAAGTAGTGAGACCATATTTTAATGGCTAAAGACACTCTCGCCAATCCAGTGAATACATTAAAATGACTTGGGTCTTGATAGGTACTCTCGTTTTCCTGGAGAAGATTGCGTAAAATGCCATCTTGAGTGTGTCAGACAGACAGACAGACAGACAGACAGACAGAAATTTAGATGAGACTTGTTTCGGCTTCTTTAATGTGTAAAACGTAAAAATGACCTAAAAATGGATGATTCTGAGCAATGTACAGACAAAACTCTAATTTTATTTATATAAATAATTTTAATATTTCATCAAGAAAGCCTGAGAAACAAAAACGGATTGCGGCATTGAGTTCAGCATAAAAAATTAGTTCAAAATGATGGGTCACAACACCACTTTCATTTAATAAAATAATAATAATACAATGTTAAAATGGGCTAAAAATAAAGTTATAAAAAGTCCTCATAACTTTAGAACGGATCAAGATTTTTAAAAACTAATTGCGGCATTGTAATCAGCGTAAAATTCTAGTTTGAAACAATGGGTCACAACCCTACCTTTACATTTGAAAAATAAATTTTGTATCCAATATGGCGAATATGGCGGATCCAAGATGGCGGCCAAAAATGTTTACCCAGTCAAAACGAAGTACTTACTACACTACAATGATCTGACGTGGTCCGAAGTTGATATCTTAAGAAATGTAGAAAAAAGTAGGGGGGGGAACTCATTTAAAATTCACCCTGTATAATAGATCATGATAAACGTAATGGAATTGTAACATAGGTGAAAACAATTTGAATATGACTTAAGGTAGGAGGGGTGATATAAACGGCTGATATATCGAACCCAAATTGTCACGGGAGAAGGGTTGGGGTGGGTGAAGGGGTGGCGAAGGGGGGAAGGGCCACATGGTAAATGTCAGACTGTTCAATGGCTGTGGACGGCCATAAAACTAAGGTAGGGAAGTTATGGAATGTTATTTTATCATTTTAATGATGATAAAACTCCCCTCCCACAAGTTTTCTCGCACCGATCAAAGTCAGTAAAAATATCATATCCTATTACTACTAAAATTTACAAGCTGTATTTCCCCACACTTATGATATTTTTTTTATATTTCAAAATATCTTGGAAAAAAAAATTGTATACAGTAATTTATAACTTTTTTCTATGAGAATACATCAACGGAACCAATGTCGAATTGGGAGACTTTTCTGATAAGGAATTGATTTGAATTCCTTTTATGCTTACACTAGAAGTGCTGCTAAGTATAGTGCACTTATAAACATTCAATTCAAAGCATAACAAATAAGCCTAATACACCACCAAGATATTAAAATACCCCCGCCGCAGCAAACATGCAGACTAAGCGAATTTCCATTTACCTGACAATTTTTACTAAAATTAGTCCGATCATGCTGATTAGCGAACTTATTTGAATAAATGTAGGTTTACACGTTTGTACCAAATTTCATCGAAATTAGATAATTTTTGCTCGAGTTATCGTGCTAACTTGAACAAATGGTGTTTTTGGTCTATAGGAACCTCAAAACGAAAAAGTAAATCGGTCCTGGGTCTAGGTATTACCATGATACCAACGGTAATAGCTTATTCCCTCTATAGGAAATTCTCTAAATCAGAAAACAATAATTTTGAAGAGATGTAATCGTGAAAACAGGAGGTCTCAATGAATAATTCCTTAGCCTTAAGTCAAATTTAAAACACGACACCATGAAAAATAATTATTATTTTAGTCTGTATTTTTTTCTGTAATAAATTGTGATCGAACACACACCATAGTAATTTTAAAACTACGAAGTTAACAAATTTTATAAATATTTTTTTAAGAATCCTTATTGCCGTACCGCAATTATATTAACATTTTCTGAATCTCAATTAAAATAATGCATCAGTGTATAATTTTGTAATTAACACCAAATTGAGATATACCAGCGGTTGTAGGAAGGGGTTTGCTGGGGGGGGGGAGGGGGTGACCCTGGCAAATGTCAACTGTTAAATGACACGTAAACCAAAGCTCCGAGGACCAACCCCTAGACAGCGACCCTATTGAGATTAACGGTAATGACCCTACCGGGACCTGTAATGGTTTGATAGAGTAATAAACACTTGACAATATTTATAGGGCAAAGTTACACTGATTAAAGGTCACATTTTTGTCAAACTAAAATTTTTTTTGTACGTGAAATCTCTAAGCTTAGCTCTGAGAGCGAAACAAAATAGCATTGGTTGGTTAATATTACGATACAAACAAGTACAGTAGAACGAATACAATGATCCGAGTAAATGTTTAATACATCAAATACTCCCATAAATTAATCTATGCCTTAATTTATCCAAGTAAAAAGGAAATTTAATGTTATTGTGTACCTCAGAAAAGAGGTCTTGTCTGAACAGATGTATTTAAAATTAAATTTATAACGTTTTTGTACAAATCCTTCTATAAAGTTGGTACCTTTGACAACATATTATTCAAATTTAAGTTTAGAAGCTCAAGTTGATATGTATAATGCAAATAGATTATTTGAAAATACCTCAGGCATCTATTTAAGGCATATAATTTAAATATTCATTGAGCTAATTTTATTTATATTGACCTAAACTGAAGATTTATTTTCACCCCAAATATAAAGACATTAATCTAATATTGACTTTGCAGACCTGGGATTGGATCATTTATTAAAAAATGTTATAAAGCACTTGCTGTAGGAAAAATTTTCAAAGTTTAGAAATTAACTAGTTAGGCATCCGTATGAAACGTAAAAATTGATGGAATCCGTGTATTAAACTGTACGAAATTTTTTACAAATCCCAATAAAATAATTTCAACTATAAACAAGTTTAAACTACGACAATATTTCGTGACCAGCAAATACATCTTAATATCTATTATTGCTGACTGGCTAAGAACATATTCTAATCAACAATTCGTCAAACCGTTACCGTATAATGGCAGTCGAGGAGTCGAGACCCGATTCCTGAAGCAATTACTGAAAGCACAATAGTTTGGGATCATAATTAATTTGCCAACTTGAGAGATAAGCGCACAATATGTGAGCTCCAGCTATCTGGGCCGCAAATTGTCGATAATATTCCCCACTTTATCCCCGGATTACTTTGCACACGTGGCTTGGCGCGGAATTCATTCATTTCCCGCGTAATTGGTAACCACGAGACTTAGAACGGAAAGCTTTATATATTTTGTAATATAGAAAATGGTGAATTAGCATAGGTTCTTTAATTACGAAGATGGTTGTGGACTAGTTCAGTTTTTTGTAACTTACTTAGACGATTTTATTAGATGATTAGAGAAATATATATTTGTATACGCAGGAAATTTACTACAGAAATCACGTCATCTGCCTCTATATTTTTTGATGACTACAAAAATCCATCAGATAGGATAGTAAACAAAAACAGTTTTATAAAAGCTAAGCTCTACTCCAATTTCGTTTTGTATGATAAGAAAAATCACTTTATTACATAAAACGTAGTTAAAATGAGTATGATTAAAATGAGACCAATGATTACAATGAACATAATACACAAAATAAAATAAAAATATCTCTCACTTTTAAACATAATGTAAAATGTCTTTTACAAGAGTGTTCAGTAAACAAAATTAATAAATGGAAACATTTACCGCAATAATACAATAGTTTTTGCATAGTTATTGATTCAAATTTTAAGAGTGTTGTTGTAAATCAACATATAATTCATAATACCCCGCCGCAGAAAACCTGCCGACTACGCGAATTTCCATTTGCCTGGATTGATTTTCAATTAATCTATTAAATTAACATTTATGTTTAACAAGTACCTAGGTTAGCTGCTTACACTTCTAAACCAAAATTGATCAAAATCAGACAAAAATTACTCAAGTTATTGTCTGGATGCTACTTCCCTATAGGAAAATTCACTAGAAGGGCCTTATATTGAGTGAGTTTTGTTTAAACTAAAAATGACACTACTTGAGTTTAACGAAGTTTAAAAACAAAAACATGTATAAAAGCCAAGACAAGTGGTGTGCGAAGAGTCACATAATCGTGGAACAGAGGTAAGTAAAAAGCTACTTGAAGCGTGATTCAAACTAGAACAATGCAAAGTGGACAATGAGCCTACTCCGCCACAGTATCCGCCTGGCTGAATATCTCCTCACACTGCTTTTATTTTATTAACTGTACTCGTATTTTGTTTAAACTGTATTAGAACGTACATCAGACGTGTGTGAGTAACTAGCCCACAAAGAACACTGTCCATAGAGAATTTACTTTTGTTTGAAAGTAGTTGCCGTGAAGGGATTGAGAAATTGTTGTCTTTACCTTTCTGATTTTATTTAAGGTGTTTATTGATTTTTAAAGTTGTTGTAGGGAAATAGTCTTAACACTGGCCTTGATACGTTTAACAGACATTTTGTTAGAAATTATCTGATGGAAAAGTAGCAAATCTGGGTCCAAATAGACCACTGTTTAGTTATTACATTGTTTGCTTGGTCAAATTTAGCCCTTTTCATTCAAATTTTATTTAGCACACAAGGGATAATTTTACAAGAAGGGTGTCTTCTTGTAGAATAAAGTCAGATTTTACTATAAAGTTGAAGACATGGTACACATATCTTTTATTTATCTACGCAGCGGTTAGGTACTGTAAAGCGTTTATCGATTTAAACCTGACCTTGAAATTAAAATTAAGATTTATAAATGCAATTCAAGATGTACAAATAAATCCAACCATCATTTTTTTGTGTTAATTGAATTAGAAGTAACAAAAAAAGTAAATTCAAATACAATCACAGCGCTCAAAGCTTTTTAGAATGAATTCGTTTATTTAATTAGTTATCGTTTAAAAACCGTACGAATTTTACTAACTCACAAATGAAGATTTTTTGATCCGGACCTAATACTGATGCCCATAATATACTGAATCCATATACACAACGGTGTCACTGGTATTTTAATCACCCCACTGTTATATAATACTAACTACAGCTAGTTACACTAATAGTCAATGATCAATCTATAATCTACTGGGGTCGTTTTAAACGGTGACAAATTAAATGCAGCAACATATCGAGTGGATCTGATGGCACAAATGTCACAGTGATGCGGGTACAAAGAATCGCCGCTAAACGGGAACAAGCGATGACCGACGTTAGATTTGCTGGTGCATAAAATATGGGCGCAGTTTTGTTCAAACAGACTCCACAGCACTCATTAGCTCGTGCCTTTCATCTTCTTATAAAAAATAAATATTTAGTAGCTACATGTTACTCATTTTGAAGTCTTCTAGATAGATTACTTGGGAAGTTAAAAAAATCTATATCTTAGGAAGTGTTGTTGAGGAAGACCAAAAGAGTTAGGTTCATAAATAGGTACGGTTTATAATTTGACACGGTACCAAGTTTTTTTTTAAGATATTGAAAAATTAATATGGTTACCAATATAAAATATTGAGTTTTGATAATAAACATTAATACAATACAAACCCTAACACATACTTGTTTTTGTGTTTTTCTTTGCAAAATGCATTTATTAAGATTTTCTTTGGTGAAGAGTACATTCCCTGATCTGCTACTATTCATAGTTAACCTTTAGTTGGAAAATATCACCAATTGGTAGTCCAATGACAACAGGAATCTGGGTCAAAAATTGACAACGCTTAGGATTGAAGAAGCAACCAGATTTGAAGGCATTTGCTATAAAATAATAATATTGTCCACTTAAGATTCTTAATATACAAATATAAATTCCGGTATGCAGTATTTTCATATACAAATATTCTGATAACTTGAAAACCAATTATTCTTAAAATTCTTCCAACATAAAACATAACAACCCTGCAAATATTCTATACACTAACATGTTAAATGTTTATACAGGGTGTTGAAAATGTCTAGAACCAACATTATATCTGGTGAGTGGTTAAAGAAAAACAACTGATATTTTGTGTACGGATATACTATGGTTTTACCTATCTTTTGGTGCCTTATGAAATTTTTTACTACTTATAGGGAACGTCCTGTGGAGGATGCAGTAAAAAGTTTTAACGGAAGCATATGGTAAATGATACATCATTTTTTAAAGGCCATTTTTTTCTGAGTAAGGAGCCACAAGTTTCATCTCTAAAGGACCACCCTAGCAAAAATGGCGACTGTTTGAAGTTTTTGAAAATAATTGAAAGCATAATTGGTATTTATGTTAAAAATAAGTTTAGTAAAAGAACACAAAAAATTTAGTTAAATGTTTTTTTTAGTCACTTTTCAGTTCACCACGTTATAAACTACTGTACTTCGTAACTGGCTTGTATGGCATTTAAAGGAAACAAATACGGACCATTTAAATAGCAATGTTTTTAAATTTCAAACAGTCGCCATTTTTGCTAGGGTGGTCCTTATGAGATGAAACTTGTGGCTCCTTACTCAGAAAAAAATGGCCTTTAAAATGATGTATCATTTACCATATGCTTCCGTTAAAACCTATTACTGCATCCTCCACAGGACGTTCCCTATAAGTGGTAAAAAATTTCATAAGGCACCAAAAGATAGGTAAAACCATAGTATATCCGTACACAAAATATCAGTTGTTTTTCTTTAACCACTCACCAGATATAATGTTGGTTCCAGACATTTTCAACACCCTGTATAAAAAACTACCATGAAATATCCGAATATACACTATATCAAAGAACCTCATGGGAGTGTGATCTACTAGTGATTGTGGTCACATTAGACGGATGCTAATAAAATGATATCCATCTGATGCAGCTCTAGACCGTGCCACTGGCTCTGACGGTGCCTCGTCACGGTATATTGATTCCTGATAAGGAACTGTTCCAAACTCTATCAAGTCCTTGTACTTTCCCTCAACCCTGGGTTTCACAAACAGACTTGGAATCGTTCCATAGCATAAAGAAACCATGATGAATCCCCAAACAATTTTTAAAAAGTACAATCAGGCAAATTAAAACTCGCTCAGTCAACAGGTTTGCGGTGCCGAGTTTGAATGGTCTGAAATGCGTAAATTTTTTTATCTCCATATTTTACTTCCAGCCTGGTATCTATAAATGTGTGTTTAATATATTTTGTTGTATCATTTAACAAACGTTTTAACGAGTAAACTTACATTTGTAAATTTTTTGTGTTGAAAGTTGAAACATTAATTCCATAATTCACGTTCACTATGATCCCCACAAATGAATTTTAAAGTGCAATATATAATCTCATTATTTTCTAACAAATTCACAATTTTGATTTCTAGCAAAAGTTCGTCCGAAACTCCCTTAATATTCTGGATTGTGAAACATTTGCAAACTGGATAGAAAGTTTGCTTAAGCGTAGTAAAATATTTTTGTATTGTAATTTTACTCGGAAGTTTATTACTAATGTAAGTTGGGTCGTTATTGAAATACTTAATGCAGAATCTAACACTCACATGCCCTCTCAAAATAGGGTGAAGTAAATACTTTAAATATAATTTTAATTACATTATAATTAATTGTTAGATCACCATATCTCCATGTACTTGGCCCTCCCATATCTCTACTTAACGTATATCCTATCCGAAAATATTCAAAAATTAATAGAAGCGAAGTTCATGCAAACACAATTTATAATCAAATAATGAATTTTTGTAAAAGAAATATAATCTATAACAAGAATCTATCTATATCAATCTATACTTATTTAATACGCAAGCAGGTTTTATGTGACAATTACTCCTCCGAAACTACTGAACAGATTGACATGTTTAAATGCGTTATTCGAAAGAACGTAACGTGAAGTTGTGCAGGAAACTTTCTTTTAAAGGAAATGAATAGAGATTGAGGCCCTGGGGCCCTTTAAAGTTTTGTATTTCTCCATAAGATTAACACGGGAAACATACATTGTTATGAAACTCAAGCTGTTGTCAGAAATTAAAAGTGAGAAGAAGAACATATGTAAATTGTAAACTGTCAATAAGTTTGCTACACACATTTACTAACTTGGTTGAAATTAAATATTTACTATTTGAATTTGGGTTGGCGTACATATTACAATGGAAAAAAGCGAGGGAGTCTGGATAATTTGATATGCTAAAAAGAAAACTGAATTAGGCCCTAACACTGTGCTGCATTTCTTAGTAATCGTTGAAAGAGTCGTTTTACAAGCTATGGAAACATAGAAACGTCATAGAACACCACCAAGGAGAAGAAATAGACAATATATATATATATTTTTTTTTTTGTAAGGCTAATTTTAGAAAACGCTAAAAAAACAAGAACGGGTTTTGAAAAATGATAAGATATTTACAAGAAATGTTGATTATATCGATCTGTTATGTACATCTTGAGTATATCCATAATCTTTAAGTGGAATCTTTTAAAGTCATCAGAAATAATGACTGTTATTCGGTTTAAAATAACGCCTGTAATACTTAGCAATTGCTCGAGTTCGAGCAACAGGTACACTAGTACATTATTGTTAAAGACATTTTAGAAAATATATTATTAAAAAAAGAAATCTAGATATATTCTAGATTTTACCAGCGATAATAAATGATTAACTGAGATGAATGAAAAACTTCATCTGTTGGACGACTCAGCAGTTTTTAATTAGACACTGCAGAAATTATGATTCACAATCTACCGTTTTGTGAAAACTTCTCTTAAGTCACAGTCAAGAATTAGTTTAAATATTTACTTTAAGTGATTTAGTCCTGCGCTAAAAAAATTTCTAAAAATCAAAAATATGAACAAGCTTTGATTAGACCTGTGAGCAATGACTCATAGCGCTAGGAAAACTATAATAATTAAGTGATAAAACATATCTTGTTTAGGTATTTTTTAACTTTTAAACTAACATTCGATTTCCATACGTCTATTTCATGTTATATACGTGAAAAAAATCTTTCTTCAGGTTTGCTCACTTCTTCAAACTCACTCTCTGGATACAGTATGCGCAAACGTATACTATGGTAACTTTGGATGGACTTTACTAATAAATAAGTAGGCCATACTGACTTACTTAATCAACCTTTGTACTTAAACGTTCGACAACAAACAGCATCACAATTCAATACAACAAATGTAAAACGATTTTGGAGATCTCACACTGCAATAATGCTGGATCACCAATTACGTTTGTATCCATACATTAATATAATTTTTCCCATAACACCTCATAACTGTTATTGCGGAAATGCTGAAATGTACCCTAATGCAGTGTTAAAGGGTGTTTTCAATCATCTTCAATGTCCTCCAACATAAGGTTCCAATGGACAACACTGCGAAGTGTACCTTAATAAATTGGTTGGAAAAGCAAATCAGCTATTTCACAAATCCATTAAATCACAATTCTGTGCAGTCTTATAGTAATTTTAGATCTTCATAACCATGTAGCCGTGTGGAGGCAGGCACTACGCGGTGTCATGCAGCCCACGCGTCGCTGTGTCAGCACCGACTGATTGATAATCAGAGTACCAGAGACGTGCCCCTTTGAATGCTCCAACCTCTCTTTTTAAATGACTCCCTCCTTCTGATTTACTTAGCAAATCTTCGAATAACGTCGAGGTTTGATTCACCAGATTCGTGATTGTAAAATTGTTGACTTATGCGTGTTTTAAGAATGTTTCATGCTAAATCGTTAATATGACTTGAACTGCTCGTTATTTTGAGATTGGGTAGTTAGTTATGTGTGGAATGAAAAGAAAAATGGCAGTGTTAAATAATTAACTGAAATAAGAAATCGTAAATATATTATCTCTATTAGTAATTCTGTATTTTTTTACAAACCAAAACTAAATTATGTATTTTTATTTTTGTGGACAAAGCTTAAAGTCTTAATGAGTACAGAAATTCGGTACTTTTATTTCACAGACAATTTATACAGAAGATTTTGTGGGTAGAATGTTTAACAGGCACACTTCAGAAGTTTAAGCAATTATTATTAAAGTGTTTTTTCCAAACTGAAACAAAGTAGTAAATAATTAGGACCTTCATTGCAATATCAAGCAAAATATAATGCAAGAAGAGTATAATAAAATAAACAATTGGTATATGAGGATACTTCATAATATTAACTGCCGTAAAGAAATCGGACGGATCTTTTTCACCAGCATTAATAAATGATTAGCTGACTTCATCTGTTGGACTCAGCAGTTTTTAATTAGACACTGTAGAAATTATGAATCACAATTTATCGTTTTCTGGATACTTCTTCTAAGTTCAAAGTCGTATTTATTTTACGTGGTTTGTCCCGCTCTTAAAATTATACTGAGTAATTTAAATCTGTAAAACACAGGCCAATGCTTAAAATAGTAATTTTTTTTAAGTCATTGCTAAGCCCCGTTATACCATAATAGATGATTTATTTTTCAGAAATCATTGTCCTACTTCTGGATCTTGATTAATATGAATACATATAAATACTTTTTATCTTAAAATATCCTTGTTCGTCATGTTTCGTGGCGACTACCACATCATCAGGTTCGTCCTCTTCTACGATTCGTCGTACATTTAAAATTAAAAACGCAAAACACACGTTGACATTTAAAGAAAACTTAACATTAATTGGAATAACAGTCGCGTGCACGCATTTGGTCGGACCGGCGAGTCATCGACGGCTCTATAAATTTACTAAACTAAAACTAATTCATCCTCTAAAGAACATTTTGTTGTTGGTGTGTAAGGCTCTTCCATGTATATAACCAATGTGTAACTCTGCCAAATTACAATATGGCTAATTCAGAAACGATTTGGTTGAAACCATAGACAAGTAGAGCTACTAAATATGCTGTGGTTGCCATAGGTTCTGGCGCACACCGCTAGGAGCGCCATGTAGTACGGCTGCGTAACTACACGGAGCTCCCAGCGGTGTGCGCCAGAACCTATGGTAACCGCAGCAGGGCTGACAGTATATTTAATTCTTTTAGCGAATTTCCCTATAGAGAAGTAGCTATTACCGTAGGTGGCACGGTAAGACCTAGACCCGGGACCGATTTGCTTTTTCATTTTGATGTCCCCAGAGGCCAAAAACACCATTCGTTCAAATTTTTATATATGTATATATATATATATATATATATATATACGTCCGTGAACGCGATAACTTG
Organism: Macrosteles quadrilineatus; assembly: GCF_028750875.1. NCBI lineage: Eukaryota > Metazoa > Arthropoda > Insecta > Hemiptera > Cicadellidae > Macrosteles > Macrosteles quadrilineatus. The sequence continues at coordinate 102,577,038 of NW_026542596.1, read as the reverse complement.
AGTAATTTTTGTTCGATTTTGATGAAATTTGGTTTAAAGGTGTAAAGCGGGATAAACATGAATGAGTTCGCGAACAAGCACGATCGGACCATTGGAACGGGGCTTAACGGGGGGTTTTATTGGGTAAAAATTGGTTTTTCTCACTTTTGACCCTCAAAACACAAAATTTCCCGATTTCTCTTTAGACCTTTTTAAAGAGCTTAAAAAAACAAATAATTTAGTATATAAAAGTATTCTTGTTCGATTATTAGTAACGGAGAAAATTAAAAAAAATTTTAAATTTAAAATTCCCATGTTATTCTTACGGTGAATATTGTCAAATGTTGTAGTTTGGTTGTTTATGGATATATTTTGATCAAACTTGGCAAATTTATTTATTTTGTACTAAGCTATCAATATTTTACTCAAAAACACACTTTATTAGTTTCCTTGTAGCAGCAAACCTAGGTACTCGTTAAACCTAATGATATTAAAATATATTTAACTGAAAATCAATTCAGACAAATGGAAATTCGCTTAGTTGGCAGGTTTGCTGCGGCGGGGGTATTTGTCTATTTTGAAACATAGCGTCTGGAAAACAATAGATAATTAAGTTCTTCAAACTGAATCAGCTGTTTCAATTGTTACGTTGTTATATTGGTCACTTATATAAAATATGGATAGATTGTATTAGAGCTACGCTTTATATTGAGCAAAGTTTAGGACCAAAAGTTGCACCGCAAGTTATTGGCTGTTTTGCCCGTCTTTGTGGTCATTTCTGGTGAACCTCGTCTGCGAATGATTGAGGTTAACAACTTCTTTGGTTAAATTATTGTTAATTGTAGGTTTTTGTAAAATGAAAATTGTGGATTATCGTTTACTCGTTTTAGTATGCAGTAGAAACGTGTAAGTGGGTTTTAAGTATTATAATTTTTTATAGATGCTGCTTATAATTGAGCTCTTCTCACAGGAAATTGGTGTTAAAATAATCTAAAGAACCCATTTAAAGATTTTATGGGAAAGAAAACCTACTTTTATTTATAATAACACCTTTTTTCTAGACCCATAGTAGTTTCATGAGTATTATAGCACAAACATAACTAAGTACAGATTAAAAGAGTGCAATACTAACGTTTGTCAATTCGATCTATATATGAATAACTGAATACGTGAATCACTAAGGGGGTTTTAAAACAAAAAGAATAGTAAATACAGAAAACTGTTATACGAATGAAAAAAATACATAGCACACACAATAAATATAATGGAAAAGTACAATTGTAAAAATAAAATAATTTTTGAGATGCATGCAGAATTATTATGGATGAATTTCAATTTAGAAAATTTGACCTACGCCTACGTTGATACATTGCATTATGTGAAACAACTCCAACCGTTATATAATTAAGACTTTCCTGCAAAGTAAGTTGTAAGAAACAAGATAGTGTTAAAGTGGGGTTTACAGCTTGTTGAGGAGTGTTAAGTCGTTGATGGCCGCTTTTCAACACATCTCACTGCTAACTACCGTCGGGGGAACAAACTTTCTTACTTACCCTCGATTTTAAGTCAAGGTGTGCTACTGGAATGTGATTTAACGAAATCGAATTTAGATTCACCTGCTAGCTTTAAATGTATCTTTTTACAACTGGAATCTATTGGTTGTCGAATCTATTTCGGTTCATAACAGTTTGTCGAACAATAGATTTTTGAACTTGTCAAAAGATATAGCTATACAAATGATTTGTGACAATATTTTTTTTGCGTATTGGAATTTGTCATGGATTATTTGTGATAATATTACTTCTAATGGGACGAATGGAATGTTTGTAATCACTTAAAAACTAAATGCATCATTACACTAGGAGGCAAGTCTAAAGAAAAGTAGGTTCTTTAAGAAAAAATAATTCTTTTTGAAAATACAATATTTAATAATAGTTAAAATGTTAGTGCTTGCATTTTGAGAAAATAAAGATAAACGATGATTAATTATTTGGGCTTAATGTTTTTGTGAAAGGTATACAAATCAGGAAAGGGGCAATACTGGAATCCAGTGCTCATGTCTTCTGCCCTAGGAGAACCTAGCCAAAACCAAGGTCTTTTCAGAAGTTTTTTGCCCACAAAAAATTCTATGATTCTACACAAAAAAGATAATTAATCATAAACGTACTATTTGAACTAACACAGCCAAGTAGTAATATTAGTAAGTGATAACACATAAGAACACCACTATTAAAGTTTAGGCTCAACTAAGTACATTTTGCTTGAAACTTCCGTAAAGCTAAAGACTCCAAAACAGTTGTGATATTAAATAGGAAGTTACACTCGCTGGCTGTTATGAGACATAGGAACCTTTGTGAACAAAGTTTCTCGGAGTTAATCCATAATATCGCACAATCGTGAGTTCGCATTCGTGATCAAATTACACAGAGTAAGGCGATGTTAGCCAACTTATCTACACTGTTACCTACACTTGCAGTAATATTTGCTGAGTCGTTTTAATCGTTAGGCTAGAAACTATTATGTATTATATTATGTGATTTTTACGTTTACCCCTTTAGTTTAACGTATGCATTATATCCAACTAGCCGTCACCCACGGGCTTCACCCCGTTTGACTTCATAAGTATTAATAAAACTAATGATTGGTTAAGTTAAGCTGAAATTAACGAAACAAAATACAGTAATAGAAACAAATAAGTACGGCTGATTTTAATAAGGTACTGCCGAGGTATTTTTAACATTAGGTATATGGAAAGTTCCCTTTAGAAAGCAATTACAACCTTAAAGGGCAATTTATGAAATAATGGATAGTTTTGCGCAAGGTTTCTCGTCATGACGAAATTAGGCCTATATGGTTTATGGGGTGTAACTTGAAGTTTTCCCAAAAGTTCATGAGTACTTTGGGCTTTAATGGATACATGTAAAATATTCAATTTGTAAACTAACTTTCTCACGGTACGTACAGGTTGTTTTTTTTTAACTCAACATAAATAATTACAACTATTGCGAGACACTGTTTAACGCCAAAACCAGCTAATATATTTTCATCCCTGTTTTCTATACTAAAGTGACGATCAGCTAATGTGCATTTTTTATGTATATCTATGAGGTTTAGTTGTATTGATAATTCATTGTATATGAGACTCAACGTGGGTCTTTCATACACTCACATTGTAGGTGTAGGTTTTTTATACAGATCAGGTTTCCTTAAAAAGTTTTGATAGCTCTATGAGCAGTATATTTTTAGTATCGTAGTCACACCAGAAATGTTAATTTCAAACCAATGATTTATTTTAATGTACAACACACACTGTTTGAGCCTGCAAAAACATCATGTTGAGACTTATTCTTAATAAATTTCTAATAATACTTAAACTCGAGAACTATGCATAACATTTGATTGGTAATGAAGTAAAGAAAACGGGGTTATTATCTTTTGAGCTTGTTTTGTTGTTAAAAGCTGTCTTTTGGTCCCTATAATTTCGGTGGCGTTTAAATTAAAAACACTCTGTTTAAGGGTAGCCCTATTATTGGTGCATTTGATAATAATTGTATTCACTATTTCTATTTTATAATTTCGGAATCAGCCAAGTATTTTCTTTTAATCTGATTCCTGTTTGTCAAAAGTCGACGGATGAAAGGTTGTTATTTAACACCCAGTCTATCGTTTTACAAAGAGCAATTTGATGTTCAATAAATTCAAATAAAATCTGTACTATATTTACTTTTGTACAGAAAAGTACAGTAATGAGTTAATTTGATCGTAAACATTTGTTCTAATTGAGGAAATTAATTTGTTCTAACTTCATCTAATTGAGGAAGGTCCAAAAGAAGGTAAAAATAAGTATTCTTATTGAACAACTCGGTTGCATTTCAATATATTTTCCTACACGTGTATACAAATGAAATAATGCGTTGAAGAACAGTAAAGGAAAATCTAAGTCCACCCAGGAAATACGTTTTCATATGAACAATTTAAGGGTTATGCAAATTGTCTTAATTTTAGCCACATTTTAATTATTGCGCATTAGGGTCCTTAATTTCAATTGGCAATTTAATTCAATACTCTTAAAAGTGTGTGTTGTTTATGATCTAAGAGGTTAGAGATATAAACGAACGAACCCCACGAAAGTTATAGCAGTAAACGTAACGTTTAATACACCTTGTTGTTGTCACGGTCCAAACAACTTCTTGTGTTGACACTGTAATAGCATTCCGTTCCAGTTGTGACACATACTGTGGTTGGACCTTTTTTTAATAGCTTTCCCGAGAAAACAAAAATTTTAAGCCAGCGCCTAAACTTAAGGGCATAGTACTACTACCGTGATTTAACATTTCTGTGGACTGTGTAAATGTTAAAAATGTTAAATAGAAAAAAAACCAATTCATGAAAATATAAGGACAAAATATATTTTTATGATCCAAATTAGCACTACTAACACACTACCGGTACTACTAAACACACAACACTACTACTAAACAGGTTTTGAGATGAAATTATCAAGGTATTACCTTCGACTAATCCAATAGTCAATGGTATTACTCTTTAATACTTTACTTTACAATGAAATGGCGACCATACAAAGTAGGTATTTTAAGCCAAGTATGAATGGATATGAGTGTAGGTTGAGTGGCGCGATCTTGTAGTCTTGTTAGTGACTAAGGCCGACTTATTCCTTAGACACAGCTGTTAATTAATAGCCCATACAGCTAATGGCAACTAAGGGACCTACAGTTTTTATAATGGAATCAGAACCACATTTTTGTTTTGGTATATAAGAATTGGTCTAATTTTCATGATAGTTCTGCGGATAGTAGTCTTACTCACTCGTGCGGACGTTAATCCACACCAGGGATACTCTCTAAAGCTGGGTTTTCCTAGGCGCGGAAGCGGAGAGTGGAGAGAGGAACGCGGAGAGCGGAATTGAAATTAACATGACATTCCGCTCCGCTTCTAGGAAAACAGTAACATTAAATTGCCCAAGACAAGTGGAGTCCGCTCTCCGCGTTCCTCTCTCCGCTCGCCGATTCCGCGCCTAGGAAAACCCGGCTTAAGGACAATTGATTGTTTACTATAGTCTTATAAGACACATTGTCCGAAGGTTCCACCTACCGTTTGAGTCTACCAAAATCCATATAAAACCGGTGTCTAAACGTGAACGTAGTTAACAGTTCGTATAAAAAACGTGAATTACCTCCTGTAAAAGGAGATAGTTTTCTGCAAGTGATTTTTTTTTACTTCACGGTGCTTAGTTAAAGAAAGGTTTAGGCTAAGACCAATACACGATATAAAATATGTAGATTGAGTTTTCTTAACGAAAATAAATAACGAAGAAGGTCTAATCCAATCATTGTTGCACTCCAATACTACCAAATGCAAATAGAGAAGATTATGACTTGACAATTTAAAGATGAATAATATTTTTGTGTTTATGAAAATATATCTTTAACTGCAATCACAACTGGCTTGTCTATTTCAAACTAGGCAGTCGTATTTTTTACGAAATTAAACAAGCTAAACTACGTCTAGACATATTATTGAACAATTTAAAAGCTTGCCTAACACAAACACACCTTTGATATAGGCTATATTCTCACATATATAAAGTGATGTACGATTTTTGAAATCTAACTTTAGAAAGAACTATTTAAATGTTTAATTTGACATAACGATTGGACAAATGTAGGATTGGAACTATTCCACCGTAGGTTTTTTTCTACCGTGGAAACTTTTAAATGCCATAGCTTCTTCCAAAGCGGTGTCCCTTATTTAGTTGTAAGCCTGGTCTACAGTGTGTCTCGACTAAGCAGGTGAAAGGGAAGGCATTTCAAAGCGGTTTGCTGGTAACATGCTACGCACGTATCTTTCTGTCAACGTTTACACTGATTGATAAATCAAGGTACTTGTATACGTGCCTCTTAGAGAAGAAGAATCTATTCAATAATCTTGAACAGGCTTTTAAGACTTATTAGACTGAAAGGGATGGACTAACGTAAAAAAACCCAAAGTTTACTTGATTTTAGGAAGAACTTCATTCGTTTGTATCGAGAAAGTAATGCATTATTTCAGCTTACGATTTACAACGCTTGTTTTTTTGTAATATTGGATATTAAGATATATTTTACAACTATACGTTTTATTTGGTTAAATGGATGTAATGTAATTAAAATTTAACTAAATCGTAGGGAAAAAACACAAATTATTTATCGAAGAGTGATAAATATTTTGACTTTATAAGGGAACAATGGTAAAGGAGTACTTTTAATGCATGCTAAAAAATGATCCCTTATAAAATATCGATTAGTCAATAAGTTGATAGATACCAAATGAAAAATGTAAAGTTAATAGTTTTAAGGCCATACATGAACTATTATCTAATCTTATTAGGCCACCTTATATGTCAATGATAATGTACGTTGCACAAAATGTTGTTCTTTTCCTTTGATAGGATAACACTCCACAGAGTCCTTATATGTGACACAGTATCGAGTAACTAGTACTTTCTAATATTTGATGTATGTGTAATTTGACTCTCAAACTGTGCGTTGGATATGAAGGGAACAACATGCAACAAGTGAATTACAGACCTATTAGGCAAGTAGCCAAAGAAACATTATAGCCTAAACCATTAACATGGGTCTATTGTTGGCCGAAATACATACGCTTGAGCACTCAGCTCGATAAAAAAAAAATCACAAAGCAATCTTCTTACAACATTCTACATTTGATCCGCGCTTACATATTTTCTTAAATCTCTTACAACTTTAAAAAAATCACGATTTTGATATTATTTCGGATTTTAATAAGTGGTAAGTGTATTTAAGATTAATTTGTATTACTTTTGAGTCAGTAGTTTTATTCTATAGCATATACTCATACTTAAGTCAATAGAATATCCTTATGCGAAAAAGATTCGGTTTTAGGATTTATGCGGAAATATCCATGTATTAAAGTTTACACAAAAATAATATTTATATACTCACCTATTATCAATGTAATGAGTAATTTTTAGAATGAACAATATGTGGATAGTATTAAAATATTCTTTCATACTGAAGGTTGTTGGAACAGTATCTTTCAGTAATCATTTCAATTAGTATCAAGTAATAAATTGTTTTACTCAAAACACTTCAAAATATGTAGTAAAATAATTAATAAAGTTATATAACATGTAACTGTAAATTGTAGTTAGTAGACTAATATAATGACATTTCGCATGCAAGTCAGTGTTTGCCAAACAATCTGAAAAACCCCGGTTTGATCCTATTTTTTTTATGTTTCCAAACTGGTCCCAGTTGACTTTGATCGTAAGTCTTAAATAAATGATTAAATATAGAGCCGATCTTAGGTAGAAACCACCACTACTACTACTACGAGAAGCTACTTAAGACATCTTTGAATCTTTCTTACACTACACTCATCTTGCATTCCCTATTGTGTTGTTTAAAAACTACTTTGCGTCCCGTTCTAATAATAATCATGACGGTGATATGGCATGGGATTAAATGAGCAAACAATTTGATCCCTTACAAATTTGAATACGGTGGATTGTTTCTTTTCAAGAAGGAGCTCAACCCTCGTGGCTGGTCTGTGTAAACAACGGGTTTATAGACTCAAGAACAGTTGGATTAACAATCAATATGCCGTGTCAGTAGATCGTAGAGTCCGTAGGAACCACGCTAGTATACACCTACCACCTACTTACTGTATACACAAATACCACCTACTTACTGTATACACATACCACCTACTTACTGTATACACATACAACCTACTTACTGTATACACACATACCACTTCGTACTGTATACACACATACCACCTACTTACTGTATACACATACCACCTACTTACTGTATACACATACAACCTACTTACTGTATACACACATACCACTTCGTACTGTATACACACATACCACCTACTTATTGTACAAACCTACCACCTACTTACTGTATACACATACAACCCACTTACTGTATACACCAACCACCTAATAACTGTATAAACCTACCACCTACTTACTGTATACACATACCACTTCTTACTGTATACACCAAACACCTAATGTGAAGCTATGTCCGAAAATACATATTTACCTAGGTATCCGCCTTTTCGTTTCTTATACACAACTATTTTTATCTTTTAATTTTTTGAACCGATGATTATGAAAGTTGGTAGCATGTTAACGTACACAAGACCTATTATAGGAATAAAATAAAGTTGGTTCAATTAGGAATTTAAAAATGGTGACCGTTTAAAATTTTATAATTTTAATAACTTGGAAGTGGATAATTTTATCAAAAGATTTTAAGAACTCTTTTTTTAGAATTTTTAATTCTATATCAAACAAAACCAAGATCAAACAGGTCAGAGGGCAAATAACTGAAATAGAACGTTTTTGGTGTAAAAATGCAAAGTTAGTCAGGGTGCCCTTTAGTCTTATCTTACAAATAAAAAACGTTCTATTTCAGTTACTTGCCGTCCAATCTTTTTGATCTTGGTTTTGTTTGATAGAGAATTAAAAATGCAAAAAAAGTGTTTTTGACATTTGTTGATAAAATTATCCATTTTCGAGTTATTAAAGTTATAGAAATTTAAACTGCCACCATTTTGAAATTTTTAATCGGACCAACTTTGTTTTTTTTTTTTTTTGCGAATTTCCCATATAGGGAATAAGCTTTTACCGTAGGTCTCATGGTGAGACCTGGCACCGATTTACTTTTGTGGGTCCGTTAACGTGATATCTCGAGCAAAAGTGATCCGATTTTGATGAAATTGTGTACAAACGTGTAAACCTATGTTTATTCAAACGAGTTCGCGGACCAGCATAATCGGACCATGGAAACGGGGGTTTACGGGGTAAAATGGGGTTTTACCATTTCTTCCCCTAAAAACAAAAGATTTTGCAATTTCTTTCTAAACTATTTTGTAGAGCTTAAAAATAGAAATAATTTAGTATCTTAAAGCGTTGTTGTATCTCTAACGGTCACAGAGAAAATAAAAAAAAGTTATTTAAAATTGCCATGTTATTTTTATGGAGGAAATGAAATTTGTTGTAGTTTACTTGTTCATGGATATATGTTGATAAAATTTGGCAAATTTATTTTTTTCATCCTATACTATTGACCTATGGTCAAAAAACACGCTTTACCTTCCCCGTAGCAGCAAAACTAAGCACTCGTTGATTCCAATGTTATTTAAATTGGTAATAACTATGTCTTATTTATGGAAGTATTAGAGTAAAAATGTAATCAGACAAGTTTAAATTCGCTTAGTCTGCAGGTTTGCTGTGGCGGGGGTAATTTTTCTTATAACAGGTCTTGTGTAGCATGCTTACAAGTTATCGTAATCATCAGTTAAAAAACTTCAAAAATAAAAATAGTTATGTATAAAAAAACAAAATTGATATTTAGTTAAATGTGAATTTTCGGACATACCTTCACATAAATTATTTTCTTCCTTATACTGTAGTATGAGTATTCATATCCCAAAGTCCTGAAACGTTTTTTATGGACACCCTGTATAACGGGGATATCTTAGCTTTTAAAGGGTTCATATTAAAGGTGAACTTTGTATTGGCATTTTTTATACCATTCAAAAATTAAAATTAAAATATTAATTTTATTTGTCGATCTTTAATTAACTTGAAATACACCTTAAAGAAACCATTAAATCAAAACTATCTTTGGTGAATTAAAAAAGTTTCGCTAGTGTATCGCAACATAACTATTCCAGGCATTCTGCCTCTTCCTTAAGCTTTTATGCGTGTGATTAAGCATTATATATAATGGCTACACTAGGCATTTTCTAGAATGCCCTCAGATCTGTTGGGTGAAGTTTTAAATAAAGAGATTTATTTCATAAAAAAATTTACTATAAAGTATTCATATTTTTTCTGTTGATAGGCAAGGTTGCTTTGGTTTAGAATAGATTCTTCTAAACAAGGAAACACAAGTAAAAAATGTTCTACTAGAGTGAATTTATACGTTCCCTCTAGTGAAAACATGGATTCTAATTCCAGTTCTAATTTTATGAAATGACTTGGTAAATTGTGTGTTTGGATTTATTTATTTATTTTTCTGACTCATTTTAGACGATACATTGATTACATGGGAATTCCATAAAATACCTGTTTAAATACGTCGTTGGAAAACATATATAATGAAAGGAGATTTAAACAACAACTCAATTTACATAGTAAAGATTGAAAACTATATTTCAAAACTATATTATATCGTTCAAATGACCATCAATATTTTTTACGGTTGTTACTGTAACAAGACGATTTAAGTTGTGCTTAAATGTTTGTTACGCCTTCCTGATAATTTTTTTAATGGCAAAAGGCTATTTTGGATTTTTGATAGAGCTTGGTAAAATTAAATAAAGTACATATCCGAGCTACCGAAACGATAAGTTCCTTCTGTCTAATTTGGTTGACCCCCCTTGTTAAAACAGTCTATTAACACATGTCACATTTAAATGTGAACGATTGTGAGGACTATGTTCTTTTTATTATAAAACATTTTTCCATTAAATAAATTCTAGAAAAGCCTTACTAATAACATTAATTCAATCCTGACTAACCGTCACTGTGGAACTTATTTACAAAGGTATTAAAACTTAAATCAATGGAAAGATAATTATTAAAACATTCGCCTGGTAAATTAAAAACAGATTTGAGTCTAGAAAAATCTCTAGAAAAAGAATACGTAGGATGCAATCCGAAGTAATAGTATAACGAAAATATTATATAAATTGTGTTAGTGGAACCTAACGCAGAAAAGAAGTTTTAAAACTCAATATTGTACGAATTTAATACTCATTCCTCCTCCTGTGCATTAATGATTTTATTTTATTAAATATAACATATCGCTTAACATTTTCTTACTAGTGAATCACCCTTTTATTTTCAACAGTTAAATAATTGTTTTTTTTTTATTTAGTTCCAAAATTTCTAAAAAGTGAAGAGTGTTTCTTTTTTCTATTTTATTAAATTATATTTTATACTGTATATTTAAACAGCAAAGAGTCATATAACTTCATTATCATTTTAGATTAAAACAAATAATGCTTAAGTGTCTTTTAATGCATTTTATTCATGGTTCACCCTTTTGACTTAATATTTAATGTACTTTTAAAACCATACGAAACAATCATATACACTATATAAACATATGTGTGTACGCTCTCACTCAATCTATGAAACAATAAAGATTTTCTGATTTCTAATATTTAAAACATTACAAATAAACACAATCCAGCTACAGAAAAGTGAAACAAAACATAAAAATAGCTTTTATATGGCAGTTTTAACCCTGAAGTGCATTTTAACAGTTGTATCGTCCATTGTTTCTAGACTAAGTTTAACAGCGAGTCAGAAACAATACGTTCAACACAATGATGCTCGCAAATGATTTAAACTTAAATTCACTGACGAAAAGCTTTTGTAAAAGATTCCCCTTTTTATTCCGGACGAATTTCTCCACCCGCTTAGTCTGAGTTAAATTATGACGTAATTCGCATTCGCGATAAACGTGAACATTATGTCATGAAAGCGTTATTAGAACTCTTAGATTTAACTGGGAACATTTCAATTGCTTTTTTCATATTTGAACATGCTTGGGATTTGCGGATAAGTTATTGATTTCAATTTGTCTTGTGCTAGGTTAACTCTGTTTTTACATTGGTAGGTAAGATTTATGTAGGTTTAAAAAGTCGTTTGACGTAAGCCTCATTTATCGGTATAGTAACTACACTATAGTTCAACAATAGTATCACATTAACACAGAATATTAGTTGACTGTTGGCTTTAGGATTAACACAGTGGATATTTTACACGCCTGAGTATCCTTTTTTGCATTTTTGCAGTTTTTATTTATATATTGCAGTTGAACGAAAATATTTAAACCATTTACGTTCATCTCTTCGTTTTCATGTCGAATGTCGTACGAGTATACAATATTTATTTCAACCTTTGACGCAATAAAAACTGTTAGTTTAGTCTAACACTTCAAACACGGATCTCCAAAATAGCCGCATTACCTCTGGATTGCGAAGTAGGCAAGAAATTAATATATATTCATTATTTATAATTTAGTAGAAGAACGTCTGAAGATAAGTTCCAAACCACATATCCATTTCATTGCCGCAGAACTAATATAAATTTTATAATCGCCTGAATTCAGACCTGGGGCTCTAAAACAGACTTGCCCTCTAATTATTAGTCTAGCCGCACTCTTATATTGTGTGTTATTTATATAAATGTGTCTGTAATTAATATTGTATTAATGACTTTAAACGGCTTTTGTGTTGATGAGACGAATAACTTAAACAACAACACATGGTCCTAATATTTAGTTCATGAAGTGTACCTAGTAGTATAGTATTACGATACAAACCCACATATTTTTATTAACTGTCTTAAAGAAACTATCACAAACAAGAAAATTGTTTAGGAAAATACTATTTTCTTTAAATCAATACGTATTGCTTAGTCATTTTTTTTAGTTTCATAAAGTACTTGAAAACAATAACTGTAAAAATGCAGCATTGAGTAGAAATGAGCTGCAGTCGTATGAATTGTTATTACTGTGGTTTGGTAATTCAAAAATGTTTGTTAGAAACGAATCAAGGACATTTATGGTGATATTGAGGTCAGAAAAACATTTATCATTCACTAATCTGTAATTCATCCCACCTTTAATTGAACTTTGTATAAAACTAATTGAAATAAATGTCCAAAGATTTTAAGAAATATTTCTCACTGGACTACATACAAAACATATTGCATGTAATATAAATCCCAAAGTACCCGTTAACTTTTGAGAAAACTAAAAGTCACACTCCCATTAACCACATACTTAAAATGTTCGTCATGACGAGAAACCTTGCAAAAAACTATCCATTATTTCATAAATTGCTCTTAAAGGTCGTAATTTCTCTCGAAAGGGAACTTTCCATATACCTAATGTTAAAAATACCTCAGCTGTACTTATTTGTTTGTATTACTCTTATTTTTTTTCAGCATAACTTAACCAAATAGTTTTATTAATACTTAAAAAGTCAAACGGGATGAAGCCCGTGGGTAACAGCTAGTTGCATAAAATAATACTTTTCATTAAAAACCATATTAGTTAAAGAAAACATAAAAAAATACTTACGATTGAAACATTTTAACATTTTATCAAAATACCATCAACATCATCAAACGACTATCGCGTAATGGGAAAATAACTTTGCGAAAATGGATTTATTGTTATTATCGTAACAAACTATTCATCATGGTGCATTAATGTTGCTACAATATTTTACTAGATATTAAACGTTAGGACTGCAATACGTTTAATCCTCCTTTAATTACCCTCTTAGAATTGACTAGGGTTTGAAACATTTGACAAGTTTGCCAATACATATTGTTTGTACTTCTTGTAATAATAAAAGAGTATAATGCATAGCTTTGGATCAGAGCTGAAGAAAATTAGTTAGATTAATTAAATAAATAAATTTGTGAATATTCATGTTTGACTGTAAAATCAGACCGTCTGTTTTATTTTCATCTTTCACAAACTGACTTATACTCTTCTAGTACTAAAATATCATTGGTTATAAAACACGTTTACAAAAAACTATTTAATTTTATTTCAGTTTTTCGCTGTGTGCTTTGTGTATTTTAAACATTCTTTTACCTAAGCAACTTAAGACTATTTATTTAACTATTTGTACAATTTAGCTATATTAATGGACAGGGGTATGTTTTATTTACTAATTACTTGTAGACGTACCAGAGGCTATGAGTACGAACGTCAGCAGTATCGGTAGCGGCAGAGGCAGCATTGCTGAGCGGGCACATGTCAGACACTGGCGCGGCGTCAGCGTGCATCGCCTCAGCTGTCGTCATAGCAACGCATTGTTGCCCCCACCACCACCCTCCCATTGTTGTCTCCATGGCAACATATTGTTGGGTCCCCTCCCCTCCACCGCGATACAACCCTTGTGTCCCCTGGCCACTCCCATTTGATGTTTTATCCACTTGTACGTTTTAATGACTGCAAATAGCTTTTTAATACGGATTAATGGATGGCCTTTGAAGAGATGGGTCATTGATGCATTTCGTTTTGTAAAATACGTCATGTTACCCGATGATAGTAGTTTTGTGAAAATAATTTGTTTCAATATAGTGAATTGAAAATTTACATTTAATACTCAAACTAAAGAATCTATATCGGAAAAGTATTAAAGTATTTTAATTATATTTGTCAAAATAGTGATTTTTAATCAACCATCACGAACTAAGGGATCATGTAATACGATATTATAAATTAGTTGATTCATTGATAGTCTTATATCATTTTATAGGTGTAAGGAAAAATTTTAATTACATTTTAAAACCTATACGAAACAAATGTACTAAGTTTAATCGAAAATTGTGCATCATGCTTGTTTAAGCTTAATCTTCTTATTCAATTTGCAACGGATTACTGAAGAAGTAATAAATTTAGGAAATATTATGTATTGACCTTTAATAAAAGGGTTAAGCTCACAACCAAAACGGCAGTCATTTGTTTATTCGGTGTTACAATATATGTGCAAATGTAAATCGATTTGTATGAAACAATAAAAATACATTCTACGAATGATTTTTACGAGTTTCAACTACTAAAGCACGCCAATGTCTCATGTTTATATTATAAGTTTGAAATTAATCCAAAATGTTAATACCAAATTAATTTTTGCATAGTCAATATTATTTCATTTTATGAAAATAAAAGCAAAACAAACTACATAAGACAGAGAACCCACAACTAGCACTTGCATTGCTGATCACTCATCTCGGTAGACTCGGAGAGACAATGGCTCTGGGGTTCACGGATGACGTCATCCCCAGCTGATATCGGGGAGTCAGCCTAGCGTGACGTCACACAAACACGGCACGCGCCTCCCTGATTAAAACTTTTCTCCTTTTCCACTTGGAAAAGCGGCAAAGTCCTGATTAGTACGGGTGTATTTATATTTACTCGTGTTTGTCATTGAACATTTGCAGTAATGAGTACCGGAATCAATTTGTATTTATTACTTTACAAATAATATTTGATAACTTTAAATTAAGTAAATAAACAAAGATTCCGATTAGTTTGGACTAAGAAAATTGGGGAAACAATGTTTTTTTGTAATGCAAGTTCGGTATTAAATCATTCACATTAGTTATGAATTATGACTTTCACACCATCAACATGTACAAATCAATTTACTGGATTCAAAATCACCATGTTAAATAAATGCCCGAGAAAAAAGAAAAACATAGGATGTAAAAGAAAAGTAAATAAAGACAAATGAAAAACTTAAGTGGATTATTTTTAATTTTTACAGAACAAGTATAGTCAATTACAAGACAGTAAATCATTGCCGCAGTGTTATGACTGAGTGAAGCTCGTACTACTCCACTTTCGGATGTCATGTCCTTTCGACACTAAGTATGCTCACCCAAGAGTAGGTGATTGTTATAAGATTATTTTTGTACGATTAGTTTACAGGGTTGATATATTGTTGATATGTTAATTGATTCTTGTACAATTATAAGTAGTATTTTTTAATGTTAAGGATATGGGAGTTACATTCAACAAACTGTTATGCAGATTTTGGAAATAGTTCTTTAATACAGGAGTAGTTTCCCCTCTTGAGACACATATCATTTCCGTTGCTAAATACTGCACATAGGTCTAAACCCTCCTTACACTAATTTGTCTCAAAATTTTAACATTGCTAGGGGATTGTCACAGTTTCTTATGAGATGGTAAGGGAGTTGGCTGGTCTGGTGGTAGAACGTGGGAGTTTGGTCACCAAGGTCCTGGCTTCAAAGCTTTCCAACCACAAATGGACTTTATCTAAAAGGTAACACCAGAACCCATACACCATACCTAACCTGAAGTAATGTATAAACAACTCCAGGGTTAGAGTCTAGTAAAAACAATTCTGTTGTTGGTGCCGGTGGCTCCAGGACTGAAGTATTCAGTTTTATCGACAAAACTAGTGGCGTGTCATGCATAATCTTGATCAGTCAATCTATATTAAGTGTGAGATGACTAAACTACGTACACTCAATTATGCGAAGGGGTGGATTGGCTATCTTGATGTGTATCTTAAGATTTGAACATTGTACTAGTTTTTAGCAAAAATAAACTTAAATTACGTCTCGTTGAAAATGAAAAATACAGGACAGAGTTTCGAAGCTATTTAAAATTTAACTCCAGTGAAGTTTATCTTATTGTTTTAAATTTTGTTGACAACAAAGCCGGGATTACTCATGACTAGAAAATCTTTTAATAGCTCATCTTTATGACATCCCTCAAGTTAAACTGAGTTATATCTGAGGCACGGTAGTTTTTCGGATAGAGCAGTACAGTGTAGGCCTACTTCTTGGCTTGGAGGCCGGGTTCAAGTCCAACTAATTATTAAAATCATCGGGGGCTTTTATCCTGGTAATAATAAATTTAGCTACCTCATGGTTTGGAGCCCAAACGAGGCTATAAATCTATACATATAACATACAAGTAAATAAACAATAGACCTCTAGGCTGAAGTCAATTGTCTCTACATCGGAGCCCCTTCCACTAAAAATGTAATAACGCAAATTTGATTGTTTTTACTTTCTCCCCCTATACATAGTATATGGAGAAAGTATTGTTTTCGTCAACATTTTCGAGTTTGAGTTTTGAGTGGATATATCCGTTTTGGGCCCCCCTGAGCCGAAAAAGTGGTTTTCGAAGTGTGTGTGTGTGTGTGTGTGTCTGTGTGTGCGTGTGTCTGGATGTGTACAGAGCTACAGACCACACCTTTAGTCCGATTTTGGTGAAATTTGGTATGTAGGTACTAATCCATAGTATCTCCAGATGTTTTTTTCATTTTTTTGAAATTTAGATTTTTAATGGGGATGTTCCCATAAAAACCCATCAAATAACGGAAAAATCGAATTTTCTCAAAAAATGGCCAGAACGATTTTGATAAAAATTTGTATGTTGTAGCCCTTTAAATTCTGATCAAAATGGTGCAACTCCCATTTCTGTAAAGATTACGGTTCAAAAGTAATTGTAAATCATGTTATTTTGCCATTAAAAAACCCCATTAAATAAAAGAAAATCGTATTTTTGAACATAGTGCAACCCCCCCCCCCCTCATTGCTGTAAAAATTATGGTTCAAAAGTTATTGTAACTTATGCTATTTTCCCATAAAACACCAATTTAAAAACTGAAAAATTAATTTTTTTTTACAAAACCGATTTTGAATGAAACTCTTCTGTTATAATTCTTAGAATTCTAAACAAAGTAGTGCATCCCTTAATTCCTGTTAAAAATTAATGTTCAAAAGTTAATGAAACTTTTGTGATTTTATCTATTAAATATCTTAGTTACTCTCATTGTTTACCCATGATAAAGGTTGTCGACGAGCTAATAAGAGAAAGTATTTGTCAGATTACTTATACCGTTTATTTAAATTGTTATATTAAAAAGGTGAAGAACTTACAAGAACAGTTAGAACAGCTTCCGGAAATTACGGCTTTTAAAGGTTAACTGTCAACCTTACTTCAGAACAGCTGTTGTATGACCAAAGTGTTCTCAAAAGTAAGAAGAGGAAGATGAGGCGGACCAAACCCGCGGCTCAATTTATATTAATGAGTCTTAGCGGCAACTTTGTTTTATAGAATTGCCTTAAGCAAAGCTGAGTTTATCAAGGAGTTTTAAAATCTGGACAATAGATCTACAAGCTACCCAAAGGTTAATAGTGAGTGTAAAAGAAGGAAAAGAGTCGGCTCATTGAAACCATTTTGAAGTTTTAGGGTATATACGTGTTATACAACGTTTATACTGATTTAAATATAGTGAAATTTATTTCCCATCTAGTTGCTATTTGTGTTGTAATTTTTGGCAACATGCAAGACAAGATAAAGATAAAAAAGTGATTTTTAGGGAATGTATCGTTTAAATGAACGATTTTTCCTAAATATGTGAACAAAGAATAATAACTATTACATATAGATGCAGATTAAATTTTATTAATTTCTTTACGAATATTGTACGTGATATTGAATTTATGGAAAGTAAATAAAAACACGATCAATAAGACCTAACACATACATTTACACTTATACTGTTAATGTTCACTCAAAAGACGGGAAAATTTTAAAAAAGTGGTAAGTAGTGATCGACTTCGGTTAGACATTATAATCAATTTTTTTACTTACCATCTTTTGTACGTATTTACCATCTCGTGAGTTAACACAAGTGTCCTAGACAAAATGTTCATTGACTTTTTTGTAAGATTAAAATCTACTCAAGATTGTACATTTTATTGTAGCACTAGCATATTATTAAGCATTTTCTTGACAATTGGGGCACAAATAAAATTGTAATTTGCTATTTCGGTTGAATTTCGTACATCATCGAATAAGCTGGATCTGATTCCTAATGTTTTTATGGGTCAACTTAAAGCCACATTTATGCTTCTGTGAGTCTGGCTACCCATTTTATATTGGACACGTTATCGTGATAGAATTTGTAAGGCGTAGCTTATCTACATAACATGGTTTGAATTCATTTACACCTACACCACACTTAAAAAAATATTTATTATTATTTAAAATTATTATTATTATTATTATTTATTATAAAAAAATATTTATTATTATTTAAAATTATTATTATTATTTATTATTAAAAATTATTAAAAAATTATTACAAATTATTTGAATAATAATATATCTCCTACACAGTAATCTACGTACGTTAGTACGAAACACTTTTATTTATGACTAAATGTCAAACCATAATTTATGCTCAATTGCACTAACATAATATGCTCACAATGTGAACCTAACTTCTTATATACATGTTACCCCAAGATGTTATTTTCCTTCTGTTATGTAATAGTTTCCGAAGTTCACGTTAGAGTGCAGCACAGTTTGGCATTGTTGGAGAGCGCTGAAAATCGGCAACTGCTGGAACTACGACAACCATCGAACATTGCAGTATAGGCCCACGTTTCTTTAACATAAAAATTAATTTTCGATTAATTTATTGGTCAGTACCGCATTCTTAACACTGTATATTTACTGGCCTATTATACAAGACACTTATTTACATAGTATTCAGCTGTAACAAGTTTTTCTACCACCCAAAAAAATTAGTATCAAAGAATAAATTGTATTAGTAAAACAATTTTTTCCTCTTTCAAAATTTGGGATATTGGACAACACCCTACATCGATGTTACATATGGCTTTTTTATGATTACGTTTGCACCAAGTATTGTAATTCGCAAGCATTTCATCGGTATTGAATGAAACAGGTTTCTTTCACGTAACAACCTAAGAACACGAATGGAAGCATTACAATATACGTAACCTAGTACAGTTGTCAACATAAGAAATTATGGGACAAAAGTGAGTCAATGCTTTTTACAATAGTTTACTGATAGTATTGTGGTAAAAATGTACTTCTCTCTTGTAAAATTGTGTTCCCAAAACCTGTTCTGCCGAGGTGTTCCCAGGCTGATCATAAATAGCTTTCAACTAATGCAGCAAAATGGATGCATTTGATGAACTATATTTTCTTGAGGGGCCGTTATTAAAGTTATTGTTATTGAATAGTGGAAAAACAAACCATAATAAGCAGATGTTTGTAGAGAAGGGAAAGGAGAGTTTGAAATGTGATTTCACGAGTTGTAGGACCAACCGAAAAAAACTTTTTATAAATATTTTAGGATGATACCAGCAACATTTGTATACACAAGACTGATTGATTTACCACTATTAGTGGTGAAATAATCGAAATTCAACACACTATTGCTACAACGCACAATCATTGGTCCAAACAGTCGCAGGTCGCATGAAAAAATCAAACTTGTTTGAACGCACAAATTGTTCTGACGACTTCGTGTCTATTGTGACGTAAAGGTCACTGCTACTGTATACGCACTCATTAGAGAACATGTGTTGAAATTTTTTAGATAACGTTAGGATGACATCGTACGAAATCATCAGAATTCACCAGAACCAAAATTCGTCAAAAAACACTCTTAGTAACCTTAACCTAAGGGTTGATGGTCCTCAATATGCTGGGATGCTATCTGAGACCAAATTAATTTAGCCACTTCAGCGTTAAGAAAAAGTTTCTTGCCTAAAACAACACTCTTTACTAAAAGCATAGATAAAAGGAGTATCCATAAACAAGCAGACTACAAAAGTTTTCTTTTTTCCATAAGATAAGCATGAGCGTTTTAAATGTAGGAAGTATGTTTTGAAAATAGGAGTTTCCTCAGTTTTTGAGATTTAACCCGTAATCTTTATACCTAGAATAACAATCCTTCGCCATAGTTGTAATAAAAGTTCACTAAAATGTCTAATAAAGTTGATTAGAAAGGGCGCACCTCGGGATTTATATATACGTCTGTGAACGCGATAACTTGAGTAATTTCCACCTGATTTTGATGAAATTTTGCTTGAAGGTGTAGGGTGGGATAAACTTAAACGAACAAGTAAGATTGAGTTATGGAAACGTAATATTAAGTTTGAAAATTGTTCAAAAATTGTTTTTCCCCTAAAAAAATTGAAATGCCCCATATTCATTACAGCCATCTTGTAAAGTAAAAAAATTATAATTTTGTAATCTTAAGTGTTTTTACGATTAACGGTTTCGGAGAAAAAAAAACTGTAATAATGACTGTTGTAATAACTGTTGTAATTTACTTGTTTATGGATATATGTTGATCGAATTTGACAATTTTAAAATTTAATTCCATATGATTTAGATTCAATCAAAACTTATTTTTAACTTCCCGGTACCAACTTGAGCACTCGTTAAATCTAATGCAATCTAAAAGGGGAATAAATATTATGTATTGTTTAATAAAGTAATTGTAATACAAATCCAATCAGGTTAGTTGGAATTCGCTGGATGTAGGTTTGCTGCAGTGGGGTTATTATAAAGTAATTTGATATCAAAACTTATTGCTACACTCAAGGTATGGGGTCTTATGAAAAAATAGTTTCGTTACCGATTTAGTAGCGCATATAAGCATGTCGTAACATATTTAACCCATGTTATGTACGTTTAATTTTTCTTAGTAAATCACAAATACTTAAATTTAAGTTTCCAACGGATTCTAAAGCTAGATAAATAATGTCAGTCAAATTTAATTAAAATACTTTCATCAGCCTCATGTACGGATGCACGGATGTATGGATGTACGGACGTACGGATGTACGGATGTACGAATGCACGGATGTACGGATGTCTGGATGTACGGATGTACGGATGTATTGATGTACGGATGTACGGATGTACGGATGTACGGATGTACGGATGTACGGATGTACGGATGTATGGATGTACGGATGTACAGATGTACGGATGTATGGATGTACGGATGTACGGATGTGCCAAGAGCGTCGTAGAAGAGGTAACGACCCTGGGAAAGAGCGGGTTAGAGCGAGTACTCTAAAAATTATAATCCATAATAAAAATCCATAATACACGTGTACTTCTTTTAATCTATGCTAAAAGCCACACAAAGTATCTAATTTTGTTCGGACTTGAACTATGATTTTTTTTTCCAATAATGAACTCAATAAAGAATCAAGGAATTCATTCAATTTGTATGATTGTTGTTTAGCCTGCTACCGTTTACTAGTATTA
This sequence comes from Macrosteles quadrilineatus, assembly GCF_028750875.1. Taxonomy (NCBI): domain Eukaryota; kingdom Metazoa; phylum Arthropoda; class Insecta; order Hemiptera; family Cicadellidae; genus Macrosteles; species Macrosteles quadrilineatus. Next base: position 102,555,370 of record NW_026542596.1, on the reverse strand, counting down.
CTTGTATGTAAAATATGTCTCATGTAAACCCACAATTGAAATTATATTTCGGTTTTGTATTGAACAATATCACACAATGACTGTGTACAATTTAGACAATCTACCTAACAAGAGTCATACGCATTATGTCAAACTTAGATAACAACCCAAAGGTGCAAAACAGTATTTTGAGAGATAAAAGATCTTTACCGTGTACGGATTATACATTCCCATAACTATAATCTTAGAATTTTGATACAATTATTTAAAAATTTAAACAAACATAAATACACTTTCGATGTCGGGAGTCACAACAAAATTCTACACTGGGCATCGAAATTACACATCCATACAGAGGCATATGATACAAACAAAACTTACCGCTGTGTATATATACTAAGTTCCTACTGTAAAAAAAGATCTTGTAGAAAAAATATAAGGACATGCAACAAACATTTTAAAAGATGTATATAAAAAAATCTTATTCGATTAGTATTTTAGTAGTTTGTTCAGAAATTATATTTTTACTGGCGACACAATATACATGTTGTTAATATTAATTTTATAGAGTATTTCTGACTATGAAAGTTTTCTTGTATTGTAAATCATGTCAATGATGACTGTACACTTATTAAATTATCTAGCCAATAATATTAATTATTGTTCGTGTTTAAACAACAAAATCCAACTTTTACGGATTTTAGGAGAAAGGGAAATATGATGATATATTTGATATAATATTAATTATTTGAACAATTTTTATATAGATTTATATTTTTTTACCCAAACTGGATCAACGTAAAATTTTCTTTTTAATATCTCCATCTTCATAGTTTAGACCAAAAAACTGAGTTTAAGGCATACAGACATAAAAGTACATCTATAATAACCAACAAAAATCCTAATAATTTTACTAAAGATTGCTACAAAACAGATACAAAACACCTGGTTGTCTCAAATTTCCCATGAATAAAGAAGAAGTTGAAATTCACCCACTCTTCAATATAAGGCTCTTTCGTAGACTTTTGTTCCTATGATTTTACGCAGGGTAAATAAAAGGGGTGCATTTCATATCGGACTGTTCGTTAAGTTTCATTAAATTTTTACTGTAGTATCTAAATTTAAGGTACTTTTAAAACGCTATGATGACGATTAATAACTGTGAAATCCACTGTTTATTTTGGCAAATATGACTGAAACAGTCCTATTATTAAACTCATTAATTGTACCACATCTTCTAGCATGACAAAAATGAAGATAGGAGCCATGAATGAGTGATAAAAATCGTTATGTACTTGACAAACAATTATCCTTTCAAATTGATCTGAAATGTATACTATTTTCTCCTTTGTCTGAATATTAAAAATCAAAGTCGTTCAGTGTTCAAGAAAATTCTCTTGCAATGTTTGGTGGAATAATCTGTTTTCAGAAGATAAACAAATTATTCAAGTACAATTTAGTTTTCACAAAACGTTGCAACACATTCCCAAGGGAAAAATTTAAATTCATCGTGGATTTGGCAAACGTTAAAACCATAAAAAGAAATCCTCAGAAGTTACATTTGCCATTGATACGTTACACTTGCCATAGAAATACGTTACACTTGCATCGTGGAGGTGAAAACAAAAAGAATATACATTATATATTTAGAATCCCAGATAAAAATTATAAAAGTTGTTATTCTAGGGGGACACAAATACGGTGTCAGATGTAATTAATATAGCGATGCATCAATTACTGAAACCTTCAAATATATACATTTTGCTTTGGTTGTTATATTTCCCCAATTCTTTATATAAAATGTATAAAAAACTTACAACTTTATTTATGCTTGAAGTAATCATCAAACTATTTTCTAATTTAAAACTGTTTGGGTAATATTCTAATTTTCTAATTTGTATTTTATAAAAGTTTTATTTTGACTTAGAAAGTTAAGGGAAAAATAAAATGCGGTTTATATATAGGATATCAGTACTGTATTTACATTTCATTACTTGAGTTTCGTTCGGTACACTTCTTAAAATTCGATCACACATGTAATATGAACAGAGTCAATTATATATTCCATTCTGGTTTTGTAATTTTTTTCGTACCCAAACACCTATTCAATCTCTAGAATACATTAATATCGAGTAGTGACCCTCACACCTGGCACTTCATGACTAGTGACTCCCCCCTTACAAAAAAAAAAAAAAAAAAAACTCTTGCGATCCCCAAACTTGGAGGCCTAACATGTCAAATCCTACATTATAAAGTTAACATCACAGTTAGAAAAAACAATAACATTAATATTTATCTAAACTACACCAAAATATACAGCTATGTCACACAAGTACTGTGAAACCTGAAATCTTAAAGAACGGAAATACAATTTATAAATAATCTTAAAACTTTTGAAAGGCAAAAAGTTTAACGAACTGTGCATTTTGAACCGCAATCAAGAAAGGTGAATAACTTGATTTCTTATTCAACGCAGAATCTTTATCACTCACACTTGTTTACTGACTTCGTTATTGGAATAATTTAAATTCTAGAGACGTTTTCCTATCATTCGAACAATTCTGTGGGAAATAATGTTGTAAAATGGTCGTAAAAAGTAAACTCTAATCTAATCTTTCACAGCTTTAAAATTGTAAAAATACAATGAAAAAAAAATTACCGTAGTAGGCCTATGTATAAAATACAGAGTGAGTCTTCCAAGCTGTCCTAAACAGATTACAGACGAACGGCTTGACATACAGAGATGAAACAAAACTTTTCCCCACTAATTCATACCCAAGGTACAACGTAAAAATATTTTTGCCATTTTAAAAATACAGGGTGTTTTTGGAGAAACTGTGGGTCATGGGTTCGAATCTTAGAGTTTTTAGAGTTATGTACCATTTTAAAGCTCTAAACTAGACAAACAATTTAGTGAAAACGGAACTCCTTTATATTCATCCGTTTTAAATGGAGGAACTAAATTGTTTGTATAGTCTAGAGCTTTAAAATGATACATAACATGACATATGTTTACATTTGAAAACTCTGAGATTCTAACCCATCCCCCTCTGTTTCTCGAACACCCTGTATTTTAACAATACAGTAATACAAATATTTTTACGTTGTTCCTTGGGTATGAATTAGTGGGTAAAAGTTTTGTTTCATCTCTGTAAGTCAAGCCATTTGTCTGTAATCTGTTTAGAACAGCTGTTTAAGACTCACTCTGTATAATTGAATTTGGATTCTGTATTAGAGTGGATAATTCCATCAGTATGGGCCATCTGTAGCTAAGTTTTTACTCAAAGTAAACAATATTCCAATAGCCTGTCATATAGTTTACTGCTATTGGATTTCAGATGTTTTTTTGTTTCATGATACTATAATACTTTATTAGGACATAACAGATTATACAACTTATAGTAAATCGTTCATTATTTGGCATTTAGATTTGTGTAGGAAAAATAAAAATACAGAACAACACATTCTGTCAAAGGTTTAGTAAAACTAATATTTGCCTATTCTGAAACTAGCAAAAAAATTATAAAGTTAATGTATACCTCACGATACGGCTAACGTTACAGATAAAGTATAAACCAACGCTATTTTAATACTTAAATTGAAATACTTTTTTAAATACTTTAAATAACACTACTATTTCATAAAAAAATATTTATTAGTTTTATAACTCATAACGTAATCAAATGTAATAGTTGATTTTTAAAATATTTTAATTTAATATTGAGTTTAAAGTTTAAAAGGTAATAAACAAAAAATAAATTAAACATAATGTAAAGCAGCAAATAATTTTCGCTACACAAATCAAACATTGATCATGAGTAAATCCCTATGAAAACTGAAAATACCGGTTTCTTTTCTAAAACCGTATTTTCTATTTACCAAGAAACACACTGCACACGTCTAGTCTCATACATAGACATCACCTTCTGGAACGAACAGAGGCGATAACAAAGTTATAGAAAACTGGAAAAGTGTCATTTCGGTGATCGCTGTTTCAAAGGAAAGACGTGCTTTGGAAAACAAGAGTGAAGCAATTATGAGGCTCGGCGTGGCCAGAATAAAAGTGATGGAATCTCGTTAAGTGAAGTAGGCAGAGTGTGGTAGGTCAGTGAATGAACAGCTGACTCAGGGTGGGGGGGAGGGGGGGAACACGTGCTGATACTACGGTGCTGACTGCTGAGCCAGTCGACGCGCTGACACTGGTGCAGCACTACTGCTGACGAAGTATGGCGCGATCGTCGGGGTGACGAGTTCGTAGTGTTTACGTTTGTGATGTTTATTGTGCGGTTGTTTACGTGTGATATTGTGAGGTAAAATACGTTTTAAGCTTGAATATCAACAATTTAGCCTACCTTTGGTCGTAAATTTGTATTGGTAATAACTAGTACGCTTATAAGCAAATAAGAATTAATTATTTTACTTTCTTGTTTTTATAGCTGAGCGAAAATTTTTTAACGTAGTAATTGAACGATTAAATGTTAAAATGATAGACTATATACACTCGTATTATTTAGAGTATGTGAGTTTTTAAATCGTCATACCGGTATACTTATTGCAAGATTGCGTTCGCTAACGGGTAAATACAACAATTTTAGCAAAAAATGAAGAGGAGAAGTGTTGTGACACGAGTAAGGATTATACCACGATAAGTGAGTATCGTGTCGTGTTTCTGGTTGAGTGAAGACGAAGTTGAGTACGATGAACGGTTCTAGCAGTTATGTGGGAACTCTGAAAGCTTGTGTCGGAGGTGGCGCACCACTTAAAACCTCTAGTGGAAGTGGCGCACCACTGAAAATCTCTGGTAATAGTGGCGCACCACTAAAAACCTCTAGTGGTAGTGGCGCACCACTGAAACCCAACAGTGCTACACTTAGTGGTGCTCAGTGTACTAGGACTCTCAGGCTCAACGGGCTCACGGTGACCGCGACGCTACCGCCAAAGTCATCTCCGGCTTCCGACCCAACCGGTAAGTGTACAAGTGTACATGAAGAGTATTATCTTAACGAGACCCTCTAATTAATTTAAATTTCAAAACATCATAAATTTAACACAATTATAGGAAACCTACGAAGTTAGACTTACTACATGTAAGTAATTTATTTCTCAACTTCTTTACTGTCCAAACTTGTTTAAATCTATAACATGAATCAAACGTGCATATTTAATCCTCAATAATTATTAATACGGTGCATAAGGAAGTGCCACCTTGATAATATATATAATACTTACGCATTCATTCAAACTAGTTAACATTATTTGTGATCAATCCAAATTGTAGACTAACAAGTTATAAGAGAGGGGGCATCAACTAGTTTTTGCTCACTAAATTAAATTGATTGGTATTATATTTTACTATTACTACAGTATATTATACTACGGAAGTTTCCAATACAATTTTTAACTTGACAAACCCTTCACTGTTTTTACTCATACATAATTGGCCTCATATAAAAGATCTCACATTGAGGAATCTTTTACTACAAATACATACCACCAAGCTTTCACATTTCTCAACTATCTGCAGACTATGTTCATTGTATAAGCAGGTTGCATGCTAATTAAACTGTCAAATATTAACCTAGAAACCAATATTAACAGGGACGCATATGTTTACTTTGTTTAAACATTAGTTCGATGCAAAAGTTTTGTAACAACAGCTTGATGTATATTCTGCTTGGTTTGTAATTACAGGTTTAATCCTATTGAAAATACCAACATCTTTCATATCATAAACTTAAGAAATGTGTGTAATTCTAGTTGCTGTAAAAAACGTAGTGGATACAGTACGGAATCAACATACAATTTTAATATAATTAAGTAAGTTATTAGTAAGCTGTATAAGAAATCATATTTTAACCATGCCAATGAATTTAAGCTAGTTTACATTCAACCCGTAGCCATGGTAGTATTCCCTGGTGTTGAATAACGTCCGCACGAGTGAGTACTACGACTATGCGCAGTGCTATCCTGATAATTAGACCTATTCGTATATACCAAGGCAAAAATGTGGTTCAGATTCCACTATAAACTGTAGGTCCCTTAGTTGCCATTAGCTGTATGGGCTATTAATTAACAGCTGTGTCTAAGGAATGTCGGCCTTAGTCACTTACAAGACTACAAGATCGCGCCACTCATCCTACACTCATCTCCATTCATACTTGGCTTAAAATACCTACTTTGGTCGCCATTTAATAAGAAAGAAAGAAATAAAGTAGAGAATATACTCATAAAACAATGTTTAGAGTTCATAATTTATCACGCATTTGTTAAATAAACAGAACACAACACAACTGCTTCCAGAAATGTTTTAAACCACTGTAAATACTTTTACACGCAAAAATGCTAATTTTCATGCCAGGCTCATTTACTAATGTATTTTTGTGAGACAAAGCGTCAGAGGGTAGAATGGCGCATGTGAAAGTAACGAACGTGGAGGGATGAGAAAGACCGGCCTTTGAGGGGTTGAGAGGTGCTTGTGTGACACCGACACAACCGACACTGTCTCCTGCTTGTTACACGGTCACTACTCGTCGTGCTACAACGTGTAAACAAATGTGTCACAACGTGTAAACAAATGTGTCACCTCAGATGTGGGGTTAACATTGTTTAACCATATACCTGAATTTGTGGTTGCAATAGGTTGTATAGTTTTGTAAGATGTTATGATCGAGTGAAGCTAATTATTTTAGTAGTGGTAATGTTAGCACAAGGTGTACTTTTAACTGTTCAATATTTTATCGTATTTATTGTGTTGAAACAAAAGATGCAGCTAGTTGTTGCTATTAAATAAACTAATAAACAGGAATTAGTTCATGTGAAATACTACAAACATATACAGTTAGTTAATTCAGATAGTAAATTATGCAAAAATATTAGTAGGATTTAACGAACATGAATAAGTAAATATCACAAAAAGCAATAAAGCAAAATATTAAAACAGTATACTTTTATGTTAAGGGTCTTTCATACTTTTTTCAGCCACATAAAATATAAATTTTGTATTAACAATAAATTGCAATAGAAATAGGAATGTCTAAAATACATTTTGACTAGTCATAGTTTGAAATCCAGCAAAAAATTAGGTCAGATCGGATTGAATATGAAGTCATAATATTTGAACGCTTGTCACTTTATCTCGCTGAAATGCAATTGCAAGTTGGATGAATGAATGGCGTCACAATTGTTGTTCACTTTTATAATCCAATTAATAAACTATCTGGGAAAAAGGTTTTATTGTATGTATTTAACTAAATAAATAAAATTACACGTGTCTGAATCCGATGTATAACTAATTAAATCAGAAAAAGTTAAAAATTGATTTTATGTAAACAATCTACTATTATGTTTACCCGTTTATTGTCAACACGATCCTTGGTACTTCACAAAGACTACAGCTGTTTCATGCTGCGAATGGAGCACATCCTCTGGCCAGAATGTCAACAGGTGTCTTAACATTCTTCATCTTCAGATAATTGTTGTTACCATACACACATAAAAATACACAAATACACACAAAAAATACACATATGTGATTAGCATGGAACATAAAAATAACGAAAATACAAGAAATGAAGCATTTAAAACTGAGCAACCTGACAATAGATAAGGTGCAGTCGGAGAGTGTGTCGCGACCCACAACCCAATTATAATGTTTAAATAAAAAAGAAATGATTCCGGGGAAAAACAAATATACTTATTGTGATATTAAGTAGGTATGTAACGATGTAACATATCTTTTGCATTAGCCTTTGTTTCCATCGTACGCTTGTCAGAATGTTTAATACGTGTATCTCACGGGACATCTGTTATTTGATTTTGAAATAGTATATTTCGTACCTAGGGCCGAAAATGAGGTTTTACTGGCTCGAGACGAGAGCTGCAAAACCATTTTGGTCCGTCGTACGAACGCTATTTTTCACCACACTGTACCCTATTACCACTATAATAATGCACACTGATAGTCAACACAACTACAATTTTAAGGTTATGTGAATAAATAATTTGAGGAATCAGAAGAAATAATAATAAATAGTTGCTAGAGAACGGTGACAATAAAACAATTCTATTGCAATGCTATGGATACTGATTGTGTATTTAATATGCATTCATGTTTTAAGTAAGTTTTAAGTAAGTAAGCGGGCAGCTGATTTTGCGGCCCTAGGGATGTAAAAACCTGCTCGGTCCCCAAATAACGATGACAGCTGGCATGGAAAACGTAACTTTCAGCCACCAATTAACGTATGTAAAACCGCTAAAAACATCATAGTGTAGTGAAAAATGTGTTTTATAATACTTGCCCATTTAATTATACGACTTTTTACTGGCCGGTCTGTCAAATATGGGGGAAAAGCATTGATAAATAGGACAAAAATCTTAAATAGGTTTAGGAACTTTGGTAACTAAATCGATACTTTTTTTAATCATCCCTAATACAAAAACTTTAGCTTTAAATGACACGTCATTTTCTCTTTTGATAGGCGGATCTAGAGCTGAAAACTAAGCCCGAGACACTGGGTAACGGAATTACAACTTACTAAATGCTATTGATAACCTTTCTCAGGATTTGATCACATGTCTCAAGTTCTGAATTCCAACCTATCCTAGAGCCGTCGCCGGTTTCACTAAATTAATTTTTAATACGAATTGGCAGCGTCTCAAAAATACATAGAATTTTGATGTACAGAATGTTATAAACTGTAACGTTACTGACATACATTACTGTGCTTCCAACATTTATTATAGTTTACAGTCGTAGAACTGCAAATAATACACTCACTAGGGATGTGACCGTGTTTTGTTTAATTAATGTTTATGCTGCAATGTAAGAGATATGTTGGGTCAAGCGTCCATGCAGAACTCCCTAGATAGAGTGTTGTATTGTCAATCGTTCATCTTTATGAACCCTATTAAGTGGACAGTAAAATAATGTTCAATCCAACACCAAAGGTTTACTTCTTGTGTTATTAGTAAAAGCTAAACATTTTGTAAAATTGGAAAACAGTGATTATCTGTAAACGTCTTTTATCTGTTGCAAAATATATTCTAAAAACTATAAAATATCAGATTAACTATTCTAACATCAAGTCTTTTACAATGGTTCAGCTTTAAAAACATTATCAATGTACTGTAAAGATGCTATTAAAAAATGCATATTTTTCTATTTTCTTATTGTTTACTGTGACAGTAATTCATGATTATTTAGGCCTACAATGGTTTTCAATAACTTGAGACGGTAAGGTCATGTAAAATTTTGTACAAATAGCACCAATACTTGAGCATAATAAAACTTTATATATAATTTGTTTTATTACATATTTTTTGAATAGACTTTATAATATCATGACAATTTTACATATTATGTAGGCCTATGTTTATTTGCTTAACGCCTCAAACAAATTAAACACCATGAGCAATGCTCGGTCCCCTACTACTGATTTATAATAAAGGTTGTATAGAACATTAACGTATTAAACAAGGTATACATTATACATAACTAGCGTGAAACTAAACTGTATTGTTGTAGCAAAGTGATAAAGTCGTTTAAGCCAATCTTTGCTCGAGTTGTATATCAACAGAGCCATTTAAACGCTGCCACTGTAATTTTTCAAGCTTCCGTATAAACGATGGTTTAACCTGCGAAGGTTTTGTCTCTCACCCTTGGATTACAGCTATACTGTAGTTGAGTGCACCTTTTGTAAAAATGACACATGAGTGTAAAAATTTTCTGAATGCAGGATATTTCGAATATCACGCATCCTCCTTTTATTGTTTTAAAAGTTTACTAGTAAATACGTCGATTGAAACCTCACATTGTTCACTATAAAATCAATAGTCATTTTGCTAGAATATATTTAAGAGGTAAAATTCGATTACTAAATATTTAAAGTGCAAGTTTTAAATACGTAAATTCCTTTAATGGGATGCTCAAGCAAGTTTTAAAATTAAATTTTCTTTGTTTAACAAAAGGTCTTTTTAGGTCAGGAGGGTAGGAACAGTAGCATATATTACAAAACGAAGTAGTTGTATTGTACTTTAGGGGCAAAAATCTTTTTTTTCATTATCTTAAAAAACCCCTACTTGATAAATATAAGCAAAATTATGGATTCACTGAAAATACCTGTTGATCGGGTATTGCCTAATTTAGATAGAATTGAAAAAAAAATCACTTCAACACAAAACATTAAGTGGTGACAGTAAACCTAACCCCGTGTTGCTGTCTTCCACAGCAGTACATTATTTTTCTTCCCCTTTTCATAGGATTTCGTTTACATTAGTTACACTTGAGACAGGATTCACTGTCGCAAACTTTTTATTGTATCAACATCATAGTAAGATAAAATTAATGTTGAATATTTGGTTTTTTGGAATGAATGCGACTTGTGTGACGACTTTTCACGTCAGATAGTTCCTCAATAGTTTCACGATAATTGTTCGTTCATTAACTCCAATTAATTACTGGTTCTGATGAAATTGTTTAGCTTTCTGTAAACCGCAAGAAGATATAATGTGTAACATTATAGCATGGGTAAGCAACAATGTAAAATAGTATACAATCACCGGCGTGAAAACTCATTAAGATGCCTCTCACAATAGTGGTTCATTTCTCGCCTGCGGCATTCCTTACTGAATGCGCTGATTGCTTGTGTATGGTATTTACTCCTCTTCAGCTGTAAAGACACCTTGAATCCATGTTATCAAATAAATAAACACTTGTAAATTCTCTATATTATAAAGCAGTCATTTTTCAAATGCTCAACATTTGATTCCAGTTTTTTTATTGTTTGATAAACAGGTTCATTCGAACTACTTTTTATCTTTAATTTAAACGTTTGGTATATTTAATATTCGTATTTTTTTGGTCTTAGTTTATTTGAGTGTCAGTACTGGATCAAAGTTCTTGTTTTTATGACTTTTAGGAATTCATGGATCTCAATTTGCATCAGATTGACGTGCTGATTTCCATAAGTCTTATATATTGAGTTCAGATCTTTGTACTGTCTTAATAAAAATAAAAATCTGCATATAATAAAATTTAAATATTTAAATAGATTAAGCTTAACTCATAACATATTATTGGTAAACCCAAATCAATAATTTCGTTCCTAACCTTTAACACTTATTTCTATCGTGTAATTCAGTTTTACCTAATAGTCAATGGTTTTGCATACAGATTGTATATAAACTTCTAGGAAAGATTTTATGGATTTTAATGTTACTGATGTAGAAAAAAACCTTCATGTTAACATGGTTCTAAAGTGCCAGGTTTTCTTCGCGTGACAAAGCACCACCTTTAATTAGTTCTCATTTATTTTTTTTTTGACGATTTGCCAAAGAAATAATGTATGGAGAAAAGAAGAAACAAACGTTGGTGTTTGCTTTGGCCGAAAAAAATATGATGACATTAATAACAATACACCCAAGTGGAACAAATTGATTAATATTAAAAAATAGAAACATACCCTGATTTAATTTCACGTATTTAGAAAGTTACCATGCATTTCGTCTGCTATTCACGTCAACGACCTATGTAGAGTGTATGTGAATCTACTATCTCATATTAATAAAGGCCATGGTAAAATATTAACAGTGCATTTATTATAAGTTACTTGGGAAGCATACTAAAGTAAGGAAAAATAGTATAATTGTCAAGAGGAAAATCTTTTGTTGTTAAGTATTGAGCATTCGCTTTGATTTAGCGTTAGTTATCGTTGTTGTTTATTTATTTTTGTTACTGTTATTTGTTGTTGTTGAAATTAAGGCCACTTCAAGAAAAAAGTTATATTCATATTTATTTTAAAGAGCACAGCCGTTTTAATTTACTATATTAATAAATAAGAAGCCCTATTTAATAAAAATCATAATCACAGCATTAAACTTTTTAATATTTATAAACTAATGTCCAAAATATAACAAGCAGTGTTTGTAGATACATGTAGTTAAATACTCGATTTGTATTAGATTTTATTTGAATGTTTAAACATCCAGACGCTTCTGATTGATCACCGTTTACACAAGCAAAACTTCAAAGAAATACATTTAAAGTGTGACTTTGACATGTCTTATAATACTCTTTGATGTATTGAGAAGAAAAAAGGTTGTTTTGATAAAATAAAGTCTTATTTTAACTATGTTTCCTAAGAAACATGACGTGATATTTTGGGTACTCCCACGTTTTCCCTTCTTTCAGCAGACCTATAAAACTGATTGCAACACTAATAAACATAAATATATGTAGAATACAAGAATGATTTAATGTAAATTATTTAAACGTGTAAGAATGATAAAAGTATAATTTACAATAATGTACAGCAATAAAAACACGGAGTTTATTACATCTTTTACAAATACTATTTCAACATACTTTCGATAACCGGTAACAAATGTCTGTTTATAAATATACTGGCTTAATACAGTTAAAATACCATTAAAGATGAATCGGGATTTAATCCAAATAATTTTTAATTATTAAAAACAAGATACTTGAATGATTAAGATTAAACAGTTTCATTTTGTCATTCAGTTCAATCTTACTCAGTTTGGTTAAGGTCAAACTGACGATGAATAAACACTGTCTTAAGTGATTTTTGGAGTTATTTTACTGGCAAAGTGCTTTTACACAGCTAGAAATTAAATTTAATGGATCAGTGTGTCCATAAAACATTACCTTTACGCTGATAAATATTTTTATGTCTAAACTAGTTAAAAACTTTTACAATATGAATCGTATCTAATCCACAATTAACAGGACAATTTACAAGATTTTATTAAATTACATAGCAAAAGTTAAAACAATTGTATTTTATCTAGTGATTATTTTAATACTAGATGTGCAGATAAAAAAATTAAAGCAATATATAGTTAAAATATTGATATTGTTTAAACTAAATGGAATATTTTCCTTCATATAAAACTGTTATATTTTATAAAAAAATTACATCCCTACTAACCCTAAGTATTGCACGGAGTTGAATTGAATATAAATATACTATTAGATGGGCTTACAGCATCACCACGTATACACTTTTGTAAAGGGTTCAGTTATTTTTAATGTAATTAGTAGGTTCAACATGTGGAATGTTTAAAATACAACAGAATATACGCACTGCAGCTACATTCTCTTGTATGCAGTGATATTTATTATTATATATTTATTTATTTATTGTAGAAATTTTGAGAGTTTTGTAGAAGCATGTTGATTGTTATTGAATTTGCCTTGTGAATACCTTGTGATTATTATGCCTTGTTTAACTGACGATTCCAAATGCATGTAATTTGTCAAAAGGAAAATAAATATTCTTATTTTTATTCTTATTCTTATGTTATTATTAAAATGAAATAAACAAATAGAGAGTTTGTTACTTAGTAAACGATTTGCATGTTGTGGTGATGTTACAAATATATGAGGTAATTAACATAGACTTTTAGGATCAATTTATTTATTGAACATGTTAATCATCCTAACCAACGTAACTACAAATCTGAATGGGAAAAAATAAAAAATAAATGATTAAAAGTAAACAAACTTATCCGTATTTTGAACAAAATATAATCTTACGCACACTTTATTTTCAGGCTAAACTACTGTCTAAGACAAAACAAAAAAATAAATTAAGGGGTTTAAAAACAATAAAAGAGTGTGGTTGGATATTTATTGTTCACCTGAGTTAACTGGATCACTATTTTCCAAATAATAAAAAGATTCTAGATTAACTTTGGCCTGGTTTTACGTTATCAAATTTAACATCATAAGCAGAGTTTTACTCTCTTTTTATAGTCATATGCTTATAGTTTGGTCTGCTCAAATAGAAATGTCCCTAAAAACTGATAGAATAGCATAGTAGGAATCAACGAGATTCTCAAAAACCAAAAATTTAGACACCTGTTGTAAACTAAAAATACCTTGCCCCAGTTTTTGCATACATAGACCAAGTGTAAATCAAAAGACAGGTTTGAATCGACAATAGGATTAGGAAATTTACAAAATGTTACTGGTATTTTATAAAGGTAGACGCTAAAATGGCAGTTTTTATCTTAAATTTGCAATTAGTTCAGCAAATATTGAGCTACTATAGTTGAGAATCCAATTACCACTAAATCGTGTACCATGTTATAAACGATATCTAGAACAATTTAAAATTTCTAAATGTATCGTAAATCAAATATGTATTTAAGATAAACTTAGACGTCTTATAGTTAATTTTTGATGGTCAATATTTTGTTGGGAGTAGTTATTGCGAGTAGAATAGTGCTACAACTGCGCTATATAAAAATGAAGATGAGTTTTTAGCCAAGATGTTTAAGTTTCTGTTTTACTTATTAAAAATTTAATTAAGTAAAGGCGATCAGGTGGAGGAAATAATTATCGAGAGCGGGCTAGGCGGGTATTAGACATGATCGCCACTTTGAACTGTTTTTGCCTCAAGACACTCCAAGCGGACCGATTATTATTTATTGGTCGCCCTGCAATTAAGAGATTTGCCTGGCTGTATTTTTACTTAATTATGATTCAATTAGAAATATTTTATGTGGATTGTAAGGTACTACAATATTATTCTAAGTAATTATATTAAGTTGTGTTACATTAAATAAATACTTATTCAAATATAGTACTTAAATATAGTTTTTTTTTCTTGGGACGCTAGGCACGAACACATTTCAAATTACTTCAGGCTAGACCTAGGGGTTACGGCAATATCACTTAGATAAAATCCATTGGTGATTTGGCGGGGTTTGAACCCGGGACCCCAGGAACCGGAGTCCCGCACTCTAACCACTAGACCAGCTCCCCCAAATATAGTACATGCCAACAAAGTATAAATATGTTTGCTATTTTAATAAGGTCAGGAACGTCTAATAATTTAGTGAAAATGATATATTAATGTAATGTCGCTAGTTATGACAATACTACGTAAAAGAAAACAATAATTAAAAAGCTATAGTAAATGTCGAAAGTCCAAATAATTATTATTTGTTAATTACTACTACCATCCATTGAGATGAGGACGTGTATTTTAACCCAAATATGCGTGAAGGGTTAGTGTAGAATGGTGTGAGATGATCTGTGTTGTTTTGTTAAAGACTAAGATCATATGTTTCATCAGCCAGGATCATTTATTTAAAGCCAGGATCAAGGACAGTTGGGTCTAGTTTCGATACATCAAAAAGATAATGAATTTTCTCAGGATCGAACCGGCGACCTTATGATTGTTAGGTACGTACTTTATTATTAATTATAAAAAGATGCAAAAAAGGAATGTCAAAGCATTTATTGATAAACATGGTATTACTAAGTGTCCTTTGTTGGAAATTAATATGAATTAAATAAAAACATATTTTTTAATAATGTAGAACATTTTGAACAATATTCTTTTCTATTACAGGATCTCAAATCAAGTAAATAATTACACCACACTAGACGACTGTAACATTAGCGCACCAACAACTTAAATAAAAAAATATAATTAATAATTTTATTTTTTTAAAGAATTAGATCCATTTCCTTACTCAGGTTTATTACGTGATCCTTATTTTACCTTCTCCAGCTTAGTATAATAAAACTAGTATATCTGATTATAATCGTAATTCGTGGTCTTGTCACTGTATTCTTGTGTCATAGATAAATCAATTTAAACGTTTAATCTATACATATATTTTTTTATTCAATAGCACTATCTAATTGATAGAACCACACATAAATATAAATACCGCTGATGCTATAAATAACATTGGTGCTTATTAATGTAAATTAATATCTGGTATGAAATTGCATATAATGCAAATCTGGAGAAGAACTGGCACCGGGAGTCTACATTGGTTATTCATATATTCCACTACTGATCCAGCTTATATTAATGAATCCCACCATGAAGCAAACAGTATACGATTTGTTCATTACTACTGGACTAGTCTTAGTAAAGAACTATTTTCAAGACCCATTTTAAAGCTATACGTAATCGCCTATTCTTTTACGGTAGACGTGTAAACTAAAGTGACAGAATTAAAGAAAAAAGGAAAAAATTGTATTATTGTCGGGATCACGTAAGTTTGCAGTTGGCGGCAGCCTATCACAAGACAAGGCTAGTGCGACGTTGCCATATCGCCCATTGACAACACTAATTAAAATATACAAAGCAATATTTTCAAGTAAGCTGGTATTATTAGATTTGGCAACACCGCACCGTTGTCATTGGTTAATTCAAAACCATATGGTAAATAGGCTCCTCCCTCAACTGCAAACTTATGTGGTCCCGACTATAGTAATTTCTTCTTAATTATATTTGTGAAATTATTATCTAAAAAAATAACTCATTGGGGATAAGATATGCAATACTGTCAAGTATCTTTGTAAAAAAAAGTGTAAGCAATATTCTTTAATTGAAATACGGATTGAAAACGGACTACTTTACTCACATTAACTCTAGGAATGATATTGTAAATATGAATTCATAAGACCATGCTATTATTTATACGTATTATGTAGATCACTGTATATAAATTGTAAGTATCATGTAATTCATGTTTTATAATAATATTATGACTTGGCTAATCCAACATGTTTTGGCAATTTTGATTTAAATAATTGATTTAATTTGAATTGATTTGAGCCAGACATCTTATATAGACTGCAACTGATAAAATATATTTTCGAAAGATAAAATAAAATAAATAAATATTATTAATTTGTATGTATACTAACAGAACTACATTTAACACTACTTTCAAGACCACATATTAGTTATATAACGCATTTTCAGATGGTGTGTTTTAATACAACATGTTAATCTTGTATAACACTTTGGTAAAAAATCTGTAGTTTTAGTAATACAATAGATGAAGTAATATTATTAATATTATAATAAAGTAATATAATTATATTACTTCATCTATGGTAATACTAAAAAAAATTTCGTTTAGTATTTCAATCTTGAACACCAGGTGTAACAGATAAATTAAAATAAGTAAAATGTAATTAAAATGTCAACTCAATTTCCCAACGCTGTAACCACTAGCATGTTGTCAGGATGTTAACAAGTGTTGAAATTGTATTTATAATCCTACAAGACGAATTATAAACTAAGGGGTTTAAACTTAATTATTTAACATAATAAAAGTTGCAGTCAATATTTCAAAAGTTGACAGCTATTCATGAATTAGGATAGAATAGAACAGACTTATCTCGATATTTGTGACGTTATTAATTAATGTAACTATTTGCAGCCACATTTTAAACACAAGTGGTAAATTTCCAATTAGGCTACAAGTACTGCTATGTCCATGTATTAAGTAACAACAGATTGATTGGGCTGTCATAACGAATTTATTTCAAAACGTGCTAATTACAAGTTCTGAATGATTAAATCAACTTCTATCGATATAAGTTTAATGAAGAGTTTTCCCTTTGTACGCCATGCCACTCTTTCAGTTGACTGTATTTAAATAAAATACATATATTTGGTTAGACGACGTAATATGTAAAAACTGTTGGAATTTCATCCGGGACGGATCTTACGCTACAACCCTAAGGCTAACTACGAACCGTTGAATTGTTTCGTATTGTGTTTTTACTGTTTTTCCCAAAGCACGCTCTCATTTTATATAAAGCTAGCTGTGTTCCCGTTCTACGCACGGGGATCTTATAGTCGTCAGTTGAAACCTTCTTATATTAAGAACAGCAGTTGGTTTGCATATTTTCAGATATGCTGGCAAAACTAACCTTCGCAAATACAGTATCTGACAGTTGAAAGCCAAAACAAATGCTTCGCAATTAAATTTTATCTTAAATAAGTACAAACTAACTAATAAAAAAAAGAATGTCCTTTTTTAGAATATTAACCATATTTAATGTTATTTAAAAGTAGTTTACTTTAAAACTTGTTTAACTATATAATTTTCATGTTTATCTGAGCACCAAAAATACGCTTTTAACGAGTAAAATGTTCGTGTTATTTTCACTTTTCTTGTATGGTAAGTACGATTTAAATTTTTAAACCCATAATGGCTTGAAGTATTTTTAACGTAATTAGCTGTAACGCTAAATATGTTGAAAATAACTGAACAATGTTATTCCTTGGAACATTTATTAAGATGATCCATTTAAATAATTATATCATCACTATAAATTTATTTCTGGTTTTATGCGTCATCCTTTGGATTGTCTTGCTATTATTTATTTCTCGACAGAGTTTTTGATATATTTCTACAGGTTGGCTCTAAGTACAACTGTTTTCAATAGTACAGCGACAGGCCCGGGAAACCCTACGGCATATTACTGTTGACGGAAAGGAAATACGTCACCAAGTAAATTACAACGATTTATCGAAAAATTATTCTCTGAAAATTGATCCAATGTCTGAAAACTTTTTAGTGATGCCACATTTTTATGTTTGTTAAAGTCTAAACCATTTTCAAGAATTTCATGGATAAAATGTAAGAATCATAAATATTTGTGCGTTTTAGTTTTAAAATTTCACTAACCACTAGTTTAAATTACTTATTCGTCCCATTTAAAGAATGGCATTCGATCACATAACACATTAAGCATACGAACTTATACATGCTTATGCAAAATAATTTAATTATCTTTTCACTGAAATATAAACAAACCGTTATACTTTAATTCTAAATGTAATAAAAAAGTATAGATTTTTTCAATGTTAAAATGTACCTCGATATTGCCACATTTGCACAGAAATCGGGTTTTAAATTTGTCTGTCAAATATACCTATAGAAATAACATTAACATTTTAAGTATTTAATTTTTACTGCCAGGTTTGAAAGAATTACGCACCAAATAAAACCTTGCTTTACGAGTTAAATGAAGATATGAAAATATTAAGTGGTTTAGGCTGGAGTACTATATCAACTGAGCCATTAAAAGCCAGCTGCCACTTTAATTCTTAAACGTTGGCTTAACCTGCGGAGGTTTTTTCTCTCGTGTAGGAATGACAACTTAACTGTTTTAAACACTTCATGGCGTCTATTATGTGAATGGAGGCATGAGTGATAAAGTGGATTTATTTTGTATGATCCAACATTTACCACGACATTTACTGTGTTATTATTTTCAGGAAATACATGTTTGAAAAATAATGGTGTAAAATATTTCTGATCCTGTAAAATATGACACATTCAATTTTCGCAACCATGAAAAACTAGTGTTTTATTATCAATATTGGTGTATTCTTTTTCAAAAAGGTTAATTTTGTTTTTACAGTGTTTCATATATTTATTCTTTTGAGTTTTGATTAGAGTCAAGCTTGTACCTGATATGCAGTGGAATAAAATAATTTAAGTATTTTTTATAAATATTCAGTTTGGTAACGAACAAAAAAATAAAATTAAAATGTATGTTCGTAAACACAATAACTCGAGTAATTTTGGTTAAATTTTAAATATATTTGATTTGATGTAGGGTGTGATAAGCTTGAACCAGCAAGATCGGGTGATGGAAACGAGGTATTATGTGGTTTAGAAATTTTCAAAAATATGTTTGTTCAACTGTTGATCCTTAAAACAATGAAATGCCTAATTTCCATCATAACCATCGTATATGGCTTACAGATAGAGTTGTATACAAAGAATTTTTGTACAATCAAAGGTTTTGGAAAAAAAACTTAACATTTTTAATATCACGTTATTTTTATGGATAAAAGAAAAACTATTGTAGGTTGCTTGTCTATGGATATTATTTTGATCAAATTTGGCAAAGTTGTTTCTTAGATTCTATCCTATTAACATTTGACAAAACGTTTCACCAAGCACTGTTATTTAAGTGAAGTGAAATAATTATCTTGTTTATTGAAATGTTTTAGTATAAATCCAATCAGGCAGATTGAAATTGCTACTCCCTTATAGGGAAATTTGCTAAAAAGAAGACAACAATTAACTAAACGGTAAATACTTAGTTTTTATGTATTTATATAGAGGAAAAGACATATAATTAGTGATAAGGATAACGAGTGTTTTCTCAAAACTGTTTTTTGTAGTCTACGTTATTCTTGCAGTGAAGTAGTCAGGATTTAAAAATAAAAATAGGGGGTTTGACCGACCGGGGGGTCTGGGGATATTCCATACCCCAGGTAAAAAGGGGACCCGAAAAATTGTTTGAACAATATAGGCCCTAAAACGGCCTTTTTTTAGCTCTGTTGGCATTGAAAATAATCAACCCAAACGTCAATACAGTATGATTATATAATTTCCCATTTAATTTAACAAAAACATATTATATTTAAGACCGGAAGGGGGGTACGGACCCCCAGGACCCCCCCTGGCTACGTCACTGATTCTTGGTTTTACACATATCATGACACCGTATGTAACAACATTGAAATATGAATTATCTGTAGTTGCTATTTAGGCTAGATAAACTACTGCACAGACAGATTAAACATGAATGAAAACTAGGAAATATACTGCCCGGGAGACGTTAGTTAACCTCATTACATTTGTCTGGCGCTCAGTTATATTTTATGTAATTAGCAACGGTGCCAGTGTTGAAAATGTTAGCACGGTGTACGATGAATGAATGTACCTTACATGTATTACAAGACTGGAATGAAATAATAAATTGAAATTAATAGTGCTTAGAATTTGTGTATTTTAAAAGTGCTACAATAAACTAAAGGAAATAAATATACAAGCATATACATTTTTTTAAGAGGTTGGTGGCCTACTTTAACCTTGCATTTGTCCGTCCACATAGACTAACTGCCCGTGAGTGGAACGTATCCACCAAAGAAAGGGGTGAGCCGGTATAGTGCAAAGATGAACTGTAATCATAAAATGTTTGCGGCAGTGACCAGGATCCGAACCCACGACATCGCTGTCTTAGACCCGAAGTCCGTGACGGTACCGACTGAGCCACCGACTCACCATAGCACAGCAAATAAATACTTCGGTAGATTTATGATAGCTTGTTATGTCCTATAAGAAACATCTTAACGTCTCTATCTTAACCTAACATCGAAAACAGTCTATTATTATCCATTTTACTAATTCATAATTTTAGTCCATGGTAATATTATGATTCCATAACCTACAAACACGTTCACAAATAAGAACTGTTTAAGGCCTTGAAAAGTGATCTTACAAACCAGGGTAATATTGGAGCTTAATCGTTGGAAAAATGTAGTATGCCCTTAAATATCAAAGATTATTCAAGGGACACAACAGTGTGTTTTTAGTTAAATGTTTTTAGCTTGTATACAATATAAAAAGATAATTGTCTCAAAATATGTCCTTAAACAAGTAAACTAAAAAATTTATCCACAACAATAAAGTTGGAATTTAAAATTTACTTTTTTTTTAATTTTCTTCGTAACCATTAGCTGCGTAAAAAATGCTTAAAATACGAGAAACTATTTTAAGCTCTTAAAACGACCTGGGTCTTGATAATATTATAAGACCTACGGGAATAGCTTTCCACTTTAGGGGAAATTCGCTTAAATAAAAGCATTTTTTTTGTAACGTTAGAGCGCGGGATTTCGGTTCCTGTGGTCCCGGGTTCAAATCCCGCCAAATCACCAATGGATTTGATCTAAGTGATAATGCCGTAACGCCTACGTCTAGCCTAAAGTAATGTGAAAAACAGTTCCTGCATCGCATTTAAGAACATTTGATGTTAAAAACAACATCCGGCCAAATAAGTACGTTTTTTTCATACTCTGTTTTGCCTGACACTGTCTATACAATCAAACAAACTATTTAAGAGTCTGCACAATGATTGTATGGACATAATAAAAATATTGATACAATATTCTGTGCTTTGTAGTTATGTATATATTATTATAATATTGCATCGCATAACCAGAGTACCTTGTATTCATCTTACCAATTTCAAACGCCAGGTGTAACACACAAATTGCAACTCTCAGTTTAATTAAGATTCTTAAACACGGAAATTCAATTAAAACTCCACCTTTGTGAAGTAACTAGTGCCATTGACTATATAGTCAATGCTAATACTCGTTTGACAAGTTCTATAAAATGTCGTAAATTATTTTACCTACGACCGTTTTTTAAAGTAGCCATTTCAGTCCAGTTCTTAGAATTGAAAAGTTTCACTTTACAGCTGTTTACTTTCATATCCGCATAGTTTCATTTCATATCCGCATAGGTTTCTCATATCCACACAGGTAACGGACCAATGAGGTTCAAGTATTGAGAGAAAAGAATTAAAATTGTAATGCTTCGAACGTCAACTAATCAGCTGATCAGCTGATCAGTTGACCAATTTAATTGTTCATCCGACTTGTTCATGTTGATACTCGCGTATTCTTAATGAAGTTGGTGGAAGTCCAAAAAATAAATGAAATATTTGCCGAATTGTACCTGATACAATATTATTTATGCTAAGAATGCTGCTAGCAATGTAATATTTAACGAAGTTTAACAAACACGTAATTACAGGAAATCAGCTGATTATACAACAAGTCGTTGCATCACTTTCAGTTGCAATGACAATACACGAAAACATAACCTCTCTAAAAAGTTATCATTAGTGATTGTTAGTAATTAAATCCAGATTGATAGTAATTAAAAAACGGTCGTAGGTAAAGTAGTGTACGCAACTCGCGTTAATAGTCTTTACGACACTCGTAGAAGTTTTTAAGGCACTCGCCAAGGCTCGTGCCTTAAATTTTCTACTCGTGTCGTAAAGACTCACTTAACGCAATCGTTGCGTAAACTACTATTCCTTATTTTTTTATTAAAATGCAATCATTTGACAATATATATTCTATCAAATTCCAGCTTACTTAAGTAAACAGCCTAAATATCTGGAAATGCATTTGGACTAATCGGTGAAATTTAACATGACAAGATCTATGGGGTATTTTCGGGGACTCTTGTAAAAATGTTCCTCTAGTATATATCTATCAATAGGGTAAAATTCAGCTTTACCCTAATTATTTCCGAAGTTCACTGTTTTTGGGTCTTTATTGACTGAGCTACTAGGTCAGATCGGATTATTAAAAAAATAACATATACTTACCGTTTCACCTCGGTGATTTTCAACTGTAGATCAAATGAATTTATGGTTGATACAATGATTGTGGATACACTTTTATAATATATTTCATGAACTATCTGTGCAGGATCTTTAATGATTGTAGAGTTTGTAAGAATAATTGACAACGATTTAAGAGAGAAAATGAACTAAGCCATTGTAACAAGAAGAACCAGAAAGAAAGAATGTTTATATTTACAATATTTGGAATTGTTTACCAATGATCAGCTGTTTTTATTATTTATATACAGGCTATAGAAAATATCAGCTAAAAGAACTGATCAATGATTTATATTAATTTAAACAAATAACATATTATTGACCAAAGAATAGACGTAGGCCTACACTATTTTAAGTAGTATTCCTCACACAGGCAAAACATTGTGAAAATGGAAAAAATGATGTTTTAAAAACAATTTGCTATAGGCCTAACGTACGAAAAAAATGTGTTTTCATGAGTTAGATGTTAATATAAATACGTAGTTGGGAGTTACAACTAACTTTGATACCAAATACGTATTACATCAGTTCTTTGATTAAGTACTAAATGTAAGCTCAAAAAGAGAAGGAAAAACATGTGTTGGCTGGTAGAAAGTAATCTTTTATTATTTATTTTGATTTGATTTTAAAATAATTAGGAATAGGTCCGTTAGGTGATTAGCATTTTGTCTTTCTTTGAGAATTCCCGTTACTAAAATATAAGATCATATAACGTTACCTAAAAATTCGTGTAATGTATAGATACAGTTAATAACGTATCTACAATATTGGGATTTAATGAGGGTATCTAGTAAGTTCGCATATAATTGTAATATATTTAACACAAATTATTATACACTTTATGCTACAGTCAATGTGAAACTAAACTAGATAAGTGATAAAGTAGTTTAAGTCAATATTTGCTCGAGTTGTATATCAACCGGGCCATTTAAACGCATGCTGCCACTGTAATTTTATCACGCTTCTGTATAAACGATGTTTTAACCTGAGGAGGTTTTGTCTCTTCCTGGGAATTACAACTCTTCTGTTTTAGACACTTCAACGCGCCTTTTGTGTAAATGAGTCACGAGTGTTAAAATTTGACTTTAGTCTTTTTGTTCTGAATGCACCAAATTGCAAATAACACACTTTACTTTTCTTTTATTGTTATCAAAGCTAATGGGTGAAATCGTTATGTAAAACTGCTCACCTCGTTTACTAGAATAATGATGCGGTTTTTAAATTAGAGTAAAAGGTATTTGATATGACTGATATTCGATTCTGTAAACATAAATATTTACATAATGGTGTTGTATATTCAAACTTGTTACATTGGAGAATTCAGTTTTGTTAAGTAAAATTGATTTTGTTTTGTAAAAAGTGTGTTCCTATGTTACGGCTTAGAAAAAGTTGAAAGCAGCGCAAAAAAAAAACTTCTTAAAGAATAGAATCACAAAAATAATGCTTAACTCCTGGACATACTTATTGACAGGACATTAAAAACTTTCAGCCCCTTACATATTTAAAATAGCATAAGTTATTCTTTGACTCCATGTTGTTCTTCCAAATCCGTATATTATTCTTTTGGCGCTTTTGTTACAATGTTGTACACCGTGGCTCGGTTGGTAGCGTCGCGGACTTCGGGCCCAAGGCAGCAGTGTCGTAGGTTCGGATCCTGGTCACTGCCACAAACTTTTATCAGTACAGTTCACCTTTGTACTGTACTGGCTCACCCCTTGCTTTGCTGGATACGTTCCACGCACATATCTGTAGTCTATGTGGACGGGCAAATGCAAGGTTAAAAGAGGCGGTGCTCTTTTTTAAAATAAAAAAAAACTTAATAACATTCACTTTGGTCATGATTAACTTCATAGATGTTTCATTGGACCAAGTTCATACGTAAGTGAAAGTATTACTCAGTACTTGGCCGACTAAAATTAAATTGTTTTTGTAGTGACTGTGAGAACTTGGCGACGATGCCTCGGTCTCAGTTACTATATCCGCGAAAGCTTTGCAATAACTGTTCGTTCTCATACTTATTCAATCAACACTGGATTGGTTTCATATGTTGCATATCGTTCAGTAAACTCATAACAATATATAGTTATTATTACTTTTCGATGAAATGGCGACCATACAAAGTAGGTATTTTAAGCCAAATATGAATGGAGATGAGTGTAGGATGAGTGGCGCGATCTTGTAGTCTCGTTAGTGACTAAGGAAGTTTATATAGAATCATAGAAAACCAACCTTGTAAAAAGAAGTATGCAATCTCAGGCGAGAAAACTCATTAAGATGCCTTACAGTAGTGGTTCATTCATCTCCTACAGCATTCCTTGCAGACACGCTGATTAATTGTATATTGTATTGCAGACATCTTTTTATCCAAGCTATTTATTTAATAGGTGAATACATAAGTTATCGCCTATTGGGTCTGATGGTGATTGGAGTGTCCAATCGAAATCGATCACCGCTTACTATCTTATATATATATTTGCCATCTTGTGAGTAAACAGTATAAGTTTAAATATATTATTAAAAGTGTTATTTGAAGTTTTTTTATGTGTTTTCAGGTAAATCAGTATTATCGATCTGATACTTGTAGGACTTTTAATTTCAAAGTTTCGGTGTCTGCTTTTTCAGAAAATAATAATAGTGGTATCAAACACAGTATCCTTTAGTGAAACATATTAAAAATTAATAACAAACAACAAGAGACCTTAATTCAATTTACACATGGTTAGAAAGTTACAATGTATTTCCGACCTCAAGGGTCAAACTTAATTAATTTACGGCAATGTCATCAAATCACGTTATTGTTTACCACACCGGGGATTTGTGTATGGGAATTTATTTCTCATAATCACAAAAGTCACAGTGAATTGCTAATTTAAAGTGTATTTATAAAAACATATCCCAGAGAGCATACTAAAGAGAGAATAATATACAAAATAATCGCCAAGTGGATAGTATGTAAGATAGTATGATGGATAGTATGTGGATAGTATAAACCTCCAGACTAAGCGAATTTCCATTTGCCTGATTGCATTTACACTAAAATGTCTCCTAAAAATATCAGATTTATTCCCTATCCAAATAGCATTAGTTTAATGAGTACCTAGGTTTGGTGCTACAGGGATGGTATTGAGGGGTGTTTTATTGAAATGTTGATAACTTAGTATGAAATAAACAAAATTGCCAAATTTGATCAAAATATATCCATAAACAAGCAAACTACAAGTATCTCCGTAACCGTTGGTTATACAACAACGATTTAATGTCCAACATTATTTTTTTTAAGCTTCACAAAATGGTCTGGAAACATATTGTAAAATTTTGTTTTTAGAGTCAAAAATGGGCAAAACTAATTTTTACCACATAATACCCCTCCATGAACATAGTACACATAGTCCGATCATGCTGGTTCAGGAACTCGTTCGAATAACGGTAGGTTTACAAGTTCGTACCAAATTTAATCAAAATCGGATCATTTTTGATCTAGTTATTGCACTAACGGACACATATAAATAAATATGTATGTGAAAATTGAACGGATGGTGTTTTTGGCCTCTAAGGACCTCAAAACGAAAAAGTAAATCGGTTCCGGGTCCAGGTCTCACCATGAGTACTACGGAAATATTATTCCCTATTTGGGGAATTCGCTAAAAGTAAATGGAAAAATTACTTCAATATGACAATGGAAATTATGTTTTTTACATTTACAGGTATTCGATCGTAGCACATATTACACTAGACAATAATTGTTAAACACATAGATATATAACCCAGTAAAACATCCAATAGTTACTAATATAATTTGAGCGATACTTAAATAGGTCTATGATACCTAATTATGCAGAGACTCATGGCGAACTCTGCTTCAAATCATATTAAATATCTACCACTCCTAAAAATGAAGCATTATGTAGATAAGGTCTGCTCTTGTATGTTAGCGTTTAAAGTTTTATACTTAAAACTTTAGTAGGTCACACTTGAGCATGGCTCTTTGCTGTTGGTTGTATTTTGCTATAAAACGTTAGGTACGAAAATTATTTAACTTTATGTCTAAAGTTGGCAGCCACTTAAGAAATTATTTTTTATTCTCCGTTTTAAATTTACTCCGGCAATAAAATTGAAATATATTTAAGAGTGTTTATAATTATTGTATGTATGAACACAACATTAACAACTTGCTACGGTACATTTTTATAAAACTTCAGTGCTAAGCCAGAGTACTTTGTATTCACCCTACAGATTTCAAACGCCAGGTGCGACACACAAATTGCAACTCTCAGTTTAATTAAGATTATTAAACACGGAAATTCAATTGAAACCCTACCTTTGGAAGGAAACTAATACGTGTTTAACGAGTTCCTTAAATTATTTAAGTTATTTTTCAAACAAGTATCGCTGGTTTTAAGCCTTTACTAAATGTAAGGTTGTAGATAAATTACATAATACATGTTGATGTTTGAACTTTTTGTTTAATACATTTATTTTTGGAAGTTGCTGGTAAAGCTAACGTGATAAATTTTGTTCTCACTGTGATGATAAATGCTCTATGCACTTGTTACAACGAGTTATAACAAAAGTATAATCTATGCCTAATTAATTATTACCTACTTGAATTGTAGAGATTTGCTTAATGCTTACAAGTGAACTAAATACCCGGGCCGCAGCAAACCTGCAGACTAAGCGAATTTAAAATTGTCTGATTACATTTTTACTCAAATATTTCCATAAATATGACGGATTTATTTCCAATAACGTTTGATTTAACGAGTGCTTAGATGTGCTGCTACGGGGAAGGTAAAACGTGTTTTTTGACCATACTGCAATGGTATAAAACGAAATAAATAAATTTGACAATTTTTATCAACATATATCCATAAACAAGTAAAATACAACAGTTTTCTTTTTCTCCATAAGAATAACATGGGAATTTTAAATTACACTTTTTTTTATTCCTCCGTGACCGTTAGGCATACAACAGCGCTTCAAAATACTAAATTATTCTTTTTTTTATATAATTTTTTGTTTGGAAAACCCCATTTTTACCCCGTAAACATCGTGTTAATATATCAAATCTACATGCTGTTATTTTATAGTAGGTTAGTTCAAGTCTAACAGCTCAATGCATGGCATGACATGCGTATGTAGTAGGGGAAGAAGAGATTCAAATATGCTAATAAGAAAAGTTGCTGGCTTCAAACTTTGAAATGCAAAAACCAGGAAAAACACCCGCAGTTACCGTGGATTATCTCAATGAAAAAGTAAAACTATACTATCTTCCTTTGAAAAGAAAAATTTTCTGTAGATTGTTATTGCGCACACCCCACGCTAAAATTAAACTCATATTTTTAAAAATGAATTACGTTAAAGAATTGTCATTCGTTTAAACATATTATGCACAAAAATGGTTTACAACTTTATGTTTTCTTCACATAAAAAATCTGTTAAAATCTATCATAAAATATATACAATGATGTATACATTGTTTATGTTACAAAGTAACTAATGTTTTCACATAAAACAGCATAATTAATTATGGTACCGTGTTCACTAACAGAAATTTTACTGTCAGACTAACCTTTCTGTATTGTTATATATCTATAAAAGAGGAACTATGTATATATGTATCGACAGATTGTAATGAAACTTTCAGGCATTATTAGGCATTATTTAAGAATGGTTTGTGTCAAGTTTAATGCAGATCCGTCAAAAGGGCTCCGTCCCAGAGGGTTTTAAGGGGTCCAATGTCAGATGTAACATACAATGTCCATTGTATGTTTACAAATTCAAAAGCAGATGTCTACTTCCGCCTACTGTTTTGTAGGTTTGAATAATCACAACATTCTGTATTAGTCATAATTTTAAATAGTGCCACACTGTTTCCACAGAATGCAGCACAGAAAACAATACAATAAGCCCCAATCTCAGCACACCTGTGCAACAACGTTTAAATTCTCCACTATTAAATATTTAAACATAAAAGGGTAACTTACGCCTAAAAAGCTATATATTTATACACCTAATGAAAAAAAAACAAAAAAAAATGTTTATCCACTGACAATTAAGTAAAATAAACATAAAACTAAATAATAGTTGTTAAGCGCAGCAACGCGCGCCGGGTAACTGCTAGTATAATGATATTTATTTATACACATCTGCATCTTCTGCATTTTCTTCTTGTTTCTGGGTGAATCCACTTTTCTTAAAACAACTTTGATTGTTTTATAGAGAAAAAGATAAAAGCGATTGCTAAATAAAAAATAATCCTTAAAAGTACTAGGAGATCACCTGACTATATTTTTAGTACAAATTGGAAGGATTCCCACTGAATTGAAATAGTCTGGTAATGTTAATTAAGGATGTGATTGGCCAGCAAACCCAGGACACCAGATGGGTTCCATTACAGATGTAATTACTAGGGACAAGTTTAACAAAATCCAAACATTTAAGTAAATGATTTATTAAGATAAATAATGCCATTTCTATACAAATTTTAATATTTCTTTGCGTGAACAATTTTTTTCGTTAAATATTTTTTAATTAGAAAGCAGAAAAGTTGTTTGAAGTAAGGATTGATAGATTTTCATATTTGCTACTGTTGTTTGAAAAAATCTTACAGGGACGTACCATATGGAAAATATTCATAATTTCATAGCTTTCTTATGTTTGCCATTTTAATTAATAACTGCTTTAACAAATAAAATCCTTTAATAGTAAAATAGGCTTTTTTAAATGGGTATTTTTATTAATTTTTCTAGCAAGATAAACAATATCATGCGTGTACTCAAAAGGTACTGCTTAAAATGTTATCATAAAAAAATAGCAAAACTCCCTTTTTATATGAAACAAGTATTCTTACTGATTTTACAAAAATTATCTTTGTATTACACGCACAGTATTTTTGTGACCTTTTAGGCTGCCAAAGGCTACATAACATTAACCTTAATACATCCAAACAGCTTGGTAGCGAAAAAAACTTTGTTTGAGAAGTGACATGTAGTTTCTTATCCAACGTTATAATTGGATAGAAAATTTACAAAAACAAATTTTTTTATGTTTCACTGGTTAAAGTGTAGAAACGTGTATTAAGGAATCCCAGTCTTGAATACCACCACCACAAATGGCTTCTTAACTACTAGCAATACTAGTTATATTTTAAAAACCATTATAGCTTAGTCTGTGATAGTAGTTTTGATAGTAGTATAAGTGGTAGGTCTATACACTTATGAAAAACTATAGGTATTTTAGGTAAGAATATCTGTTTCTGTAGTGGAAGTCTTCTTTCACGATACAATTTTAATAGGTTTTTACTATTTTACTGTTTTGTGTGTGATTACTTGTAGGCCTATATGTATGACTTTTATATGGTATTTACTTATATATGGTATGTACTTACCACTGTAGATTTTACACGGTGATATTTTTTACAACAGCATATTTTACACAAAAAGGGAGGAAGATAAAGTACGATTGCCACGATCGGTACGATCGGTACGATCGGTACGATCGGTGATTGCCACGATTGTTGATTGGTAAGAGCAATATTGGATGTCAAGATGAAAAATGCCTCGGTGGAGTGCACTATATTCAAGTTCTTTGACATCTTCAGAACAAGCATCCTATTGATTAGCCATGTTTGCAGAAATCACGTAGCTATCATCTTTTATGTCTGGAATTTCATTGTTAGCGTAGAGTGCTTGCCGAGAAATTACAAAATAATGTAAGTGTTTCGTATACTTGAAATTGAATTAAAAATGTAATACGTTTGCGTATAGCATATACAACAGCTGTTAGTTTAAAATACTTTTGTTGAAAATGTAAATGCGAACATTGGTTTCAGTGTTTCTTTTGCTAAGTTTTTTCAATCTTTTTAATTAATTTTTTTTAGGTTGGCGGCTTCTTTTAACTTTGCAATTGCTTGTCCACATAGACTAACTACCCGTGCGTGAAACGTATCCAGCGAAGCAAGGGGTGAGCCGGAACAAAGGTTAACTGTACTAATAAAATATTTGTGGCAATGATTAGGATCCGAACCCACGACATCGCTGCCTTGGGCCCGACTGAGTTACCGACTCACCAAAGAAAGTAGTACTTTAGGGGGTGTGAGCCTTTATTTTTGTGGTAATACCAAAACACGAAGCTTATATTTTGCTGTACACCACATCATATCTACAAAATTAATTTATGTTTCCAAGCTGTACAGCTATCTGTCATTAATTGTATACATACTCCTAGCACAATACCCTTTCGATGGTTATAGGAAATTCCGTCATTAAAAAAATGTACCCTCTTACAAAATGTCATAAATTCTGATAAGTGGTTTTAAGAATCGTATTTAAAAAGTTATTTTGTACAAAGGCTATGTAGTACAAAAGTCTACGATGAATTTGTTAGTAAGCAGTTAAACTAAACTCGAGTTTAATGGTCTGAAGTTTTATTTATTTCAAACAACTCAACATTGCGTGTTACTTGACATTCATAGAATAGTTTCCATTATTATTACCTTCTTATGTTTCAGATGACACTTATGATCTACCGGACGGTTCTTGCTTCAGAAGAACTCTCCACAAACCGGGGACAGCCCTGAGGAAAAACCTTAACCCTAGGACAGCGGCCATCAGGCCAGCCAAGGTACTGTAGGCAACAAACTGCTTAGTTGTAAATTATTTGTAAAGCGTTTATAATAGAAGTATCTGTAAAAAGCAGCCAAATCTGCACAAAAAAAATGAAAATATAGAAACTGTATAAACTATTTAAAGCTAGTAACATATTCATTAGAAATTCGAAAAATATTGTATATAGGCTACTTAAAAAGATTTTATGGTTCAGTTGAATAACTTACCTTACTATAATTTTAGTAGTACGTTTCTGCTCAAATTAATGAAAACGGTTCATCAAATGTACCTTTTTATAATATATACATACACTTGAAAGTTGAACCTCTAATACATAGAATAGTGCTCTAAGTTTTTTCTTTTTTTTATGACATTATAGAAAATCTTAAAACGTAATTTTATAGGAATTATATTATTGGATATGCAATTTTTCACTTAACAATTTGAAATTATCACCCTACTTATAGTTATGGGCTTATACCGGGTGTTTCAAAATGAATGACCCGGTTTTAACGCTTTATAACTTTTTGTACTATTAAACTTACCGCTATAAAATACACATCAAACGAAAAAGCAACTCAAAGAGTTTATGTCTTCCAAAGACACATTATTTAATAAAATTGATCCAGCAGAACTGTAGATTTTATTGTACAAAGTTAAAAAGTAATCTCCAACTTTTTTTACCACTAGAAATTTGGAGGTTGCTTGACGTTTTTGCAAATAACTTTAAAATGGTGAGAAAATCGACCAAAGTGCAAGGTAATATTTCGAAAGAGAATAAAATTTCCTACAATCTACTTTTATGCATTTCATACTCAATAAATGTAGCCTAAATTCGCCTAAAAATAAAAAAGTGTGAAATTTAATGTTTGCTATGTCTATTGTCTACATTGAAGACAGGTATTTTCAATTTTTTTTCATTTTGAGGCAATTTTGGTACCTTTCTGGAGTATTTTCAAGAAATGCATAATAGTAGATTGTAGAAAATTAATTTTATTCTCTTTCGGAATATCACCTTCCACTTTGGTCAATTTACTCACCATTTAAAAGTTATTTGCAAAAACGTCAAGCAATCTCCAAATTTCTAGTGGTAAAAAAAGTTGGAGATTATTTTTCAAATTTGTACAATTAAATCTACAGTTCTGCTGGATCGATTTTGTTAAATAATGTGTCTTCGGAGGGCATAAACTCTTGGAGTTGCTTTTTCGTTTGATGTGTATTTTATAGCGGTAACTTTAATATTATAAAAGTTATAAAGCGTTAAAACCGGGTCATTCATTTTGAAACACCCGGTAGTTTTCACACAAATATTACATTCCTAACAAGAAAGGTCCAAGACTGGTAAAAGTCAAGAGGTTTAGCGAGATTCAAATAAAAGAGGAATCGATAAGAGGAGCCTGTGTCAAAGTGGTTGTATCAGATTGAAAATTCCTTGTAAAACAACGAAGCCGCCAGAGTAGAGGTCTCATCATGGAACATTTATGTGAAGAAAAAATAATGAGTAATTAATGCATTGTACGGAACAACGTGGTAAATCAATCAAAAATAACATTACAGTCTGTCCTTGTTATTTCGTTTGTTAAAGTAACGGTTTAAATTTAATGAATAGAAACTTATGATATTTCAAACTAATATCACAGCAACGTTATTTTTAGGAACTGAGAAAAATATGTGGATGATCTCCCTAACAAGCTATGGGTATCCAATGCAAGATAATGTAAATTTGTTGTAATTTATAACAAAAGAGCATTAATAATAATGCAGTGGTAATATTCATAGCTATTAAATAACAGTATTTTTGAAATCGAAACCTGTGTAATTTTTTTCTTTTTATAGATAAGTGATTTTATAGGTTTTTTGACAGAGTTCTTGATAAAATTCATACTATACAAAGTTACTCAACATTCATTGAACAGTTACACTATAAAAACTTTATCTTTCACAAAAGGACGGTTAAAAATCTGACCGAGTTGATCTAGTGGTAGAGTGTGAGCCTTCGGTACTTGAGATCCCGGGTTCAAATCCCACCAAATAATCAATGGAGCTTAGTGATACTGTGGCAACCCATAGTCTGAAATAAAATGAAGAAAAAAAACTATTTCGGGTGACTAACTTAGGGTCCTAGGACAAAAAATATTTAGAAATTCGGAACAATATTTATTGAGCATTGATGGTAAGGTAACCTCACATTTAGCCTTTTTCACATAGTATTTTCATAGTTTTAATATCAATGCGCATATTACTTCTTTCAAAGTCTAGCTAATATTTGAGTTTAAGTGCTGAATGGGTTATTTTGTGTAGACCAGCTTGTGGAATAAAAAAAAAAACAATGAACAAAACACTTGTCCTGGAGCAATACTGATGATTATTAATAAAGTGTTCAAGCACTCAAGCAACATAGTTATTTTGTAAGCTTATAATTTAGTTTTTGAGGATGACCTAACCACAAAAATCGAGGCCAGATGAAGTAAATTTGCATGGGTAGTTTTAATTTGGGAAGACAAAAGATGTTTAATTTACGAGAAGCAATATCACGCGGTTCACTTAGGTCCAGGAATTTCAATTTTAAGGAACCCTTTGACCTAGAATGTTTATCTTAAACGCAATATTGATTTTACTCGGTCACGAAAAAATGTGCACCTAATGAAATAATGGGGAAAAAGTCTTAAGGGTATATTTTATTTAATTGAAATGGTTTAAATGGTATGTCTTGAATATAGTTAAAACTCTTTTAACTGAAACAGTCTAAACATATAGTATCAAATTAAGATTGTTATTCCTTAGATGTGTTTTTGTGAACCATCATTTAGTGGCCTAGGCTACTTGCCTTGTCACCTGTTCCAGGTTATTGGAACGATGCTATTCAGGGGGTAGATATAACTGATTCCTGCCCAATAAAAATTACCATTATGTTATCATAGTAAACAAATAACCTAAACAATACTGGTTTTGTTTGATATGTTTTTTTTAAATATATAAAAATGTAAATAGGAAAAAAAATACTGCACAACTAAAAGTTTAAATAAAATATGCATGGAAATAGTATGTTTCATATCAAGAGTAGTACCTGAGTCATTAGATATTTGACACCATATTATGTTTGAAGTGTGAGATTTATCGAGCACTTTAAATATGGTTAAGAATATGTAGGGAGTCCCAACGTTCGTGTTTTGATATAAATAAATGTTTTGAACGTTACTTTTCCATACTCTATACTATAAAGACTAATTAGTTTCTTAAAAAAAACTTACTTCGGATATTTCCTTATTACTGTTAGTCTTTCATTTAAAGCTAATATTTACATTTAGTGTACAATTTTGGTAGTTGAAAATTGAAACATTTGACAAAACAATAACAAATCTTTCTACGTTTACTTTAAAAAAATTCAAAAACAGATATTAAACATAATGTTTCCATAGTATACAATCTTTTTCTGTAGTAAACAATGTAATGAAGAATTTTTGCAGGTGATGACCATATAATGAAAAAAGACCATTTTATACTAGTGTAGCAACAAATTACCTTTAACGTGGATGTATTTATAATTTGCTCAAAAAATTAGTTTAGAAACCCATTGCTATAATTTTTTTTGGTTGATCCAAGAAACAGTTTTGAGTTTTTTTCGTTAAGGTTTATTATGAAACGTTGTATTCCTTACATTGATTTCTGCTTTACATCTGAATGTAAACATACCATGTGCTAAAGGCTACTGATAATATTAGTATAACTGGCCATGAACACGGCGAATAACCGTTACATTTATACACATCCATTATCCTAAACATATTCCTAAGATATGTAATGATCCATTCAAAATAACATGTTTATCAATCAATAGTTTTGGCTGTGCACACCCCATTTTTATAAAATATTGTTGTTGAGTTATTGTTTCTTTTAGGGAATAGTGAATATCTTTTATTTCTTCGCTAATTATTCCTGAGTGATTTTAAAGTATGGAACAACCCGTCTAAAATAGTTATTAGGGGTTTTTATTTAGAACTATTTTGTGGTTCACTTTAAAAATAGAAAAAAATCTCTACTTAATTTATGATTTTTGATTACTTATGATTATGTTGCTTGAATGGAAATTATTATTTTCTTAAAGGAAATGAACCTTTTCCAAGTATGTTTTAATGATTTGTTATGTAAAAATAAATTAATCAAGAATCTCTAGAAATATTCTCTAAAGACTAATATCCCCCTCTTTATAACAAAATCCAATTTGTAATAATACATATAGGGTGTTTCAGAATTCGTGTCGGATATTTTAGGGTATTATTTCTGGGTAAGAAAACTATTAACAATTGCTTTTTAGAAAACAATTAATAAGTAAAATAAACAAAATGGCGGCTGTGTGAGTAACTAAGGACTTCCTGACGATTTAAATCTGACATTTAAATATGTTTCTTACCCAGGAATAATACCCTAAAATATCCGAAACGAATTTTAAAACACCCTGTATGTATAAGGTTTTTACCATGTTTAAGTACTATTTTTTTATAAATACGAATGAAAAGCACACGAAAAACTGCACTTTGTTAACTCAAAGTACAGTATTCAATCGTGGTCGTATGTAGGCGTACTATATGACGTAATTAAATTATATAGTTTCTCCGCTGTAGGTTATGATAGAGCCATTAAAACTCTGCCGCATCACATCAACATATGCAGATGAGGTGCAGTGGAATGTGTTGAACCATGCACAAGCCATGTTACCTAATATTATTAACATGATAAACATTGTACGGCTAATAATATTATAGAAAATTCTACATTATGTTTTTCCATATTATTTTACACCTGAATTACATTTTTTACTCCAAAATAGTGCATTTTTATTTTAAAAATTATTTAAACTTTTAAAATATAATTTTAGGTTGTTTTTTTTTTTACTGGAATATAACTATTAGCATGTTAAGAGACTGAATTTGACTACAACTAGATTGCTACTATTCCATAACGTTACTAACACAATAATTATTATTTTTATATTAATTGTTATGTGGTTTGTTAAATGAAACAAAGATGAATCAGAAGAAATCTAAATTTGTAACTAGTTTATACAACTATTATAAAAATAAAATCCTAAATGTTGTATTTTTGACTACTATTTACAGCATATAATATAAGGTAACACATTTTTACATTATTAAAATCAAACTAATAATTTATAAAACAAGTATTAGATTAATAATGTCTATCATCGTATACTAAGCCACACAATAAGACTATGCATTCTAACTTTAGTTTTGTAACATATATAGTTTATAATTTATAATAGTATAGGTACACAATTGATAAATAAATGTCACCGAAGTATAATTATTTATTTGTCTAATATTTGGAATTCCTTCATGATAAATTTGAAGTAAATCTTTCGGCTTAGATAAGTAAATTTCCTACCAAACAACTTTGGTAAATATATGTGGTCTAACAAAGTTAATGTTAGCCAAGTCAACAGCCAAACCACTAAAGCGAGTTTCAGACAAGAATCTGACCGCAGCTCGGCCTACACAGGTAACTGTTGACTTTGTGTTTACTACTGAAATATATTAAACATAAATATTACTTACTTAACTCAAAAAATGTTAAACATAAACTCGAACAATCATTTATTGAATGCAATTTGTTATTGCCGATTGCCAAAAAAAAACTGATTGAAATTTGGTTTTTGTAAAACAAATGATTGATAAGTAATAATGAAAAATTTAGTGACTCATTTAAG
Organism: Macrosteles quadrilineatus; assembly: GCF_028750875.1. NCBI lineage: Eukaryota > Metazoa > Arthropoda > Insecta > Hemiptera > Cicadellidae > Macrosteles > Macrosteles quadrilineatus. The sequence continues at coordinate 102,518,055 of NW_026542596.1, read as the reverse complement.
TAAAATTGAAAAGAATAATAATGTGTATGTTTACGGAATATAATAATAGCTTGTAAATTAATCAGTATTTATTGTTTTAGAAATATTTTTGCTTTTATAAAACCTTAAATGACTCAGAGTTTACAATATGTTTCCCTTAAAATTTGGTGGAAGTATACAAACCGGTAATCCTTATAAAGTTATATAAGTAAAGTTAAGGGGAAATATAGGCAGCACATAACTAGGTGCATAGGCACCAATTCAAAGCATTTTGTTCAACATCCTTCAACCAAAAGAAAGATATTTTTTAAGAGGTTGGTCGCCTCTTTAATTAATAAATGATTAATAAGAGGTGTTGTATGAAATAAAGCGAAAGGAAACCCACAAAGAAAACAGTCCGATCGATGAATTTTACTAGTTTTAAATACTTATTTTTTTTACTAAATCTAAAGACGAAATAATATTTATTCAATGGCTTTTAGTGAAGCAGGTCCCTCAATAGGGGAAAAGTTCTTCTTACTGTAGAGACCTATCGTTTTGACAGATATTGGTATTTGCAGCTTATGATGGATTTAAAGTCAACATGTTATAGAATTATCATATGTATAACCAAGGTGTAAATAGTAGAATTGTACTTCAGGACCCCGGCAAAAGAAATCTCTCACTATAACCACATAAAAATAAAACAATTATGAAGATAAATCTGTTTAAAAGTTTATCTGTTTAAGTTTAAGAGTAAAACAAATACATAAGTTTTCTAGAATAGAAAATCATTTGGGAACTATTTTGACAAAAAAGAAACACAATTTAAACAATTTTTTCCCTTTTTTGTATAGATAGCCAAACTCATATATGGTGAATTATTATTTTCAATGCTAGGATAACGTATAAGTTAATGAGAGAGGGTTATCATTTTGTTCAATACTTGTAATATTCCTTCACATGTCACCGATAAACTAAAAACAACAAAATCTCTGTATTTCCAATTCATATCTTTCATTCCATAATTGCTTCACTCATTCATTGCTAGTTTTCTAAAGATGGAACCAATTTTGCTGAAACAAAGACACTTTCCCAGGATTTGGAATAAATGTTTCCATTCATCACAGAGGCTTTATGTTTGTAAACGAATCGCTTCATTGTTTTCTCGGTCCAAATGAAAACCTATCCGACAAACGTTGTTCTTTTAGATTTATGGGTGCTAACTTTAAACCCTTCTAAGCACTGCCTGCCATGAGGTGTTTTCTATTTGTTGAAGTAGGTTGGGCTCTAACTGGATTCCTCCCATTTCTGTAAAAATTACGGTTTAAAAGTTATTGTAAATTATATTATTTTCCCATAAAAACCCCATAAGATAGCAAAAAATAGGTATTTAGGAAAAACCCGCAGTTTTGATTTAATTTATGTTATGGTCCTTAAAATGTTTAAAGTTTTTTTCATTTTTTTAAATTTCGATTTTTAATGGGTATTTTTCCATAAAATCCCATAGCAAAACGGAAAAATCAGATTTCCTCAAAAATGGCCAAAACGATTTTCTAAAAAAAAAATTGTATGTTATATAGTCTTTTAAATTCTGAACAAAATGGTGTAAATCTTATTTTAGTAAAGATTTGTGTTCAAAAGTTATTGTAACTTAAGTAATTTTTCCACAAAATAACAAAAAAGTTTGGATTTTTGGAGAAGAGCTGGTTTTGATCAAAATTCTCAAGTTATGGTCCTTATGATTCTAAAAAATAGTACAACTACCCATTGCTGTAACAATTACAGTTCAAAAGTCCTTCTGGTTTTTTTATAGGAAGAATTAACCTGCATTATTTACTTCTGCATCCTCATCCTGTTGCGAAGCATGAGTAAAACAACTAGTTAGAATAATTATATGTGGTTTTCATCGAGCACAGAATTAGAATGTCAATTCTGCTGTCGTTTGGTTGATAAAAGATAGTATTACAGTTCTTGGTATTATAAAATTACTCTCGGTTCGAAGGGGAAGATTAAAACACTGTTGACATAGCTGCTATCTTACCAGCTTCATTGTTTTACAAGGAATTTTCAATCTTGTACAACTACTTTGACAAAGGCTCCTCTTGATAACGCTTTCCTTACTAATTTTACTCAGCCAACAATCTTGGTAGTTATTCAGCAAGAACTTTCTTTCTCAAAGGATTTCCATCAACTTATTTTACAGCTATCGTAGCTAACTCAATTGTTTTGAATACCATTATTTTATGAATCCTCACAATCATAATATCATTGCCATAAAGCTCTCGCAATGACATACTCTTGAACATTTAAAATTAAGTTTGGCATTTAAATATTTTTTTACTATTCTTCATGTTTACCATTACTTTTGGTCCCTTTCAATATTAGTACTAATTAGTATTTTACGATAGAAAAAAAATTAAATAATTTTATTTACATTGAATTTTCTAAATTAAATTTTCATAAGAATAGGCTAAGCCTGTATTTCAAATTACAATTCTAAACAGCGAACTGCGTATGTTGGTGTGAAATGTATTTGTCTTTAAGTTAAGGCTTGTTTTCCTTTTCATGCAAAAGATGAAGAGTGGAGTAAGATTCAATTTATCGTAATACCCTTACAAAAGGGTAAATATGAGGTGTCAAATGAGTTTTTACCCCTTATGGGACGAGGAAATGGCTACCAATAGCAGCAGTTAAAGGTGATATGTGCCCGTGAGACCGACAGGACCACAGATATATCTCGATAAGTGTCTGTTGGACTGAAAGTATTCCTGATAATAGAGGATTTAGCGCATTACAGAATTTAGTTTTGTAAACGTAATCGGTCTTTTTGAAGTCGTTACTTCTCCGCATGAATATTAATAAGTGAATATGTATGTACGCATAAATATTTTTTTAATGATATTGATTAAGGGGTATAATTTCTGCATTGGATGTTTAAAACTGGCATTTCGTTTATGTAAAAAACTATGAGATGAATAACTAATGAAATATTACATCGAACCACAAAATGTAGAGCACTGGCCTTTTACAAGAGTATTTTATTCAATACAAATGTGGGATCTTTAAAGTCAGCTTTAGCAATTGCGTTTTGGAATTTGTTTAAAGTAGCGTAAGTAGCTATTCGATTATTTATATTTGTTCCTAATTTAACTCATATATCAGTAGTATATGTTTGATAGACGTTAAATGTAGTTCGTTAGACCTAGTTTTTTTAAGACGCCTACCCCAAACATAATCTGTAATCATAGCAGCACAGAAATAAGTTACATCAAAAAGTGATTCGCCTTTAAATCTTACTACACAATTATTATGCTTTATAAACAAATTAATCACATCATCTTTCAACAAGAACTTAGAGATTTCTTTAATTTTATTAAGGGAACACTTTACATAAATTTACATAAATAGAAGCTCGTATGTTTAATTATAATAGATGAAATATTAGAAATGGTGCAATGGTATATAATTATTATTTATGTAGGTATACATGTTTTGTAATGTAAAACAAAGGTAGCTCATAAGCAGAATCTGTGTATTCTCAGGGTTTACTTGAGGTGTATTTTAATACTGAACCTTATCACCAAACCCAAACGAGCCCCTCATGACACTTTCACATCAACTTAAGTTGTTTTCATTCAAGAAAGAGCCTTATAGCTTTAAAGTAAATGCATTTTTGGTAGAGATAGGCTAATACTTATAGCAGTTTGTATGTAAAATAGCATTTACCAAAAAAGTCACTAATATTAAGATGTCAGTAGCTTAGACTTCTTTAAATCTGATACAGAGAAATATCTGATCTAAAATAATATTGTCAACCATTTAAACAACAGTTACCTTTTATAATGTGGGTGTATATTAGCATAAAGTTGTCGGTAAAAATGTCATATCGATATTTTGATTGGTGTATATCTTGCGTATCTAGGGAAATTATTATGTCTTTAGTTTTAAGTAGTTTTATTTATTTATTGGTCTATTAACGTATTCACTTTATTTGTACTTATAACTACTTACCAAATATTGATTAAATTCCCTGGATAAATACAATACAATACAATAAAATGCAATACAATATAATAAATACATTTTCATACCCATATTTATAGGTTAAATCACCTGCCTGCGTGAATTTAAATAATCAAAACCAACGTTAGACGATACCAAAAAATATAATGCTCAGTAAGACAATAATAATTAAGATGGAAAACTTATGATCAAAAACCAGTAGTTTGTTGCTTGAAGATTTTAAAATGTTTTTTGTACTGTCTCCTAAAATCAAGCATATGATTGGGAATGATCAAATTTTATTTTATTTTTATTATTAAATCTTATAACAGAGAGGCATTTTTAAGTATGAGGAAACTGTATAACATGGTTGCTTTTAAGAGATGGATACAAAGAACAAAGAGTGTAACTTTGTAATACACTATCAATACACAGTCCCTAGAAATACTGAGCTAACCAATTCACATTACATTCTTTTCCGTCGGTATCTAAAGACACAACTCTATTTAACACACTCTGTTTAACAATGCAATGAAAATAAATGCAAAAGATAATGAGCTTCGATACAGTTAAATACCACTTACTGAGCTTCGAATAGGAACATTTTACTCTCTACAAAGACACATTCAAGCAAGAAGTGCCGTAAAAAGCGTATTTGTTTCTGGCTATTTAACCTAACTGTGTATTGAAGGTTCTCAACATTTCAATATTATTGATTTCGAACATTTCACAACTCTATAAGAACTCCGTTGTGCTCTTTTCAATGTGTACCTAATACTTTACAGTGCAACTATAAAACTATTACCTCTTTAGTTCGCCAAAACTGTTTCCTATTTCAAAGTTTATTGTTAAAGAAGTATATACCTTGTTTTTTATGCATGATGCAGACGTGATTTATTTGTTGTAGGCAACTTAACTTTTATTAATTATGTATTTTTACAACATTTTGTAATTTTTCTTATGACGAGACTGATAGCATGTAATTGTTGAATGGTCAAATAAATTCTTGATTCTTGATTCTTGATTCTTGATTCTAGTCCATCTATTGTGCAACGTGGTCCATTTATAATTTAGCAGGGGTACACTTCCTTATCTGTTGGTACAAACAACCGAATGAGTAATATTGATTATTCGATTGTTTCATTCAATATATCGTTCGGTTCGTTAGGTTTGGTCTACCTTACCTAACTAACCAAACGATGTATAAAATAATCGATATGTCGATCGATATTTTGATTCGGTTGTTTGTGCCAACAGATATGGAAGTGTACCCTTTTGCAGGATTGTAAAACTTTATTTGGCAACGAAAAACTATTTTAGTTATATTGTAATTAATGTGTAATAGATGTCCAAACATCTACAGATATACCATCTACCATAACTCGTATACGTTTTAGCACCTAAGGTAAAAACGTAATTCCGTTTTTCTATCGCATAACATACATTTCTATAAATATTAAAATATAAAAAAGAACCAAACCCATATAATGTAAAAGGTTGTGTTAACACTCAAAGTGAACGAAAATCAGATTTAAACAATTACATAAACGTAGGTCTTCACCATAAACCCCCAAAAAGTGCCTCTATAAAAATTTAGTATTAATATTAAATAAGTTTTATAAAGATTTTTCAGACGATTTACTCATTAACGTGTTACCAACTAAGAAGCTTCCGAAGGTGGGCGCTCCGCTGAAATGGTGAGCGGAATTTCCCCTTTGCATTAAGAGATTGTGTTTCATTTTAATGGGAGGCCCATTAGGAATTCTCGTCTCTATTATGTGATTTTAGATTTAATATTTTCCTCATTTTGTCTTTGACAGAAGAAAAACATAATTACCTTCTATTCTGCCATGGGTTTTAAATACAACGTTGTAAATTTATTATAGTTATGAATGAGCTGAAACCGCTGATGTGCATTCCGGTTGATTTTTAATTAAAGACAATTTAGATGTATAAAAAGTTTTTATTTTAAATTTTGGTCATAGAATCATATGCTAAGAGATTAAACTACACTGTTGATTGAATTTAAATTTAGAAATACTATGTATATACATGCGGTATATGGATAAAAATTACTACTTCTGTTTGTTTATTGTTGTTATTTTACCAAATTTGAAACGAAAAGGAATGATATAATAATGATGTATCGGTTTTTGAACACGCGTTTGTGCTTAATTGAGTTTTATTTGGTGTAATAATCAAAGACATTATAAAGTTCACTGTAATATCGGTGAGGAATATTTTGTTATTATAACACGTTTTAAACACGTGATACATATTTAAACCGGTATCAAATATTATATTATGACGATAAGTCTACCTACAATATCAAATTTCATCCGATAAACCAAAAATGCAAACAATGTATTTTAGTATACAGGGTGGACCATTAAGTCTTAGGACGACTTTATAACTTTTAAACGACAAACGATATCACAACCACATTTGGTATACCGTTACTGGAAATTGTAAGCTACTTTTCTGTGAACATGGTGGTCGGATATCACCTTTGGGGGACGGCCCGTCGGGGGTCAGAAGAAAATCTTTAATGACAGCCTATGTTGAGTTGTACATCATTTTAACGGTCTACTTCAACTGAAAACAATGCCGCAAACCGGACAAAGTTTAAAAAATGATTAATACTATTATAACTGTAGCTAATAGAAGTTAAGGGTAATACCAAAGATTACATATTATGTAATCTTTGGTAATACTTACAGAATGTCTTTTAAAGTAGGTGTTCAAAATGTCCACCATCGGTCGTCTGGCAATATGCTAACCGATTATAAAAGGCGGCTACTGCATTTTGTATGTATTCTCGTGGAATAGCTTGAGCTTCATGTGATATCCTATGTCTCAGTTCGTTCAGATCTGTAGGCTGAGTTCGATACACTTTGGCATTGTTGAAGTAGACCTTTAAAATGATGTACAACTCAACATAGGCTGTCATTAAAGATTTTCTTCTGACCCCCGGCGGGCCGTCCCCCAAAGGTGATATCCGACCACCATGTACACAGAAAAGTAGCTTACAATTTTCAGTAACGGTATACCAAATGTGGTTGTGATATCGTTTGTCGTTTAAAAGTTATAAAGTCGTCCTAAGACTTAATGGTCACCCTGTATGTATGTAAACACTTGAACTAACTTTTTTGTCCCACCTTCACATCCTAGGACGCTGGTTGGTTTTACACATTACCTTAGGCTGTCCTTGAGTATTGCATCACTATCACATAGATAAAATCCATTGGTTATTGGCGGGATTTGAACCCAGGACCTCGGGCACCGAAGCCCCGTGCTCTAACCACTACACCAGCTTGCTCCCCAAACTCTTAAACTAACTAGAACATTTAGCTGTTTTAAACGTAATATCACAAACTAAAGAAAACTATAATTTTAAAAACAATTCATAAGACTGTGAAATATTATTTATTTGTGGGTTTCGTTCAACCAATACACTCTAAAACATATTTTATAGTTAGTTAACAAATAATTGATAGCTGGCCTTTTTGTATTCGTCCCTTATCTTTCCAGCTCATATGTTATTGTCAGTAACATGTTAACTGGGACATGTCAAGTGTCAAACACACATCTGGCTTTGTTGTCAGACAATGGACAAGAAATATGTTACTGATGGGTTTGATACCATGAAATTCTCAATCTATTGTATTTTACAGACATTTTTCCATTTGAAAAATATATTCGAAGAAATGTGTCAAACATGTGTGTGTTGTGAAATGTATTGATTACATTTTCTAAAATATGTGTTGTTTTTAAAACGTTTGGATATGTGCGTTTTTTTTTAATTAATTAGGTAAAATCATACATTTTCAGGTGCATATTGTTGAAGAGAGGTAACCAACAGTTCATTCTTGAGAAACAATATAATTTTTTACTTACTTTATCACATTTTCAATAGTGATGCACCTACACCTTCAGTGTAAATTTGTCATGCAAAATAAGTATTAAAAAGCTACAATCCGCTCTGGATGAAATCAAGGATGAAAACAATTCTTTGAAAGAAGCTCTATCTAATAGTGAAAACAGAACCACGTTTATTGCAAATGATAATGACAAAATTAAAAACATCACCAGCAAAATGAACGATGCTTTAAAAGCTAAAAACGATCAAACGTTAAAACTTGAAGAACTTGAAAAGTTGGTCAAGCGGCAAAAAACTATGATCGCCGATAAATGGTTGGATGACACAGTCATACAATCATATTTTCAGTCTCTCAATGAATGTAGCAATGCAGTTACCTCTCGAGCGCTGTTTGTTAGTCCCGCGGTTGGTGAACTTTTAAAGCATGGTTCAGATGATGTTGTTAAAAGCCAATTAACGTCTTTGAATTTCGATTCATATAAGTATGCCTTCTTCTGTGTTAACAACAATGAAAGTCTAACACTTAATACCACCACTCCTGAGTCTGAGGTTGTGGGCAATGGCACACACTGGAGTCTATTGTTTGTAAATGTTGCTAGCAAAGAAGCATTCCATCTTGACACCCTAGACGATTTTAATCTGCAACATGCATTACGTTTAACTGATAATTTAAAAATCAGCAGAGACCGATTCAAATCTGTACTGTGCCAAAGACAAAACAACAGTTTTGAGTGTGGTCTCAATGTAGTTGTAAATGCAAAAATTGTTCTAAATTGCTACTGTTCCAAGAAAAACAGTAGTAGGATAAGCTTCTGTGATTGGTACAAGGATTTTTCTATCACTGAAGGTTGTAATGGTCTCTTATCTGTAACCAATAACCCAGTCAGCCAGTCTGTTCACCAAAAAACTAAAACTCATTCTCCTTTAGTAGTAAGGCGAAGTAATAGTGGCTCTTGGGAAATTGTAAAGCGACAGAAAACCTCATCTCCTGTCCACAGCATCCCTCTTACACCTCCTGCTGATACAATTGTAACACACAACCGCTTCTCACCGTTGTCAACCTTGACTCCCGAAACTCCTGAATCTACCTCTGACAACCCTCTCGTGACTCCAGCAGTCACAAATAAACCTCTCAAGCGCAATAGTCCCACAAAACCTACCCCTCCACTAAGTCGCAGGTATAAACAGGCTGAAGTTTTAATTAATGGCCCAACAATAAAAGTGTTTAGTGACAGCCATGGTCGTTCTTTGTCATCCATCTTGAGAGGGGAACTAAAATATCAGTGTAATGTTGTGGGTTATGTAAAACCGGGAGCAGAGATGAAACAGGTACTAGAAAATGTAGTAGACTGTACCAAAAGTATGGTGAGCGAAGGCCATGTAGTCATAATGGGGGGCACCAACAATGTCGATGTAAACGGGCTCTGTACCGAGTTTGTTGACGACTTGGCTCACATTTTGAAAACGCTGTCAACACGCAAAGTATTGGTAGTTGCTCTCCCTCAGAGACACGATCAACCAAATTTGAATGATACAGTCAAGAAAATCAATTTCAGGCTTCAGTCTCTAGCTTTATCCCAAGAAAACGTGAGCTATGTTCCACTTGAGTCCCTATCCCGCCATCACTTTACCCAGTATGGTCTTCACCTTAACCGGAGGGGTAAAATAGCCCTGGCAAACCTCATCATTTCCTATATCAATAACCCCTCTCCAAAATCCAGCATATACCCACCATCAATGCCCACGATAGATACTGAGATCCAATCCGAAAACACTACATCACATACACGATCTACATCCAGCACAAAATCTACATCACATACACGATCTACATGCAGCACAAAATCTACATCACATACACAATCTACATGCAGTACAAAACCTACATCATTATCAACAATCCGTAAAGCAAAACCTACTACCCGTACCATCTTCAATAGTCATTTTTTAGGGGAGGCGCGCAGGCCGACGGGCGTTCCTTGGGGCCAGTTTCTCAAAGGAGTACTGGAGGCCAGGGTGCACCGTCCCCCCTTAAAGCCTTACATCAAAACATAAGGGGTCTGTTCAGTAAAAGAGATGAACTAGAAATCTTTTTAAATGAAGAAAATCCCGATATTTTATGTCTGACTGAACACAATTTAAAAACAAATCAAATAGAAACCTTAAAAATTGATGGTTACGAACACAAATCATCCTTCTGTCGCGTGCATATGAAACATGGAGGTGTTGGTATCTGGAGCAAAACTTTGTTGAAGTGCAAACCGCTAGATTGTTCTAAATACTGCATTGAGGGAGTCTGTGAGTTTGCAGCCATATCACTTCAAATCAATCCTACAGTTAAATATCTAATAGTAGCAGTCTACCGACCTCCATGTAACCAACTTGATGAATTTATTGATAAAATATCTGAATTAGTTGATGATCTAAAAGGAAAACATTTAAATATTATACTCATGGGCGACTTTAATATCAACCTATCAGACCACTCACTTCGAACAACAAAGTATTTGGCTTTCTTATCGTCGTATGGTCTCACAAACATAGTAAAAAATTTTACTAGAGAAGTTTTAGGCTCAAAAACTCTAATAGACCATATACTTACAAACTGTTTGTCATTTGAGAGCTCTGTTATTGTTTCGGCTTTGTCAGACCACCATGCTCAGGCTGTTCTTATACCATCTCATATCTCATCTGACCGCCCTACTAAAATAACACGATTTGCCAGATCATTTAATGAATCTAACAAAAGGGTTTTTAAATGCCTTCTAGGACAAGAAACTTGGACTGACATGATTGAGACTGATGATGTTGACAAAAAATTTGAAGCTTTCTATGATCAGCTGAAGTATTTGTTTGACATTGCTTTTCCCAAAAAGATTATTCGTGTAAAACAAAGTAATGTTTTTAAATTCCATGCAAGTAAAGATATACTTGCAATGAAGGAAGAGCTACTTTTTTGGTACAAAGAAACGAAGGACCTCGATTCCTCTCACGTCTTAAGACGCCATTTTCACCAACTTAAATCTAAATATCGTAAAATGATAAGAAGTGCCAAATCCAAAGTAGTATCCAAGAGAATTGATAGTGCGGATAACAGGTCCAAGGCCATATGGAGTATAATAAACGATAATAAAGCCCCAAAAAAGAAACATTTGGATAAAGTGTGTCTTGAAGTTGAAGGAGGTAAAAAGATTTACAATCCTGCCTTAGTGTCAGAAATATTTAATAAATTTTTTGCAGACGTAACAAAACAGACCAATTACAGAGCCGCAAATACTAAAGCTTTTAGTCAAAACATTAACCATAAATCATTTTTCTTATTCCCAACAGTAGATTCCGAAGTAAAACAAATAATTCATCAGTTAAAAAACAAGATGAGCTCAGGAGCTGATGAAATACCGTCAACGATTTTAAGAGAGTGTTCAGACTTCATCGTTAATCCTCTAACCCATCTCATAAACCACTCTTTTCTGCATGGAAAATTTCCCAATGCACTCAAACTTGCAGTTGTAAGGCCAATTCTCAAAAGGGGTGACCATACGAAGTGTGATAATTATAGGCCCATTTCTATGCTTTCAAGTTTGTCCAAGATATATGAAAAGGCTGTTTTAGAGAGGCTCTGGGCATTTTCCGAAAAGAATAATATAATATTCAAAGATCAACATGGATTTGTCAAAAGCAAAAACACTACAAGTGCAATATTTTCCTTATTGAACCAAGTGGTGCAAGATTTGGATGCAAAGCAACGCTCAATGGGTATTTTCTTTGATTTGAGTAAGGCGTTTGACATGGTTGACCATGACCTCCTACTAGCTAAATTAAACAACATAGGAGTCCGAGGAGTTGCATCAGAGTGGTTTTCGTCATTTTTAAAAGGCAGGAGGCAATGTGTCGAAATACAATCCATAGATCACACCGGGCTACAAAGTAGATTTAAGTCTTCAGAAACTCCTGTAACGAGAGGTGTGCCTCAGGGATCCGTTCTGGGCCCTGTGCTATTCCTCCTCTTCATAAATGACCTCCCCACATGCATAACCCAAGGCAAACTGTGCCTTTTTGCAGATGATACTTCCCTAGCCTTATCCAGTCCCTCCCTAGAGTCACTCGAGCAAATGGCATTCATAGAGGCAAATACCTTGCTTCAGTGGTTTGATGACAACCTTCTGAAAACAAACACTGCAAAGACCCAGCTGATTAACTTTCGAATCTCAAACAGATCCCACAAAGATCCGAATCTGTCACTTCTTCTTGATCAAACCTTCATTCATCCTGTAGAGTCTGTTAAATTTTTAGGCATCCACTTAGACGAATGTTTAAACTTCAAATCTCATGTTGATTACGTGATAAAACGTGTAAGTATAGGCATTTTTGTACTACGAACATTGGCCACAACAGTCTCGTCAGAAGTTCTTCTTTCTGTTTATTACGGCTTAATATTTCCATATCTAGTTTATGCTCTGCCTGTTTGGGGATATGAAAATAATCATACCTCCTTTCTTTTTAAAATGCAAAAAAAGGCTATTCGTGTTATATTTTCTCTTTTCAGAAGACGATCTTGTAAGGAATCATTCAGGTCAGCTGCAATTTTGACTCTTCCCTCACTATACATCCTTGAAACCCTTTCATTTGTAAAAAAACATCAGTCATTATTTACCACCAACATTAGCTCCAGTACATATAACTTACGCACATCATACAACTTAAACATTCCCGTCCATTCAACTTCATTTTTCAAACATCATCTCCTTTACAATGGAATTAAACTTTTTAACCAACTTCCTCAACATCTAAAGCTGGAGACTGATTTGCTCAGGTTTAGGAGAAAACTTAAACAAATTTTGGTTGAAAATGCTTGCTACAGAGTCCGCGATTTTTCCACTGTCATGTAGTCAGTGATTTTTGTCTTGTTAGATTACTAGAAGGTCACATTGTTTTAGTTAGTAGAGTTTTTTTATATTTTATCTTTTGTACATTTCATTATAAACTTGACTATTCCAATGCAATATAATTTTGTAATTCTGGAATAAAGAACTTATGACTTATGACTTATGTGTAAAAGTTCTTAAGTCTAACCACTAGACCAGACGAACATTAAAGATAAAATAATTTATAAATAAAAAACTTTTTTAAACAAAACGTTTTTAAACGCCCTAAAAAGTAGAAAATAATTTACAAATAATTTATAAATATGTTGAGAGAGTATAAATACTTGTAAGTTTTAAAACGAAAAACGTGGGGTGCATGCAATAGATGCAATAGAGTTTACAATTACCTTCACCTACTGAACTAATGTATTATTATCAATTAATTGCATGCACCCAACGATTTTCGTTTTAAATCTTACAAGTATTTATACTATCTCAACATATTTATAAATTATTTGTAAATTATTTTCTACTTTTTAGGGCGTTTAAAAACGTTTTGTTTAAAAAAGTTTTTTATTTATACATTATTTTCTATTTTTTAGTTTTTTAATGCGTGAGGATGTTAAATCTATTTCAAGCATCTATATCAGATTAAGACAAAGGCATGTGGGAAATCTAAGGTTTATTTGAGTTTCTTTTCATATAATTATGTATTAGATTGAATGTATGGCCTACCTACTAACTATACTTTGTTTGAAGTTCATTGTTGGTGATGGTGAGTTAATGTTGTTCAAAGGTTTATTGCGGACATTTTCCATCACGAAAGTAAAAAACAATACACAACGTTTCGGGATCTGGAATCTGATCCCGTCTTCAGGTGAAAAAACTTAACTAACACATTACAACTAACAATACACAAACGCCCAACCTAAGTTGGAATACACTACCGAGGGTAGTAGTCAAAAAATATGCACTGTATAGCAGTCAAGTCATGATACAACATGCAATTAATAACAAATCACAAAACACTATAATCTATAAAAGGTTTACGTACAAAAAACTCACACAATGGAACACTAACAACACCGTACGCTATGACTCCACCAATGAAACTGAACCAACATGGCTGACCAATCGGAAACACGGAGACAACAGAAATGGCTTCCGGTCCCTGGAAAAGTAAAACCAACAGAATGGCGGAGCGATGTACGATGCCGCAAGATGGGTGTTGATTATGTTTATTTCTATCACGAGTTTTACTACGAGTTAACCTAACGTGCGAATTTTGAGGAGAACTCGTTATTTCCCTATTTATTGAACAATTAAGTTCCCTATCCTTTAGTTCCTTGTTCAAAATGGGTAGCCAAAGTGGCCTTATTTCAACCGATGACTGACTGATTGGTTGGTCTGCTAATTTAATGCATGAGGCTTCAATGAGTTTACGTTTGAAAAAATGAGGTTCCTTATGGACAATTTTTGCCTCTTCAAAATTCATACGATGATTTTCGGACCAGCAATGATGAGCGATCTTAGATTTTTCCACTAAACCTTTTTTGGTGTTTTCTCTGTGTTCTTTGATTCTAATGTTCAATGGTCTTTTTGTCTCGCCATAGTAAGACCTGGAACAATCATTCATCGTCGTCTGCAACATGGCGGGTGACCAAGTGAGCTCTGATTGTGGTATTTGTAAAACTAAAGTTTTAGACAATGACTGTGCTTTAAAATGTGATGGGTATTGTAGTTTTTGGTTCCATTCAAAATGTGTACACATTAAAAAAAAAGACTACGAACAAATAAGCCGACTCTCTGAAAAAGTTAGATGGTATTGTGCCGACTGTGATCTACGTGTGCAATCTCAAGTTCAGAAAAACGATAATCACCGTGATTTAAAGGTTTTGCTTGAAACAGAGCTGCGGGATATTAAAGTCATGATATCATCTCTAACTTCAACTCAAGTGAACATGAAAAACAAACTAAATGTTCTAGTGAATCATGGTATCAAAACCAAGTCTAATATTAACCTTATTTTAGAACACTGTGGCCTTACTACGGATGTAACCACGAATTTTGACGAGATGAAAACCATCGAATCATTGGACAAGTTGGTTGGTACCTCTGAATCTGCCGTACTTAATTCGTCGCCAAACGTTACCCAAACTGCGTTAGAAGAGTCTGTCAAGCTGTCAAGTGTCAACAGTGATTTTGAGGTTAGCCTTTCTAATCTTCAACCAGTTAACAACAACAAACCCTTTTCTACTTTGGTGATTGAAAACAAACAGCCTACTAAATCTAGCCTACCCCAACAAACTACTAGTCAGATAACTGGTAACACATTTAACAGTAGTAACCCTGATAATAGATCAACTGCCATCAGCAAACCTAGGCTTAGACCTACTCGCATTTTTTCTAACACCAATGAAAATTTGTCTGAATCTCGAGGAAATGTCCCCTCTTATGCTGACATTACAAAGCTTCACAGGCCGAATCAAAATTATCCTAGAGCCTAGAGTTCGAGGTCAGTCTCAGCAAGATAAACCTATCATCGGAACCAAGGGAATGAGCGGTTCTTCTAACCTCAAAGTCGTCAAGAGGAAGACATGGATATTTGTTTCAAGACTTTCTCCTGGTGTGTGCTGTGATGATCTTAAAACCTACTTAATGGACAGTAATATACAAAACGCTGACTGTGAAGAACTACCTACACGATACACGTCCTACAAGTCTTTTAAAGTCGGTCTGTATCCCATGGATGCTGAGAAAGTGTTGGTCAGTGAGTTTTGGCCGGCTGGTACTCTCATATCTAACTATGTTCAACGCAAAAGAAGGACTTATATTGACTCAGGGTCTGTAAATGAGACTAGCAATTCTTTAAACGAAGAGCGCCCCAGTCTCCCTGCCACAACCTAGGTAATGATCATGACCTAGGCCTAGAACTCAATATCACATCGAACATTAGTAAAGACTTTTCTACAAATAGGCTTGTGCTAACATTCCTGTTTCTAAATATTCAAGGTTATGGTGATAAACAAACTTTGCTAGAAGATATGTCACTGCAACATAACTATGATTTTATATGTCTCTCTGAACATTGGATATCTAAAATAAATGACGTAGACTTCTGCACCCTTAAGGGCTACAATCTAGTCAGTAAATTTGCCCGTGATAGCTCTAGCAGAGGTGGAACTCTAATTTTTTCCAAAAGTGAACTTCAGTGCTGTGAAATTAACCTTTCAGACTTTTGCATTGAAAAGTCTATTGAAGCGTGTGCTGTAGTTATAAGTAAGCACAAGCTTATTCTTATCTCTATATACCGCACACCAGATAGCAGTGTATGGCTATTTCTTGAAAACCTGGAAAAAATCCTCCACCTTATCTCAAAATGGCCCAATTACAAAATTATAATTGGTGGTGATGTTAATGCCCAGTTCGACGTTACCAAGCCAAGTACTCCGGTCACCAGACTCCTGAACCTATTAAGACAACATAACCTGTATCACCACAACGACCAACCAACAAGATATAACGCCTGCCTTGACAACGTGTTCACAAACTGTGGCAGCGACAACCTCTCCACCTCTGTTGTTCCTTGTCACTTTTCGGACCATGATGGACTCGCTCTGTTTGCTATTGTATGTAAAAACCTTGAGCCTGCAAATACAGACGAGAATACCTTTATAAGGCCTTTCTCTGAACACAATCTCACACTTTTTAAGTCAAAAATGCTCAACACTGATTGGACAAAGGAATTGACTACCCTTGGAACACTACAACCAGGTAACATTTTTCAAAACTTTTTTGACACTTTTATGCATGAGTTTGCTTTGTGTTTTCCACTGATTAGATCTAAGCCTCAGAATAACAAGAACACACTTAAACATAGTTGGTTTGATGATAATTTATTCAGGCTCAAGGAACAACTTCATCTTAAATACCTTAACCTTAAGTCTAGTAATAATTGTCCTACCCTTAAGTTGGAATATCAAAATTCTAAGAAGTTCTATAGAAAAGCAATCAATGATGCCAAGCTAAAACACAATGCCAAGGTAATAGAGAACTCGCAAAACAAATGCAAAACTGCTTGGAAAATTGTAAAAGAGAACTCTGGTGGTAGTACAAAAAAAGTTGACATTCCCTTGCATCCCAATGATCTCAATAAAGGTTTTATTGACTCTGTAATTAGTATTAGATCTGAGATAAGTAGTGTAAATACTTCTTTTGATGTTTTTCTAAAGAATGCACCTCAAACAAATGCATCTTTCAGGTTTGGTTATGTAACTTGTGATGAAGTCCTATCGGTAATTAGGAAAATGAAAAACTCAAAAACAAAAGATATTTATGACATTTCTAACTGGTTCATCAAAGAGACCTCCTCCTGTGTTGTTTTCCCTCTCACAGTATGCATAAATGCTTGTCTTCAGGAAGGACACTTTCCTGAATTTTTAAAATTGTCAAAGATCTGTCCGATTTTCAAAAAGGGGGATAAAGCTAGTCCTCAGAGCTATCGGCCTATCAGTCTGGTACCGACTTTGGCTAAGGTAGTCGAACATGTGATTTATTACCAGGTGAGAAATTTTTTTGAGTATCATGCTCTGTTCAACGAACAACAATTTGGTTTCAGGGCTGGACGCTCTACTACGGGGGCCATCGATGCCATGGTCCGCACAGTCTTCAATTGTTTTGAAAGTCGAGAGGCTGCTTGGGCCACTTTTATTGACCTAAGCAAGGCCTTTGATTGTGTTGACCATGGCATCCTCCTCCAAAAGCTGGAGTATTATGGTATCCGTGGTGCGAGCCTCAGCCTATTCAGGACATACCTTGCTGATCGAAGACAGGCAGTTTGCATAGGCAATACCTGGTCCTCTGTCCTATCCACTAACTGTGGAGTACCTCAGGGCTCAGTATTAGGTCCTCTCCTGTTCCTCATTGCCATCAATGACCTGCCCTTCAGCCTCAACTGTGAAGCATATTTGTATGCAGACGATACCACCATTCTAAGTAAGGGTGCAGATGTAACGCAGCTTGTAGCTGCTGTGGAAAGTAGCCTAAGTTTGACCTCTGAATGGTTTGCAGCAAATAAATTCCTTGTCAACGAGGACAAAACACAGTCTATGCTATTTAGCTTGCGGCCTATACCTCAAATGGAGGAAACTATAAAAAACAACTCAAATGTTAAGATTCTTGGAGTAATTGTTGATCCCCAACTAACTTGGAACTCCCAGGTACAACATATATGCACAAGACTAAGTAGGCTTACTTTTTTATTTAGAAAATTAAGGAACCTTCTGCCTCTAAATCATCTCAAAAATGTTTACTTTGCACTTGTCCAGTCAATTCTAAGCTACGGGATAATCCTTTGGGGAAATAGTTACCACATCAATGATGTTCTTGTTGCCCAAAAAGAGATTATTAGAACTATATTTAACAAAGATCAAAATGAACATTGTAAACCATTATTTATTAACTTTAATGCTTTGACTGTGATAATCCTTTATATTTATAATGTATTGTTATCTAGTTTTAAGTTGCATGAAACCTTTGCTCTAAGGGGTGATTTTCATTGCTTTGACACTAGGAAAAGAGAAAACCTTGACATTCCTTTTACAAGACTGGAAAAGATTAAAAGAAGCCATATTATTATGGGTAGAAAGTTGTGGAACAAACTATCGCCAAGAATAATTCAACTCCCTTACAATAGTTTTAAGAATGCAATTTATGAATGGCTTGTCAGAAACCCCCTGTATAAGATTGATGAGTTTTTTGCTCTACAACCAATGACATAACCTCAAATGATTATTTAATACCAGCCTTGCATGTATTTTCAGCCTGTCTATAGCTTATCTGCTTTTGTATGATTATTTATTTGCATGATTTGTAATAATTCTTTATTATTACTATTAGTTGCTTGAACTTGACTTGTGCCTCTACCAGCATGTATTTATATAATTTGACTGTGTCTCATGCATTTATATAATGTCTATAGACGAATAAATATCATTTCATTTCATTTTCATTTCATTGCAATTTATTCTGTAAACACAGTTTTTAGTATCCTGAGTGTCATTTTTGGGTTTTGTTTTGACGATACTCTGCCTAAGTGTGTTTTGTGTCCTAAATGCTGTTTGCACATTAAATTTCCTAGCAACCCTTCTGATCTTTTCCGACAGTCCTGACACATACGGGATTGACATGTGGACGAGTTTTTCCTTACGATTTTGTAAAGGTTCACGCGTAGCCCTATCTTTCTTGCATTTGTTTATAATGGATCGAGGGTATCCGTTACTAGCCAAATCCTGTTCTACTTTCTTAATTTCATCCTTTAACTCATCCTGATTGGAGCAAATGCTCTTAGCCCTGTCAAACAGAGAGTAAGCAACCCCCTCCTTGACAGAAATTTGGTGGTTTGATTGAAAGTTTAGATACTGCCCTGTGTGTGTCTTTTTTCTATAAACAGATGTTCTAAGACTGTTCAAATGCTTTTCTACGCACACGTCCAAAAAGGGGAGTTTGTTTTGTGATTCCACCTCCATGGTTAGTTTTATGGAGGATGAAACGCTATTAAGATGCTCTAAAAACTCATTCAATTTATCATCTCCATGAGGAAAAACCACGAAAGTGTCATCGACATATCTCCACCATATCCTCGGTTTGAGCCGAGCTGAAGCCAAAGCTTTTTGCTCAAACTCCTCCATAAAGATGTTGGCAAAGATAGGTGACAATGGTGACCCCATGGCCATACCCTCATCTTGACGGTATAATTTACCCTCTAATTGGAAATAGTTACATTGAGTACACAACTCCAAAAGTTCCATTATGACGTTAACAGGGAGTTTAGTTCTGTTTGCTAAAGTATCGTCGTTTGTGAGACGATTCTCAATTATTTTTAGGGTTTCCGAAACGGGGACATTCGTAAACAGACTTTCAACATCGAAGCTGACCAGCTTGTCAGTATCAGCCAGTACGATAGATTTAGACTTTTCTACAAAATCTTTGGAGTTTTTGATAAACGAATCAGTGTTTCCTACTAAAGGCTTTAAAATGTCCAGAAGGACTTTAGACAATTCCCTACAAGCACAATCACGGGAGCTAACTATTGGTCTCAGAGGAACGTTAGGTTTGTGGATCTTAGGTAACCCGTACATGTGTGGAATTTTGGAATGGTGTGGTGTCAACCGAGTCCTTTGTTTGTCGCTAAAAAACTTTTTGTGTTTTCTTAGAGTACTAGCGATCTTACGCTCGAAAGTTTCTGTGTGGTCTTTTTTCAATTGGGTGTATTGGCCAGATTGCAAAGTTTCTAACATTTTTTCTTCGTATGTCATAGTATCAAGAACTACCGTGGCATTCCCTTTATCCGCGGGCAAAATCTTTACAGTACCGTCTTTCCCAAGGACTGACTTTCGACTTCGAGCGTAAGATCGCTAGTACTCTAAGAAAACACAAAAAGTTTTTTAGCGACAAACAAAGGACTCGGTTGACACCACACCATTCCAAAATTCCACACATGTACGGGTTACCTAAGATCCACAAACCTAACGTTCCTCTGAGACCAATAGTTAGCTCCCGTGATTGTGCTTGTAGGGAATTGTCTAAAGTCCTTCTGGACATTTTAAAGCCTTTAGTAGGAAACACTGATTCGTTTATCAAAAACTCCAAAGATTTTGTAGAAAAGTCTAAATCTATCGTACTGGCTGATACTGACAAGCTGGTCAGCTTCGATGTTGAAAGTCTGTTTACGAATGTCCCCGTTTCGGAAACCCTAAAAATAATTGAGAATCGTCTCACAAACGACGATACTTTAGCAAACAGAACTAAACTCCCTGTTAATGTCATAATGGAACTTTTGGAGTTGTGTACTCAATGTAACTATTTCCAATTAGAGGGTAAATTATACCGTCAAGATGAGGGTATGGCCATGGGGTCACCATTGTCACCTATCTTTGCCAACATCTTTATGGAGGAGTTTGAGCAAAAAGCTTTGGCTTCAGCTCGGCTCAAACCGAGGATATGGTGGAGATATGTCGATGACACTTTCGTGGTTTTTCCTCATGGAGATGATAAATTGAATGAGTTTTTAGAGCATCTTAATAGCGTTTCATCCTCCATAAAACTAACCATGGAGGTGGAATCACAAAACAAACTCCCCTTTTTGGACGTGGGCGTAGAAAAGCATTTGAAATGAAATGAAATGAAATGAAATGAAATGAAATGAAATGAAATGAAATGATATGAAATGAAATGATATTTATTCGTCTATAGACATTATATAAATGCATGAGACACAGTCAAATTATATAAATACATGCTGGTAGAGGCACAAGTCAAGTTCAAGCAACTAATAGTAATAATAAAGAATTATTACAAATCATGCAAATAAATAATCATACAAAAGCAGATAAGCTATAGACAGGCTGAAAATACATGCAAGGCTGGTATTAAATAATCATTTGAGGTTATGTCATTGGTTGTAGAGCAAAAAACTCATCAATCTTATACAGGGGGTTTCTGACAAGCCATTCATAAATTGCATTCTTAAAACTATTGTAAGGGAGTTGAATTATTCTTGGCGATAGTTTGTTCCACAACTTTCTACCCATAATAATATGGCTTCTTTTAATCTTTTCCAGTCTTGTAAAAGGAATGTCAAGGTTTTCTCTTTTCCTAGTGTCAAAGCAATGAAAATCACCCCTTAGAGCAAAGGTTTCATGCAACTTAAAACTAGATAACAATACATTATAAATATAAAGGATTATCACAGTCAAAGCATTAAAGTTAATAAATAATGGTTTACAATGTTCATTTTGATCTTTGTTAAATATAGTTCTAATAATCTCTTTTTGGGCAACAAGAACATCATTGATGTGGTAACTATTTCCCCAAAGGATTATCCCGTAGCTTAGAATTGACTGGACAAGTGCAAAGTAAACATTTTTGAGATGATTTAGAGGCAGAAGGTTCCTTAATTTTCTAAATAAAAAAGTAAGCCTACTTAGTCTTGTGCATATATGTTGTACCTGGGAGTTCCAAGTTAGTTGGGGATCAACAATTACTCCAAGAATCTTAACATTTGAGTTGTTTTTTATAGTTTCCTCCATTTGAGGTATAGGCCGCAAGCTAAATAGCATAGACTGTGTTTTGTCCTCGTTGACAAGGAATTTATTTGCTGCAAACCATTCAGAGGTCAAACTTAGGCTACTTTCCACAGCAGCTACAAGCTGCGTTACATCTGCACCCTTACTTAGAATGGTGGTATCGTCTGCATACAAATATGCTTCACAGTTGAGGCTGAAGGGCAGGTCATTGATGGCAATGAGGAACAGGAGAGGACCTAATACTGAGCCCTGAGGTACTCCACAGTTAGTGGATAGGACAGAGGACCAGGTATTGCCTATGCAAACTGCCTGTCTTCGATCAGCAAGGTATGTCCTGAATAGGCTGAGGCTCGCACCACGGATACCATAATACTCCAGCTTTTGGAGGAGGATGCCATGGTCAACACAATCAAAGGCCTTGCTTAGGTCAATAAAAGTGGCCCAAGCAGCCTCTCGACTTTCAAAACAATTGAAGACTGTGCGGACCATGGCATCGATGGCCCCCGTAGTAGAGCGTCCAGCCCTGAAACCAAATTGTTGTTCGTTGAACAGAGCATGATACTCAAAAAAATTTCTCACCTGGTAATAAATCACATGTTCGACTACCTTAGCCAAAGTCGGTACCAGACTTTGAACAGTCTTAGAACATCTGTTTATAGAAAAAAGACACACACAGGGCAGTATCTAAACTTTCAATCAAACCACCAAATTTCTGTCAAGGAGGGGGTTGCTTACTCTCTGTTTGACAGGGCTAAGAGCATTTGCTCCAATCAGAATGAGTTAAAGGATGAAATTAAGAAAGTAGAACAGGATTTGGCTAGTAACGGATACCCTCGATCCATTATAAACAAATGCAAGAAAGATAGGGCTACGCGTGAACCTTTACAAAATCGTAAGGAAAAACTCGTCCACATGTCAATCCCGTATGTGTCAGGACTGTCGGAAAAGATCAGAAGGGTTGCTAGGAAATTTAATGTGCAAACAGCATTTAGGACACAACAAAACACGCTTAGGCAGAGTCTCGTCAAAACAAAACCCAAAAATTACACTCAGGATACTAAAAACTGTGTTTACAGAATAAATTGCAATGATTGTTCCAGGCCTTACTATGGCGAGACAAAAAGACCATTGAACATTAGAATCAAAGAACACAGAGAAAACACCAAAAAAGGTTTAGTGGAAAAATCTAAGATCGCTCATCATTGCTGGTCCGAAAATCATCGTATGAATTTTGAAGAGGCAAAAATTGTCCATAAGGAACCTCATTTTTTCAAACGTAAACTCATTGAAGCCTCATACATTAAATTAGCAGACCAACTAATCAGTCAGTCATCGGTTGAAATAAGGCCACTTTGGCTACCCATTTTGAACAAGGAACTAGAGGATAGGGAACTTAATTGTTCAATAAATAGGGAAATAACGAGTTCTCCTCAAAATTCGCACGTTATGTTAACTCGTAGTAAAACTCGTGATAGGAATAAACATAATTAACACCCATCTTGCGGCATCGTACATCGCTCCGCCATTCTGTTGGTTTTACTTTTCCAGGGACCGGAAGCCATTTCTGTTGTCTCCGTGTTTCCGATTGGTCAGCCATGTTGGTTCAGTTTCATTGGTGGAGTCATAGCGTACGGTGTTGTTAGTGTTCCATTGTGTGAGTTTTTTGTACGTAAACCTTTTATAGATTATAGTGTTTTGTGATTTGTTATTAATTGCATGTTGTATCATGACTTGACTGCTATACAGTGCATATTTTTTGACTACTACCCTCGGTAGTGTATTCCAACTTAGGTTGGGCGTTTGTGTATTGTTAGTTGTAATGTGTTAGTTAAGTTTTTTCACCTGAAGACGGGATCAGATTCCAGATCCCGAAACGTTGTGTATTGTTTTTTACTTTCGTGATGGAAAATGTACGCAATAAACCTTTGAACAACTACTAACTATAAATATATCAATCTATTTAATTTATTGTTTACTTTATGGAACATTAGATAAATAACAATTTACATTATTAACAAACATCTTTATATCTGCAATCAGATTGTTTATCTATATTTTGAAATGTTTGTATAAAGAATCTCTTGGGAGCATAACCTGTACCTCTTAACCTCTGCTCTTTGAACTGTCAAATTTAAGTGTTTACAGCTGACTTAAATTAATTTATATATTTATTTACATTCTTTCAAAATGTAAACATGAAAAATTTGGAAGCCCATGGGGCGTAGCCCAAGGGAAATATGAAAATTAAATGATATAATATTGCATTGTCATGCATTTGTGAGCTATATTTCAAATTTCAAGTCTCTAGCTTATCGGGAACATCGTCTAAAATTGATATTAAAATTTGTAGGAAAGCGAGCTAATAAAAACAAGCCCATGGGGCGTAGCCCGAAAGGAAATATGAAAATTAAATGATATAATATTGCAATGTCATCCATTTTTGAGCTATGTTTCAAATTTCAAGTCTCTAGCTCATCGGGAAGTATCAAAATTTGCAAGAAATCGATTTAATAAAAACAAGCCCATGGGGCGTAGCCCAAGGGAAATATGAAAATTAAATTGTATAATATTGCATTGTCTTCCATTTGTGAGATATGTTTCAAGTTTCAAGTCCCTAGCTCATCGGGAAGTTAGTCTAAAATCGGTTGCAAAATTTGTAGCGGACAAGAAAGTGACCTAATAAAAACGTTTTAATAAGGCCCTTTGTACTTTTTTACTCACATTGGCTGTCATTGGAAGTTTTAATCCGTATCATGATGTTCAAAACACTATCTATTCTTTTAACTGTGTTAAAAGTGGAAATAGATACTGCTTTTATAATTTTTTATATATTTTTTTAAGAATGGCTTAAATTACTGTTTGAGTTAAAGTGAAAACTTAATTTTCGTGGACTTTGGATCTTCATTGTACAATGGTCTACCAGACGGCCTAAAGTTTCTTGCATCTAGCATTTCAGTTAGAGAAAACCTTAAAGAGCTGTTTTTAAGAAATGTTTAGGATACTCCAAATTGTTTTGAAAAGCTGGTGTACCAGAGAAATGCTTTAATATAGACATTTTTATTTTATATTTATTTTTTATTATTGTTTATAGCCAGTAAGTCTCAAATATTTTTAACATTTTTAAACATGCAAAATTAAAATGAACTTAATACTTGATCAGGTTTTGCAGCCATTTTAGTTGGATAAAACAATCTGTAATACAAAATGCACAATGATGCTATTTACTGAAATGTGAGGACATTTCATGAATGTTGAGACCTTGGCCAGCAGACCGTGTTATTAAATGCAGTTGTGGTCGAACGTTTCAGTTCCACTGTCATCAGCTAGCCATGTTTATTTTTAACAGTTTTTATCAATTTTAGGGTTAAGCAGTTACCTTCTATTTTAAACTTTTTTCCCATTTAAAAGTTCCCAACTAAATAAAAATAAAAATTCTATTCCAGTAAACACACAAAACTCTTTTGATTTATAAAGTGGAAAATTCCAAATCTCGCCATTTCCACAGACTTGCTAAACTTGGTCTCGATAGGGCACATAAATTATCGATTTAAATAGTAATAATATATTTGACATTTATATAATAAAAGCTATTGACTGCCAAATATGTCAACGGCGAAATTTGTTGGGGCGGATACTGACTTTGGTGATAAATCAACTTTTTACATTGCATTCCTACGTTCAAATAATATTTCAACGTACAGGAGCATAGCATTAGAGTATTTAGAGAGTATTTAAAGTGATATACAAATCATCACAAACACCAAGTACTAAAACATCTACAAACAAAACAAGTATGATATTTTTAAAACGCTTTATTTACCAGATATATGCGATTTTGTATTTATGAAGTTTCCAACCGACCTTTAACAAGATTGGCATGTATGTTATGATACAAGAGACTTATTTTGAAAAGCTCAATTTTGTATTATTTTAAATTTCAAAATAGCGGCCTTTTCAAGTATTCATAGTCATATTCAATAAAACCTAGAGATTCTATCAAAACTTTATAGATCACAAATTTGCATTACTTTCGAAATTATATCCAACGAAACTTTAAACCACATGTTGACAAACAAAATGGTCATGGAATTTTTTATATGAAATTAAAAATAACAGCCTAGCATTTTGCGTTGTCTAAACTTAAAATCCCTATACAAGAAAATAAGTAAAAATATATTATTTATTACCTACTTTAATTGTACCACAATATACGTTCGATGCAACTTATAACATTTATTGATTTTTAAGATATTTTAAAGACCAATGTGTTTGAATCCGAGATTTTTTGTATATTGCTTCTAAATATGTAACAGTATTAATTTAGAGAAACAAACATACACCCTCATATATTTTTAAACTTGTTTATGAGGTCCATTTCAGCCCAGGAGTTTGATTTTCTAAGGACAATTAAACACGTTTCTTTTATAAGTTCCATGATTTTACTGTAGTAGCAAAGTAATACGATTTTATGCGGTAATAACTTGTTTCACATAGCCTAACACTTTGCTTAGTGTGAATCAATTAATAATACCTATTTATCAATTAAATATCTTTGGATATTTTGAATATTTAACTTATGTTGATTGGATTGAAAATAACTCAGTATAATTTTGGAATCCTCCGGCACTTACTAATAGTATATTTCATCACAAGATCTCAAAGTGACTCTTTTTGACTCGAGGTGAACTTTTACGATCGAGGCAAAGCCGAGGTTGGAAAATGAGCGAGAGTTAAAGAGACACCTTCTGTCCGTGTGATGAACTATATTTTTCATATTGCATTATTAATTAACAAACGAAGATAGAAAACGAAATAATAATTATGTAAAGATAACCCCACAAAACGACTTCCAGCTTGTTTTCAATTCCGCTAATGCAAATAAGCTGCTGTTTAGTAAGTGATTCATTTCGTCTATTACGATTGTGTTACAGTACATTGCCATCGATTTGTCAAGCCATCGACAACAATTGGATAACACCTTACCTAATAAATTAATTGATAAATAAATTCGATCGATACGATTGCCACAATCGAAATTTACAAATGTTTACAACAGCTAATTTTTACTCTCTATGGACTAAAAATGATTTTTACTCCCTAGAGAGTAAAAATGTTACTTTAGACCCGAAACGCATGCATTGAAAACGACTGTTTTTGCTGAAGTATGACAAAAAATATATTGCGTAGATTTGAACGTATTAAAAACCACCATTCAAAAGACTGAGATAGGTCTGTGTGTTACATATTACAAGTAATAAACTAATTTCATTGTAATAACTAAACTACTGTTAAGCCCGTTCAAATATAGCGTTTCGTTAACACCACATGGCAACCAGTGCTTAGAAGGGTTTAAAGTTAGCACCCATAAATCTAAAAGAACAACGTTTGTTGGATACGTTTTCATTTGGGACCGAGAAAACAATGAAGCGATTCGTTTACAAACATAAAGCCTCTGTGATGAATGGAAACATTTATTCCAAATCCTGGGAAAGTGTCTTTGTTTCAGCAAAATTGGTTCCATCCTCAGAAACTATTGACTATTGTGTTAAAACGTATATTACATTTTTTAAAGCCATGTAAAGCCTTTTTAACCCGTTTCTGTGTGATATCCTACAGTGTAATGTGATTTTAGTGTCCTAGGGTATGTTTAGTGCATGGCAATAGCTAACAACAGTATGAAATTAAAAATTTTCATTCATGGTCATGTGAGTCATGTGGCCCTTTTTAATTCTATCATAGATAAAAGGAGTATAGACACAGATACCCCACGCAATGCTAATATGTGTTAACAATTTTTCGCCCAAAAACCGACTAGATCCTAGGCGGCGCTAGTCTCGAAACCGACTAAGCGCGGTTGCCATGTCGTGCAACTCAGTCGGTCGACCGGCCAACTCAGCCGGCTGGGAGAGATTCCCTCGCCTCGCACTCGTCACAGGTTATACGCTACAGTATACAGTGCACGAACACTTCACTCTGCGTCCTAGAGCTTAAATGAAATGAGTTTTCTCTTAATAGCTAAAGCTCTCTGCACTAGCTCAAATACCGCGTTCGCGACTTCCGTATCTCGTGGAATATCTGTGTCTACTTCTTTTAATCTATGATTCTATATGCTGAAAACTAAAACTTTAGTTGCAGTAACCTTAATTTTCTTTTAATCAATCCTGATTTAACTCTCTAATATAAGTTAACGGTGTTTCATGGATTATTAAATTAAATTCTCCTTGTAGTGCTACTTCCCGGCAATCGTGTACTTTACGGTCTCATGTCTCACTTTCAGATCCATGTCACATCAGTCTAGATACTGGCTTGATAGAATTTACAGGCTTTTCAGCAACCAACATCGATGTGATTTTTTTTTAGGCAAAGGCTACGAATGCTACTCCTTGAGGTGAAGTTGCATGCTATCAACATTTAGTATTTGGAGACTTATAACTATTCTAGGTACAACAAACAACGAATTAAATTGAACAATGTATTAATATTTTTAAGTCTCAATTTTAATCAAGAATAGAAATGTTATAATTTTTAAAAGTAATAAATTTTTCTGTATTCATTCTTTAGTTAAATTTTAAAGCCACTAGTTGTACATTTATGTATTAGGGTCAGATTCTTGGCTGAGGACTGATGGTGGTTTTGGCTACATATTGTAGAACCGTACAGTAATAATTATTATGATAGCTTTAAGATGCAATAGGTAATATAGTTTATGCTATATTAAATCACTTAAACATGTAAAAAAATATTTTATTCAAATATCGGCAAACGTTTTAAAATGGCCCATACAAAGAAAATATGAAGAGTTAATTTTAATACGTCATTTTAGAATTATAGTGCTAATTAAAACTGAATGAAATAATAAATGCATGTTTTCCCCTTATTTAAATGCTACATAAAAAATGTGTACAATACACATTAATTACAAAACACACATTAAGCGAAAAAATCCAAAAATACTCATAATACATTTTTTTAGATCGAAAACTAGAAGTTTTACGATAATTACAATACATGATGTTTGAAAAAATATTTAATCAACACATTTTTAACACGTTCTTTGCATTGTTTGGCTACTCGCATTTTTGAAACATTTGTATATAATAATTAGAAACATGAAACAACATGAGAAATAATGTTCATAAAATAATTGAAAATTATCAACAATCCTAAGCCATAAGGTATCAGCTGATATCTGTAAAGTACAATAGCTTGAGATTTAGATCGTATCAAATCCATTACTAACACATTTCATGTCCACTGTCTAGCAACAATATGGGTCTGACATATGACATGTGCCAGCTGATCATGTTACATTGTAACTGACAGTATTTAATGCCGAGGTAACGTATTACATGTAGTTACATGTATTACAAGTATTACATGTTATATAGGTAGTTTCTGGTTGTATGGTGGGGCCAATTATACACATAATACAATATTACCCAATAGGATTGTATTGTTATTAATTATCTACAGATTCGTTTAAGGTATTTTCATGTTTATTCAAAACAACAAAAAAGAAGGGGGTTGTTGTCACTTGAGGGGTGATTTTTAGTTAGTTTTAATGTTAACCTATGATAATTGTGACCAAATAGAATTATTCATCTCTAAAATATTGTTTTATCTTCTGTACTATGACAACTTTGTATAATCTTTATAAAATTAAAGTTAAACATTTGGTTGACTTCAAGCACACTAAGCATTACAATTTTTTTTTTATCAAACAAGCTTAAGATTTTACAATGGAACAATAAGTTTGCAATGGCTATTTACGATCGACTCTGATCAAGAATATCTATATACAAAAATGGAAACTACAATAGTCCAAGCTACTCATTGACTTTTGTACTAGACAAAATTTTCTGGGTCAGTATAAAATCACAAAAGTAAAATCAAAAGTTTAATTTCTTCTAATTTTTAATTATAAACTTACCATTACAAACTCCATATGTCTGAAAAATATTTAGGTTACTAATCCATACTTAAAATTTAACTCTAACTACACTTTTTGATAATTCTCATATTACATACTTAGTGATATACATTTGAAGGACTTAGGGTAAATAGTAAGTTACTAATGCAAAATAAAAATATGAAACTCTAATTATTGCCAGTAGTTTGTTGAAAAACCAATAATTTAGAAAATTTGTACTTTAAACAATACTTAACATGAAAAATATATATCATGTCGATTTGTATTGCAATGCGTTGCTCAAATAAGGTGCAACATACTGTCTTTAAACATCGGAAGCATATTTGTTACACATTTCCCCACATAGAAATAAACAACAAATAATTTATTTTGGAAATAAAATAGCAGAAAATCTAATGGCTTTGCTCGTTATTAGTGACGGGCTAAGATGGGGCTGAGAGCAGAGTAATGCAAGAACCACGGGCCTTTAGTGGCGTGACGTCACGTACTAGGCCCATACCTCATACGGGAGACGTGTATCAGGTATTATAGGAGGCGGCTTAGTGGTAATGCACATTCCTCAAGGACCAATACCACAGTGAAATAAGATAGGACTTGTAATAAAAAACAATGTTTATAATTTAATACTTTTTTGTAATTTAATGGTGGGTCAAATTTGGGTTATGTATCACAATTTAATACTTGATTTAGTTTTTCGTTATTTAAAAAGTCATAAAGAATTGTTTTATATTATTAAAATAACAGCCATTGTCACAGTTTTCAAGTATATTTTCAGCTTTTACTTTATTACAAGTATTTAAAGTTTTCTGTTCATTTTAATGTTGGACTTAGTTTACATTATATTTTTTTATAGTGACAGGAAATGGGTGATACAACTTAATTTTTATTATTTCCTCAAGTACATTGAATTTTTACATGGTAGTCCACAGTTTCACCCTAATTACAAATTTTTTTATTTAATCTAAACTATATAAACACTTACAATATCATCACACAATTTCATTAAACTAATATTGTAAACCTTTAGTGTACCTAAGTGTAATTATATAATGCAGATTTGATCAAATATTCAATGTTATTCCATAGTTTGTTAACCAAACTATATTTTAGTCTAGCAAAGCAGTGAGACACATTTTATACTCAGAGTGCATGTAGGGAGGCTTGTAGATGATGTACTCCAATATACAGTAAATCAAAACTGTGGCGGCGGTGTGTTTGCAACATTCTGTATACCGTCCATTTAGTTTATTCCCTCGAAAATATTGAATTACATATTTTAACGAGATAAATTTAAATTCAGTTGGAGGAAAGGATTCGTTATTATTTTGTTTACTCTGATTATTTCTAGTAAATTTTCTGCTGAGTAAATAATTTGTTTTAAATATTTTTTGGTAAGTAAATGGTAAACTTATTTCAAGAAGAGAGTTTTTCTTGTAAAAATAGTTCTTGGTATACAGATGAGTCCGACAGATCAATATTAAACAATATTTTTATACAGGATGACAATTAAGTATTAGGACGACTTTATAACTTTAAAATGAAACGAGATATCACAAACAAATTCGGCATACCGCTACAGGTAAGCTGCTTGAGTACATGGCTATCGGATGTCACTTATAAGGGAAGGCCCATAGGGAGTAAGTTGACAAAGGTTTATATTCACGTCAAATTAAAGTCCTTTATTAGTTGAATGAAATGCCTCAAATTTGAGTTTTAAAGAGCTACTGAGGAAAAAATTGCAACCCCGTTCACTCTTTAGTAAGTACACTTTACTATTGTATGTAAATGCAGCAACTAAAGCAAATCCACTCTCTTCTTATGTAGCCATGCAATTATTGAAATATACGGCACTTCAAATGTATGCGATACTTAATTTAAATATGAAAGTTATTCGATGGAATATGCAATAACAATCACTTTTCGCTTTAAATGATAGAAAATATCCATAAAAGAACTACCTTCTGATGTGATCGTTCTGTTTTAAGGAATATATTTCCGGCCCACCCGACAGTTATAGAGATATATTGACAGTTTGGATATCCTCACTTAGATATATCAACTGTAACTACCGCGGATGATAGTTATATTGACTTCGAATAAGGTACGTAAGGACAGTGTGTATGTGCTAAGGTTTATTTATGACAATGAAATTGTCATGATTGTTGAGTCTAGAAGTTAAGATAGTACAAAAATGTGTGCTACCGATTGTCAAGTGATTTAATCCGTCAAAAGCTAATATTTTAAATATCATGTTGTGCTACAAGATTCGGAGAACATGATAGAATACGTTGAACATGATGAACAACGGTTCATATTGCCTTAAGCCGCATGAGTTAATATTCCTGTTGAAGAAAGTGTTCACGTATTTTAACGAGAATTACCTGCATGCCATACCAACTTCCATACTCCAACTTAGGGTAGCTATTTACAAATTAAGAACACTCATATAAATTGATACAGTAATATTTTGTGAAAGTAGCCACACACAGTTAAGTGTTTACAGAATTACACATCATATTATTTCCTATAGTCGCTAGTAAAAAGTAAGTAAAGAAATACATTACCTTAATTTTAAGTTAATAATAATCACAATAATGTTACATACATGAGCACAAAAATTCACAGGGATTTGGATTAAATACTTTATATAATCTTGATAACCCCTAAAGTGCCTCTCTCTAAAGAGAAATACAATGTCTTAATGCGAACAGGATATTACACCTGAAATCTCAGCACGGAAATACGAAGGATCATTAGTGAATTTAAATCATATCTTTAAGTTCATATGACTCTGCAGTCTGCTATAAACGTATTTTAAGCAATATGTTTACAATTAACTACCATATTTACACAGATCAAGAAAAATAATAATAATAAATTAATTGTTACACCAATAATCCATGTATATGTTTGTATAGTATGACTGTAAAGATTTCTATTTAACTTTTACAAAAAGTTATGTGTTTTTCATATTTTAACGCTGTTTTTATCTAAACTGATTGTCTTAGTTCTTATCATATGATTAATTTACTATATTATTGATTATATTTTGATTAATTATTTTTTGACTGCTACTCTCTATAGTATATTCCAACTTAGGTTGGGCTTTTTGTGTTTTGTTAGTTTTAATGTGTTAGAAAAGTTTTTTCACCTGAGGACGGAATCAGATTCCAGATCCCGAAACGTTGGGTAATTTTTTTACCATCGTGGTGGAAAATGTCCGCAATAAACCTTTGGACAAAATAATAAAATATTGTCATATTCAAAATATCATACAAAATAAATAATATACGATATGTTCTAACTGGATGTTTAAATCTAAAATAATGAGCTAATAGCTTTATATAAAGATGTATAAGTTCACAATGAAATAATTATTTTTTCCGTTTGTTTTAATCACTTTCATATTTATATACAAAATCATATTTTATGAAAATTACTCGAGCATGTAGTATTTTTGTATAAAAAAAAACCATTGTTACTAATCAATTATAAATATTTTATGGAATAGTTTTAGTATAATTTAGTATTTTGTAAATTTTAACCCTTCAAAGAGTATATAATTAATAGGCTAATCGAAACAATCCTAATTTGAACATCATTTGAAAACATCTTTATACACTTTAAAAGAATAACAGGAAAGGTAACAACATTTGCTTAGCTAAATAGAAAAATTATGAAAACTGTTAGGTACCGTAAGGTTATTTTTTTTACGTTGAAGTTGATGAATTAATTAAAAAAAATTAAATATATTTCAAATTTGATATCTCAAAATCCCCTTTGCAGGTAGAGATCGTCATATTCACGATCTAAGAAACTGTGTTTAGAATATCAGCGTATGCGCACAACATCGTTGTATTGACTGTGACATCATTTACCCATACCAGTAGACCCGTTTCGTCTGCTAAGCTGAAAAAAGAAAATAAAAAAATCGTTAGGCCTATATGTAATTTTATTTGGGCTTGGAAATTATTTCTTAAAGAATATATAATATAATGTACAGTAATATGTTACTGTAACAAAGTTCGGTAATTACTTAAAGCACTCTAAATTAATTGTTTAATGTCTGACAGAGTTAGTGAGTTACCTCATTTGACACCTAGAAGCTTCGATCCACCGAATCATAATTGTTAAATAATTGATAGAGTATAATTACGGCAAATTTTAATAATCCTAATAAGTTTATTTTCAAGTGCAAATAATTTCAGAAATACAACCATATTATTTTAGAAGACATTATTTAAATTTAAACAAATTTTCTAAATTACATACATTTTATTGTTATATTCATCGCTACAATAATTTATTGAGTTATTCTATGTTAGGCCAGATTTTTTTTGTTTCGTTAAATAACTATTTTTAGAAGTAAACGTTTATATTTAGATTTATTCTCAAGATTTTATTTATTTAAATAGAGATGTCTTTACCTACAAAGTAAGTTATGGTAGAAAATTAATACGAAAAAATATACAAAGTAGGTGTGATGAAAAATATATCTTTTTGAAAATAATTGGCAATACAGCTTGACAAAAACTATGTTAATAGTCGTGATGGTTTCATACGTCGGATAAAAACCACAAATATTTTACAGGCCGTTAATATTACTCTTATGTTACATTTTGACATTGCAACCACATAATTTACATCACTGTGGAAATAACCCCTTTAATCCCTCCATATTTTAGGGATTGTTGTAATAAATCAATTATAGTTTTCAATATTTAAATATTAGTACAGGTAAAATAATACAAAAACACTCCATATAAACAACAAATTTGTACATTCATGAAATTTCACCCGTAAGTTACTAATAATATGAGAAATAAAGATCCGATGAGTCCCCAAAATTTTGGGCGTCCTAAGGCCCTTTTTGGGGCCCTTTTTGTTCCGAAGGGCCCTTGTTCCTGAATAATTTTGTTTTAACGTTTAAGGTCGAGTGAGGTGTGGTTTTCGATGGTTTTAGTTATTTTAAATCGATTGGGAGTAGTTTTAAGTGTATTAAACCACTCCATACAGGGTGATTCGAAATATAAATACTTTTTACGATATTTAAAGATTTATCCATAAAGTAATAAAATTAGTTACCTCCATGCTCTATATAAAAGGGGATTATTGAAAATAATTTTAATTCTTTACTACGTAAGGGAAAAGGATCACAAGGAGTAAGAGAAAATATTAAATACCCCCGTCACAGCAAACCTGCAGACTAAGCGAATTTTCATTTGCCCGATTTTCAATTAAATCTAAAATAGCATTGAGTTTAATGAATACTTAGGTTTGCTGCTACAAGGAGGCTAATAAAGTGTGTTTATAGTACAATATTAATAGCCTAGTATAAAACAAATGAATTTGACAAGTTTTATTGAGACATATCGATAAACAAACAAACAAAATCATTTTACACTATTCTACATAAGAATAACATGGAATTTTAAATTTCTAATTTTTGAATTTCATCCGTAACTAATACACTTACAAAACACGTTAATATACTAAATTATTTGTTTTCTTTAAGCTCTTTAAAATGCTCTAGAGAAAAATTGGGAAACTTTTTGTTTTGAGGGTCAAAGATTACAAATTTTTACCACATAAAACCTTGTTCCATGGACCGATTATGCCGGTTTTGTTAAAATTACTCGAGTTATCATGTTTACGGACACGTATATAACATGGATATATTATATTATATATATATATGTATATAAACACATATATAATATTTTGAGTGGATGGTGCTTTAGGCTTATGGGGTATCGAAATGAAAACGTAAAACGGTTTCGGGTCTATGTTTTACCATAAGACCTTCGGTAATAGCTTATTTTTTATATGGGAAGTTAATGGGGGATAAGTTATCCCCCTTAAGGGGGGTTAGGTTATATGGTGGGTAAAAGGGTATGGATTATGTTTTACACTATAACATAATAACATTAGGTTACTACGCAAAAATTTCAACTTTTAATATGGTGTGAATAATCTTTCAATGTGTTTTTATGCAAATCTATTAAGACCAATTTCAAATTGATATGTATTTTTCTTAGGTAGTTATATAAGTTATTTTTTAACATTTATTAAAAATTAAAACAATTGTATTAGTATAACACCTTACATTACATATTAAAATGACTTAAACTAAAAATTTACATAAACTAAAGCTATTTTTCTACAATTTCCGTAGTATCTCTCTTTACAATTTCATAATCACAATAATTATTCTCAGACGATTCATTAACAACATTGAAAACATGGACAATTATTGTCCATCTTTACCGATTTTGTCCAAGTTGGTGTTCAAGCGGGATTCCCCTTTACAAACCTTGCATATTGCAGAACAGGCAACACCAATCTTAAAGCACGAACAATGTGGTGCAAAAACACCTTTCATACATACTGACGTTTGCAACTTGTATCTTAAGTTCCTCAAAACTATTTTCAATCAATACAAGTATGGTTGTCTTTGATGGTTATGACGGCCAGGACAGCACTAAGACATCAGAGCAGCATTGTCGGTACAAGCATTTTTGTCCTGAACAATGGGAACGAGGTTTATGGGGTAAAAATTAAGTTTTCTCATTTACTTTACCCTCAAAACACAAAGTTTCCCAATTTTTCTCTAGAACATTTTAAATAGCTTAAAAACAAATAATTTAGTATGTTAACGTGTTTTTGTATGGTTATTAGTTACGGATAAAAATACTAAAATTGTAAATTTAAAAATTCCCATTTTGTTCATATGTAGAATAGTGTAAAATGATATTGTTTGTTTGTTAATAGATATATCTTGATCAAACTTGTCAAATTTATTTGTTTCATACTAGGCTATTAATATTTTACTATAAACACACTTTATTAGCCTCCTTGTAGCAGCAAACCTAGGTAATCGTTAAACGCAATGCTATTTAGATTTAGTTGAAAATCAAGTAAGTAAAATGGAAATTTGCTAGGTCTGCAGGTTTGTTGTGACGGGGGTATTTAATATTTTCTCTTACTCCTTGTGATCCTTTTCCCTTACGTAGTAAAGAATTGCAATTATTTTCAATAATCCCCTTTTATATAGAGCATGGAGGTAACTAATTTTATTACTTTATGAATTATTTTTAAATATCGTAAAATGTATTTATATTTCGAAACACCCTGTATGGAGTGGTTTAATACACTTAAAACTACTCCCAATCGATTATAATAACTAAAACCATCGAAAACCACACCTCACTCGACCTTAAATGTAAAAACAAAATTATTCAGGAACAAGGGCCCTTCGGAACAAAAAGGGCCCCAAAAAGGGCCTTAGGATGCCCAAAACTTTGGGGACTCATCGGATCTTCATTTCTCATATTATAAGAAACTTACAGGTGAAATTTCATGAATGTACAAATTTTGTTGTTTATAAAACCCTATTTTACCTGTACTATATGTGGTAAGTGCAAAGTAGGGTGTTAATTCAGTTGTACAATAACTAAAACAATTATTAATATTATTACTTTTTTTAAGCTTGTACTTGCATTTCATGTTAATTATGAAAAATATAATTATGCTAACTATACAACGGTTTAAAAAAACCCCGATACAAAATGTCCCAC
This sequence comes from Macrosteles quadrilineatus, assembly GCF_028750875.1. Lineage (NCBI taxonomy): Eukaryota > Metazoa > Arthropoda > Insecta > Hemiptera > Cicadellidae > Macrosteles > Macrosteles quadrilineatus. The sequence goes on along the minus strand of NW_026542596.1, from coordinate 102,480,754 downwards.
AAGCATTTCACTTTAGAAATCTATAATTGAAAACATTTAAAAATTTAGAAATTAAACATGTTTAACAGTATTTAGCTTTTTAACACATATTCGTATTAGCTTAAAATGCGAACCATATTCGATAAACCCCGGTTTAAAATTGAAAAGCTATTTACATCGTGATGGATGATATATTATAAAAATATTGTGTACAAAAATAGATTCCGTGACCTTTAATTGACAACATGAAAAGTGTCTTCCTTATAATACATACTGTTATAGGAAACTTTGCATAATTTAAATAGATGATCTTTTAAATAAAAGGTCAAATTGGTTTAGATCGATTAAACGTAAAGTACTTTTTTGTAAATTTCAAGAGAAGAGGCATTCATTAGTCCCATTGTCTGAGAAAGACGGATAAACTTAGACTGTTATTTACTTACTGCAGTGCAACTGTATGTCTTATTTGATCTGACTCTGAATCCAATTACATCCATTTTGTCTCGTAATTACATTCATTGTTAGCTCTACTCTTAATCGAACTTTTCAATGACTATTAAAAATACAAATTTTAAACGTAAATATAATTTACCTACGACCGTTTTTTTCTTTAATTAGCCGTTTCAGTTCGGTTCTTAGAATTGAAAAGTTTCACATAACAGCATTGTTTGCTTTCATAAAAGCATAGTTTTACTCATGTCAACGGGCCAATGAGGTTCAAGAATTGAGAGAGAAGAAGTAAAATTGTAACGATTCGAACTTCTAATCAGCTGTTCAGGCCAATTTAATTGTTGAGTGGTGCAACTAGTTGTTGGTATAATGTTTCGTTGTATCACTGTCAGTAGCAATGAGAGGTTAAAAAGTTTCTTAGAAGTTATGAGTAGTGATATTTAGTAATTAAAACACTGTAGTAGGTAAAGTAGTGTACGCAACTCGCGTAAATAGTGTTAACGACACTCGTAGAAGTTTTTAAGGCACTCGCCAAGGTTCGTACGTAAAATGTTTTACTCGTGTCGTTAACACTATCTTTACGCAATCGTTGCGTAAACTACTATTTAACCCGTACATATGAATCTAAACTGTAAATGTAAATTTAAAGTTTTAACATTCGGCTTGGTTCAGTGTTATCGTAATGATTGATTAATTTAAATGATGTAGGTGGTAAATAATTTACAAAACAGTACTAGACTTGTCATTTTTATCCAACCAATTTTACATTATACATATATATATGATTTACAAAACATTTAACCATCTTCAAATATACCTGTAACAATAATCATATAAATAAACCAACAATCCAAATACAACATACCATGATAGTCATGTTTACACACAATTACAGTGAATTATCTGAGGTTTGGACATGACGAGTCCACATACCGTCACTAATGAATACCACTGATGGGACATTCCACTACATTCTGCCTTAATTCAAACAATAAAAAATAATAGAATGAAACAATTTTGGGGTAACTCAATATGTATCTTAAACCAAAACACTATGCAACCGTTGTGTTAGAGCAACCATTTGTAAAATCGTTCTATTTGTAAAATGTAAATTCAGTAAATATTTATTTAATATATTTCCTACTCTACATGGTACATTTCATCTGTAAACCAGTAAGAAACATGTTCTACTCAGTGTATATAATGCAGAAACCCACATAGATGATGTTTCCCAATATACAGTAAATCTAGACTGTGGTGAGGGTGTATTCGTTATGTATACCGTGCATTTAGAATATTCGTACCAAAATAGACTGAGTGAGCTGAAGTAATGTAAAATTAGAAGTTGTGTTAAAACAAACATTACTGTAATTTCATGTTTTAGATTCAGACAATAATAAAAGATTTAAACACGTTCCATGATTGAATAAAAACAACATTATAAAACTGAAAGACTCGGCAATAGTTTTACTTGATAAATTAACAAAATTATCTTTAATTTGTAATGATGTTTTTTGGTTAGGCTATTTATCATTCAATCAAATTCAAACCTGAGAAAAAAATATTTTCGCAAATAAAACTAAGTCTTGTAAAATCTGATAGAGTAAAATTTTACTTGGTAATTTACTTTTATCCCTAATTTAACTATCATTTCTCATAAAGCTCTTATTTTTGCAAGCAGTCTTTGCAATGCCATCCTCACCTTAAGGTTTTTCAGGATTTTCCCTAATATCTGTTTTATATATCTTGCTTGTGCCTGTTTTCTAATCGTTCTATTGTAAACATCCAACCGATTTATTCTTAATCCAAAGAGATACTTTGTTCTTATAAGTTAAAATATAATAGACGGGGAAACTCATACAGGAGCTGTTTTTAATGCGGAAGCTTAGCCAGTTTAGTCGAAGAGCATAATTATTACAACGACTGTTTTACAATGAGGCTAATCAACGTGGTTAAAGATCTAATAATGTAATGTCTTAAGATATGATTAGGTTTTATTAAGATTATTTTTCTTTTATTGTAGCATAGCATGGTGAACCCTGTTGTAGAAGTATACGTTACACGTCATAACGTTTTGAACGAATGGTATTTTTGGCCTCTGGGGACATCAACATGAAAAAGTGAATCGGCCCCTTAAATAAGGTCTTATCATGCCATCTACAGCAATAGCTATTTCCCTATAGGGAAATTTGCTAATAAACAAAAATGTTCACACCAAAAGTGATTATTGCTAACCGGTATATCAATAAAATGAGTAGTCATATAAACGTGAAATAATTTTCTTTACATTTTTTTTACTAAATATGATTTTGTAGGAGGCCACCAAATCAAGGCAAAATATTTCATAGTGTACAGGAAACAGATTTTAAAGTAAACAAATGAAAATTAATTAAAATGAAGACAAATGTATGCTGAATTTACACGATACATTGCTAAATAACGTAGATAGTTATAACACTACGGGTAGTTAGTAATACCACTAAGTCCCACTGGTTATAGAATTTAAATTCACTTAAAAGCCTTCGTATGCCGGTACTAAGACTTAAAGTGTTTCCTTGTATCTTCATTGTATTTCACAATAAGGAAAGTTACTTTGAGATTTCTTGGGATACCTATCCAACTAAGTAATAATAACATTTCCCCAATTGAAGATTATTGTTTGTTGTTTAGGTTGTATTATTTAGATAAGCTTTTTTCAAACCCCCCACCCTGGCTGTATAATAAAAACAATAATTCTAAAATGAAATATTATTTACATTATTGGTCTAAATCATTTGACAAAATAATAAAATGTTCTGGGACTAAGTAAATCATTTGGAAATAAAAAAGTACACTTTCTCATTATCCCTTGACTTAATAACTCCTGATTGAGCTATTTTCAAGGATCTAAGAACATTTAGATCACACAAAATAAGTGAACAACGTGTGAAATAATTTCATGCCCCCTTTGACAAGTTTATGCTCCCCTTTAACAAATACAACAAACAAAATATTAATGCTTCCTTTTAGGCAACTTAAACGACCAAATAGTTTAATTGAAATGATAGTTTAGGCTATATTATTTTCTTTAAAGTTATTGATCTATTTATTATTAAATATCTTGGAGAAGATGACCCATTACGATTTGGACACTTCATGACTTTTTCATGATCTTTATCTTCCGGTTCACATACATAAAAATATTATACACAAGAAAAGTGTATGAATTGAAAAAAAATGGTTTGAGAATAAATTGAATTTATATGTTAAATAGCTTTAAACATTTCTGATAATCTATCACCAATTAAATTATCAAAGTTAAATGCAATAACATTTCAAACTGTATATGTTATTGATATTCGCTAACATCTCATTTTCTATTTGCGATTTTTTGTGGTTAACAGACCTGAATAAAATGTCATTGGCAGATACAACACACTCATTCTACTTTTACATTCTCGTTTATATTCATAGTAAATGCAGTGTTATAATAGTCAAAGCTGAAACAGAGGTAGGTTTACTATTTAATGTATAAATTTATAAGATTTGCACACAACAACCAATAACATACACATCAACATACATTTTTGTATGGGGAGATTTACAAAAGGAATCTACGTCAATACTTCTCTTAGAAAATTATGTTAGGAGCCAACCAAGATCCGAGTTAACAATATTACTGAGAGGATCTCCATTCATACTTAACTTAAAATACCTACTTTGTATGGTCGCCATTTCATCGAAAAGTATTAAATTATTAAAGTATTCAAAGGGAAAATATTGATTATAACAGTAAATAATTTTACTATTTGAAGGAAAGGTCAGTTTGGAGCCATAGAATCTTTCAAAACCATAATGGATAGGTATCCTCTAATTCAGCCAACAGGACGTCTAAATGAGTGTACGATTACACCAAGTTCTTTTGGTGGAATAAATAATTTCATTTTTAAAGTCTTATATCTTTCTCTCTACTGTTTAAAAAATACTTTTAAAAAGTAAAAAGAAATGCTAATATATTTCACTATATCTAAAAGGCATAACTTTGTTTATTGTAAAATTGACGATCTGTTGAACAATCTGCCAACTGACATTTCATAGTAGCCATTTTACAATGGAATATAAACCAAGTCAATGGCGAGGAATGGACATTAGCCACGGTGAATCACATTAACAATGGTTTATGGGGCAACGCCATCAAACTGTCGACACAATAACACATTTGTGGTGATGGAAAAACTTGGGTAAATATCAGATTTAAAAGTTGTATTTAGTGTCATCAAATTGCGTGATTACGAGTGGTTAAATTTCCTAACTAGTTTGTATATTTTGTATTCATTTATAAACATTTAACTTCTGTTAATTAAGTTAAGATGATAGTATTATTATTTGGATTTGATAATATATTAGAAATAATGAACAAGGAAAACACACGTGAAAGTATATCATACATATTTGAGTTACTTTCAAGTTCTGAACTTGGATTAATATAATTGTTTTGCCGTTTCAAATTGTGTTATAATCTGTGTTATAATTGAGCGTTATAACTTTTTCAACATATTATTAGTGTATAAAATATTCAACTGATTAAGGATTATGGAAAACGAACTGGTTTAGTGGGTAGAGGGAGATATTAGATTTTATCTAAAAGATATTGCCGCAACACCTAGGTAAGGTTAGGTTAGGTTGGGTAAGGTTAGGTTAGGTTGAACGTTGCATGTAGATGGAATATATCACAGAGGCGGTGGCAATCTGTTCCTTACCTAAACATGTACTCGTGATCAGGAAGGCTTTGCAAATATTGATATCAGTTTAACGTTGCGTGTAGATGGAATATATCACAGAGGCGGTGGCAATCTGATCCTTACCCCCAACATGTACTCGTGATCAGGAAGGCTTTGCAAATATTGATATCAGTTAAACGTTGCGTGTAGATGGAATATATCACAGAGGCGGTGGCAATCTGATCTTCAGCCTCAACATGTACTCGTGATCAGGAAGGCTTTGCAAATATTGATATCAGTTGAACGTTGCGTGTAGATGGAATATATCACAGAGGCGGTGGCAATCTGATCCTTACCCCCAACATGTACTCGTGGTCAGGAAGGCTTTGCAAATATTGATATCAGTTAAACGTTGCGTGTAGATGGAATATATCACAGAGGCGGTGGCAATCTGATCCTTACCCCCAACATGTTCTCGTGATCAGGAAGGCTTTGCAAACATTGATATCAGTTGAACGTTGCGTGTAGATGGAATATATCACAGAGGCGGTGGCAATCTGATCCTTACCTTAACATGTACTCGTGATAAGGAAGGCTTTGCAAATATTGATATCAGTTGAACGTTGCGTGTAGATGGAATATATCACAGAGGCGGTGGCAATCTGATCCTTACCTTAACATGTACTCGTGATAAGGAAGGCTTTGCAAATATTGATATCAGTTGAACGTTGCGTGTAGATGGAATATATCACAGAGGCGGTGGCAATCTGATCCTTACCCCCAACATGTACTCGTGATCAGGAAGGCTTTGCAAATGTTGATATCAGTTGAACGTTGCGTGTAGATGGAATATATCACAGAGGCGGTGGCAATCTGATCCTTACCCCCAACATGTACTCGTGATCAGGAAGGCTTTGCAAATGTTGATATCAGTTGAACGTTGCGTGTAGATGGAATATATATCACAGAGGTGGTGGCAATCTGATCCTTACCCCCAACATGTACTCGTGATAAGGAAGGCTTTGCAAATGTTGATATCAGTTGAACGTTGCGTGTAGATGGAATATATCACAGAGGCGGTGGCAATCTGATCCTTACCCCCAACATGTACTCGTGATAAGGAAGGCTTTGCAAATATTGATATCAGTTAAACGTTGCGTGTAGATGGAATATATCACAGAGGCGGTGGCAATCTGATCCTTACCCCCAACATGTACTCGTGATAAGGAAGGCTTTGCAAATATTGATATCAGTTAAACGTTGCGTGTAGATGGAATATATCACAGAGGCGGTGGCAATCTGATCCTTACCTTAACATGTACTCGTGATCAGGAAGGCTTTGCAAATGTTGATATCAGTTGAACGTTGCGTGTAGATGGAATATATATCACAGAGGTGGTGGCAATCTGATCCTTACCCCCAACATGTACTCGTGATAAGGAAGGCTTTGCAAATGTTGATATCAGTTGAACGTTGCGTGTAGATGGAATATATCACAGAGGCGGTGGCAATCTGATCCTTACCCCCAACATGTACTCGTGATAAGGAAGGCTTTGCAAATATTGATATCAGTTAAACGTTGCGTGTAGATGGAATATATCACAGAGGCGGTGGCAATCTGATCCTTACCCCCAACTTGTACTCGTGATAAGGAAGGCTTTGCAAATATTGATATCAGTTAAACGTTGCGTGTAGATGGAATATATCACAGAGGCGGTGGCAATCTGATCCTTACCCCCAACATGTACTCGTGATAAGGAAGGCTTTGCAAATATTGATATCAGTTAAACGTTGCGTGTAGATGGAATATATCACAGAGGCGGTGGCAATCTGATCCTTACCCCCAACATGTACTCGTGATAAGGAAGGCTTTGCAAATATTGATATCAGTTAAACGTTGCGTGTAGATGGAATATATCACAGAGGTGGTGGCAATCTGATCTTCTGCCTCAACATATTCTCGGCACACAACCATCACATGTTGTGTTTCACACTGTGTTGTGGAGAAAGAAACAAAATGTTAAAATGGTCTTCGAATACAAAAGAATGCCTAACAGGTGATACTTTTTGGAAACTTTAGGCCATTTTACATCTTTGTGAAGTTGTGAATTGTTTTTTGATATACAAAGATTATTTAACTTGAGAGTGTCAAATAGATAGATATATAAATCTGATAACAGTATTAGTTATTGCTAGTGGCTTGTAGGGGCAATAGCCCCTATATATATGTAATATATTCTAATAATTAATTTGTACAAATTATTTGTCTCACGGGTTACCGTACCCTAACTTGAATTCTCGTTTAAATTTTTGTATATTATAATAATGTATAATAGTTATCACATACCTGCATAATTCATTTTTGTCTGCTCTGTTTAGGATAAAAATTCAAAAGGACTCTTCATGTGGTGTGATTATAACATAAATTTTCTAATCATAATACAACAAAAGAGCATTTCCAATAACAATCTTCATGACTATTAATTAAATATATATACATTTCTTTGAATATAGACAAATTCACTTAGAAAAACACAACACATAGGGATAATGTCATCTTCCGAATTGTAAAATACTAATTCTGTAACAAAATCTCTCTGAAAACAACATTTTTTGTATAATATCCATTTTGGTCCATTCCTTGGTCTCTATTTGGTTTTATTACTATTTTAACGTCATCTGGCCGCTTTACCCGGCTAAAAGCAACATAAAGTTGACCATGGGTAAACACTGGTTTTTCCAAATAAATGCCAACTTTTGAGAATGTTTGGCCTTGCGCTTTATTTATAGTAATAGCAAAAGCTAATCTCAATGGGAATTGCATCCTTGTAAATTTAAAGGGCATATTAGGATCTGTAGATATTAGTTTTATTTTTGGCATGAAAAATATGTTCCCTTTGCCTACTCCAGTAATTACTTCTAACCTTACACTTTTTTCAGACATACCCAACACAACCAATCGTACTCCATTAACTAATCCAGACCCTAGGTTCTTATGAGCATCACTATTGAACCAACTTTTAAAACTAATTTGTGTGGTGGCATTCCAGATGGTGTAATTGAATTTATAAACTCAATTGGTATGTTCAACCTCTCTGTAGGGTCTTCTGAAACTACTTCATCATTACTGTAGTATTCCTTATAGTCTCCTTCGATGATTTGTAATACTTCTTCATTTAAATTATCACATTGTTCATTTAAAGGACATATAATTATTTGATTGGAGTAGTTTTGAATATTTTCTGGATTTATTGAGTTGCCATAAACATGTTGTACAATTGCACAATCAGAGAGAACAAAGTTATCAGGAATGTCAATTGCCGGTTTTGCCCTATTGCTCTCTAAGGTTCCATTACCTAAGCGTAGAAGCCAATCACAAAATGCTGTTTCATTTTCATTTGCACGCATGTTTACTTTCAAATGCACTATAGTTACATGTTTCCAAATTTTACTCCTCTGAAGACATTCTTCAATGATCTGTACCTTGTTAGATAGTGGCACCACAGGTAATACTTGCCTGAAGTCACCTCCAAAAAGTACTACTTTACCTCCCATTGGCACCTTGAAGAGATTGGAATCCTTACATTTCATAATATCTCTCAATAGACGATCTATGCAATCAACCGCAGTGGCAGGAACCATGGAAGCTTCATCTATTATTATAACCGCAGAATCTCTCAAAGTAGATGCTCTTTCAGAATTTACCTTAATCATTGAAACAGATGATTGCTGTACAGGTACGGGGAGTCCAAATAAACGATGAAGCGTGGTTCCTCCATCTAAAAGTAATGCCGCTATTCCAGTCCAAGCACCTGCCAATGCAATCTCACCTCTTCCTCGGATTATATGTAGAAGACACGAATATACAAATGTTTTACCACTTCCACCTGGAGCCTCTAAGAAAAACAGTCTTTCCATCGTATTACCTGATATCGCACTGAGAATTCTATCAACAACAGTTTTTTGTTCACAATTTAGTTTGGAGTACATTTCGGCACCTCGTACAGACTCTTCATGTACGTTGTAAAAATTAATCAAAAGGTTTGTGTTTCTTGGTACTGGTAAATTGAGGCTGGCACAATCGAATCCGTTTTCTCTAAGAATGGTGTCTATTTGTTGCAAAGCTGCATTTTCAGCCTCATCTACACTCATTTCATGGAAGTCCTCTATGAATTTGTCTTTAAAAGAAGTCCAAAGCATCAATGGTGATGTTGGCTCACAGAAACAACAAATGTATGCGAATAAATATCGTAACTGTTTTGGCTTTTGACTATTTTTTAATTCCTCTAAACAACGATTCCACTCTGCATCGTCAAGAAGGAGTCCCCTTGCAACTGCAGCTTCTTTAAAAGAATCATATGCCATCCCATTGTAGAATCGTAGATCATCAAATGATGTAGCTCCCCTAACATGCAGAAGTGAAATACGTAAGTAAAATCTGTTTGGGTCATTTGGCGCTACGTTGTACAATCTGCCTATTACTTTCGATCCACATCTTTGACGACGTACCCATTTGTTTGAAACAAACCTGTAGTGCTGTGGAATATCTGCATATAAATATTCACGTGCATTGAGATCTCGATTGTTTAAATCAAACCATGCTGTCAGTGTTGTGTAATTATCCACCGAAGTTTGAAGAGCATCCTCTTCATTTCCAGCACTGAAGTAAACATTGTGATACCCTTCTTCATGAACAGCTAAGCGAATTATTGTATGAGATTGTTCATGCATTTCATTTGAGTGTAGGCGCCAAATACCCTCATGAGAACTAACATACCGCATATTGGCAAAGCGGATTGTTTCATCAAAGTTCATCATATCATTCTGTACACTATTTACAAATTCTAAGCAAGCTGAGTCATATCCTTTATATACATATTTAAATAAGTATTTTACTGATCGGACACTCGAGCAAACTTCAACGTTTATGTGAGCGTTATATTTCATCAATAGATACGGATTATATGGCACAACATCTCTACTATCAACCTGGTGAACCTCCTTTTGGGCTGTGATAGCATTGTTTTGTCGACGATAAAGTGGATACCCATTGTTGTTCTCAACTGTTTCATCCAAGAACTCTTTAGGATATTTTTTTGAACATTTTCCATCCTTCATGCAAGGTGCATTGAGATTTCGCACTCCGCATGGTCCATGAATCATGTTACGAACTACAATGTCATGAAGCCTTGGAAACTCATTGGGATTAGGTATCTCTGCATAGACACATTGGTCTATTTGTGCTGGTTCACGAAATTTGGATTCTTCGTCCAGAATTATAAGCATATGGCAATGGGGTAAGCCACGTTTCTGGAATTCTATTACATACACATAAGCAATAACATTTCCAAAGACGTTGTTCTTTAGTAGATCCTTTTTCAATTCATTCAGTTTGCATCTAAATACTCTGGAAACAATATCTGGGCGATCATCTGGAGTTTCATTGTCTTTAAAGAAAAAGAGAGTATTTCTGTCCAATTAGGGTTGCATGTCATTGTTATAAACAAATCTGGCTTACCGTATTTCTGCACGATAGCCATTGCATCTTGATATCGCTGAGTCATGTTACGCGCACTTCCTTCAAATGATGATGGCAAGACAACAATTTTACCCGCAGTTACATTTTCTAACTGTGCTCTGTTCAACACAAAATCTTGCAATCCACGGTAATGTTCAACTCTGAGCTGTGATTGGTGGTGTCTTACATAATTGAGTCTATCACTTTCAACTCTTGTGTACAAATCGACAATATATTGTTGAAATAATTTTTTTGCAGCATGGATATTTGAAAATCCTACCCGAACAGCAAGTCTATAGCATGCAAATTGTAGCATAGTCAGTTTTTCACGCATTCTTTGTCTTCGTTGCCCATTGTGAGTCATTTGTGGGTCCCATCCGGGTTCTCCATTTGGAAACAATAGTGGATATAGCATTGTGTCACAATGTGGGCTCAATACTGATAAAAGCTTAGGCCCGCTTTGGCGGTTATATATTACTACATGGCGATTGTGCGGGGGTTCACCTTCTTCAGAATTGAACACTCCGGCGATTTCATCTGCGGTGGGTTTGTTGAATCGCCTCAGATCCATAGAAATGCTATCTACAAACCTTAATGCGATGCTTTGATTGCCTTCATTTGTCATAATTTCGGAAGCTTTTTTATAGGATTGTGAATAAGGGTTATCTGACAATATGTCCGATAATCGTGTCACTATTTCCAATTTGAGTTCACTATTTTCAGGTCTTTGTAGTCTAATATTGTTTGCAAATGCAGTATCCAAGAAATATAATTGTCCATATGAAGGGGTTTGTTCAATTGGTAATAAGTCTGAAATATAACGGTGAATTTGCCCCTGTACCTTAAAACAATATGGTCCGTTACCTGGTACTTCTTTTTTTGTTGCCGAAAGAGATGCAAATGCCATAGCGCTATTGTACTGTCTTATATTTTTCATAAAATGGGCATTATTAAATAGTTCTTGCAGCTCATTGTTATTTTGAGGCTGTGGTAGGTGTATTAGGCCATTGTGGCAGCATGAGTTGTAGTGTCCACTTGTCGATTCATCAATGAAGTGCAATGCACCACAATGAATGCACTCATCGTTCATTGGTCCTAAGCTGTGCAACGCAATTTCATTTAAAAGTGGTAATCTATACACAGGAATAACTTCATGTTCATCCGGATGCTCATTTATTCTTCTTCCATTTATATCGCGCCAAATCTGGCGCCTGTTGTTCTCATTTCGAGGAACAATACCTCTGCGTGGCGGCCTACCCCTGCGTGGTAGTCTTCCAACATTATACATTATTAATCTATTATAAAGTGTTAAGTTTAAAAGTGTCAAATTGTTTGTTTAAAAGATTTGATCTAGCCTAATTTTCACATTGTGTTGTTTACTACTTCACTATTTTTACAATAACAAAATAATACAAATTTTAAAAGTGTCAAATTGTTTGTTTAAAAGATTTGATCTAGCCTAATTTTCACTTTGTGTTGTTTACTACTTCACTAACATTTTTACAATAACAAAATAATACACATTGAGGTGTGGTTATAATTCTTTCAATTTATATAATCACAGCTGTTTTTACACTAAAAGACATAAAATTGGGAATATTCTATTTCAGCTTTATTATAATAGTTTACTTATTACAGTACATATTACATACTACCTTTGACTATTAATACAACTTCTGTAGCCAATAGTCAATGATATTACCATATGCTTTAAATAAAGTTAAACCACATGTTTTAAAGTAAACAAAGCAGACATGACCTAGATTCCCATGCTATTTAAATGTGAATTATTTTATTCTGTAATAACCTTTTGGTGCATAATTAAGAAAAATGAATATTTTTCCCCAAAATTTCATGCCCAGACCTTTAAAATGAGACCTCTCCCAGCTTTCTACGGCCTCCAGTTCGCTCACAATTTCATTGTAAAATTTTGGGCTTACGGAATTAGATATATAGATTGATACATTAAATATATCAACTAATTAAAGTTTAAAGTAATAAAGTAACTGTCAAGAACTTGTCTTAAGTTACTATGCAATCATGTGCAAACTTAAGATCTATTTATCACACTAGAAAACATTTTATTTCTAACTTTATACAATACGTGGATAGTTCAATTTCTGCATCTGATTTATAACATTTTTTTCATTCTTTGAGTGCAAATTATTTTATTGTTTTTAGATAAGGAAGCTTCCAAAAGCAGAGAGACCTCTAGGTCTAAGAGACATATTCTTCTTAATAAATTTTTTACAGCGGTTCTTTGTTCACTTTATCATCGGTTTTAAAATGCATAACATAAATAAATTCATAAACTACCAAAATTTTAACTAACTTGCTCACGAGCTGATTAATGAATCAGCTCGTGAGCAAGTTAGTTAAAATTTTGGTTAATGAACTCACAGTTGTAATTTTTACTAATTATTGATACTTTATATCATGAAAACCAAAAGAGTACGGTATTTTAGTTAACTGTATGTATAAGATAGCTTTTTTCACCAATTTCAATTTTAAATAAAAACAACATCTATTTGTTGACTGGCCTTTCAATCCTAAGAAACTCTTAGAAGACTCGTCCTGCGTTTCTTCAAACTTTTGTCATCTTCTTGATTATCTTCATTCAAAGTTTTCTTTTTCAATGCCCAAAGGAGCCTCGCGATCTCTTAATGAAAAAGATTTTTTCGTCAAGAACGATAGCACTGCCACAAGCCAAACAATAGTTGTTATTTTATCATCTTACTTCAGTCTGTGCTTATAACAAGAATACATAATGTATTGGTTGCAATTACCCAGTATTATATTACAGAAATGTTAAGTTATTATTTAATGTATTTTAACATAATCCGTGTAAACCATCAAAACCACCTGTATTTTTGTATCACTCGTTTATTATCAATACTTGACATTTTCTCATAATAATATAAGTTTTTAAGGATCTTCTTCTCATACCTATCAGTGAAGTATAGTTTAATATTTAAAAATTTTTTAATACTCTAATATGCTAAAATCAGTAAGTTCATGTTTTAAAAAGTCACATTTATATTGTGTGGTTGGTTAGTTAGCATTATATTTTTACTTTCATTCTTGATTTACTTTTAACTAAGAAATGCAAATTATTGTATTTGAGTTTGTAATTGGAAATAAATTCAACTTTGCTCAAGAAAACATAGTTATGATGTTTGAACAAAACCAAGAGGAGATAACCTATTACCTGGTTTATCTTAGTTTTGTTTATCACTTTACACAACCGTGTTCATTTTTCATAAATTTTGTTGCGTGAAGTATGTTAATCTCTTGACAGTATAATAATTTCTTGAATGGGTAGTAACTTTAAGCTTTTGTCAAGATGGATTTTTTTTATAGTCATTGTATTGTGTAAAATATACCAATATAAGAACATTATTGAAGTTGTGGTAGCTGCTTCTATAGCGTTGATGAAGCTAATACCAGCATGTACAGTTCGAATAAATTTGTTTCAATGTAAAGAGTAAATTTGCATTAAGTGTACAACGTTTAATTTTCCTTGAAATCCAAAAGAAGATAAGCTTACCACAATATTTGCTAGAGAAAACATCGGAACGAATAGATTGCGTAATATAGTCATAGCCAGAGAGCATATAACCTAAAATGGGCATTACCTGAATGAAAAATAATGTTAAGCTCACAATAAATCAAATAAAGAACATGTAAAAAATTAATTACGATATAATTTCTTCATTTAGAATTACCGTGTGATCATTTATTTTGTAAGGTGATTAAATTTCGAATCAATTCTCATGGACCACGAGTCTAAACAAAAAATTATTTTAAAAAATTATTTGAACAACTAACTGTATTATATATTAACCATACCATTATCGAGTACTGTTTAAAAAGGTTTGCTATTATTTTACATAGACTAATAGCATATCTGACATCATACTTTAAAACGTTTCTTTTGAAATATACCTTTGATCGAGATTCTTAATGTTTTAGTGGTAACGTAATAAAATATTCATAAAATAAAAATAAATTAGTTATAAAAATTACAAAATAAGTTAATTGTTTTTTACTTTGTCAAACTATTTCCCTCGTTATCATACAGTGTATTTCAAATCAATTTCAGCAACAGAAGCTGAACCCCGTTATCTGTGATTTGATCAGAAGTTCACGTTTTCGCCGGAGACCAAGCTGTATTTCCTAGCTCTCTTGATACTTTTTCAATACATTGTCACAGAATGCTTAAACTCTACTCCTAAATATTTAGTACTTTTCCACAAAATCTACTTAATCCAAAGACATTTACAAACAAAAATACTTTTAAGTTATTTTTAGGTTGTAATTGTCTATTTTAAAGCTGACAAAAATACTTTAACACCATAATCGTGAAAATATAACAGCAGTATCAAATAAACAACTCACACAAAAACTTGAAATTTACATCTTGAATAAAATAAAATAAAATAAAATATTACTATACAACAGAATTAATTTTGGTTATGAACATCTATAAACCAATGGTCTTTTACGGCATTTCCTTCATTCGGTTTTTTATTCCTAGAAATAAAACATAGAGGAATGTCCCATTATTGAAGTATGTGTACTCGGGATGTCCAAACCTCAGATAATCCATTGTAATTGTGTGTAAACATCACTAACATCATACATTGTAATTACCAAAATGTGTACGTTGTATTTTGGTAATGTGAATTCACATAATTACTGGAAATGTCATTTAAGAATGTTAAATGTTTTGTGAACCATTCAGTCCTTTTTTTCTGCGGAATGGACTGTGGTGTCGAACTATTAGAACTACAAAATTGTATTGTTTTAATTCTGTTTATTATTACAACTATTAAATATTTCGTTGATGCCTGAGTATATTACATCTGTGTGTGTTTTACAAGATGCATGAGTAAAGTTGTGTTAAACGACGGATACAATAAGACAAACAGTTGCACTGAAGACAGTAAATAACGGTCGAAGTTTACCTGACTTTCTCAGACAATGAGTCTAATGAATCCCTCTTGCTTATTATTCAAGTTACCACTTGTTTTAATCAGGACCAGAAAGATTTGTATCAATAAATATAAAATTACCTTCATGTCTGATTTTTTGGCCTTGAAGAATTACTCAATAATCACACTAAATCTTAAGAACTCTTTCACATATGTTGTAAGGTTTGTTACCAGATATTTTACTTCCTACTTTAAAATATCTCAGAGGTCTGTCCCACGGGGTTATAAAATTGTTGTATTGAAACAAACATAAGTTTTGACGCACAATCAATTTAATTTATAATGTGATGTGGACAAACACATAACCTAACTAATGGACTAACAAGCTGCAACATACTGTCTGATAACAAGACGCACGCTTCATTGTTGGACACGCTCAGAACTTCTTGTTGTTCTACTGAACTCTACCTTATCAGCTGTGTGGTGGTCGAGTGGTCTCAGTGACTGTTCCAGTAATCAACCCACCTGAAAATCCAGGTTCGAATCCTAGTGAGGGCTAATACTTTTTGTTCAAGAAAACTCATTGTTAAGGTTCATTTTTGGCAAAAAAATTATTGTATTGATTTTTAGGTGTAAAAAGATAGTTAGTTTGGTTATTATATATTTATTGGTCTATATTATTAGGTTATAAATCATTAGGTTAAAATATTGCTAGAATTTTATTTATATAGCCTATTTAAAATTTTTACTGTAAATAAAAAAATTGTTTATTATTAATTGTTATGCTATTTATTGTGATTGTTACTGTTGATTAAATTGGTATACGTTTTTATTTATTAGGTATTAGTTATTATTGTTATTAGTCATTAGTAATTTATTCATGTATTATTTATTTATTTATTTCCAAGTTATCCATTATTTATACTTGTTACTTATTATTCTCACTATTCTAATTTAAAAACAAAACCAAAAGTAAAATGCCTGTAATCACACGTTCTAAAGACTTGTTGAATCTCACAGATGGATTATTTTTTATCGATCAGGAAGTTATTGACCTTGCTTCAGGTTTTTATGCTGAGCTGAGATCAACCATTGCTACTTTTGGTGAGGACTCGGTAGAAAAATTGATTCCGCATGTGACCAGCTTAATGGAAAAACTCAACAACGTGTGTAAGTCCAACGAAGAAGCTCTCAGAGAAATTAATCAGCTGCAAGATCAACTGAGCATGGCTGAAAGTCGTTGTATGGACTTAAACAAAAGTTTTAAAGAAAAATCCATGGTTTGTTGTGAGTTGGAGGATCAACTTGATGCTGACATCGGTAGTCTGACCGCTGACCTGGAGAAGATCAAGGCCGAAAATAAACAGCTGAAGAAGAGGGCAGAGTCAAATGTGGACCATGAAGGCATCTTGCTGGAAAGTCAACAGAAAGTAGCTGACCTGACCGCTGACCGCCAGCGCTTGATGACTTCAATAGAAGTGTTGGAGGCAGAGATAAAATGCTTGAGGGGAGAACTGAGAAGAGCTGAGAGTCGTGCAAGGCAGAGAAGATCTTCATCCGACATGAGCCTGCTAGCGGAGCTATCAGCTGCGGAGAAACAAGAGCCTTCACTCCACACTGTTACCCCAGCTTCACTCCGCACTGTTACCCCTGCTTGCTCTGCTGCTCCCTGCACACCTCCTCGGCCTACTACTCCACACTGTGACACTTCACCTGCACCTAAGTCGGAGGAGAAGCCGGACGGACAACACAAGACATTAAGAAATGTACTTGTAATTGGGGACTCACACTTAAGGTACTCAACAAATATGTGCAAAGAGAAGGGGGCATATGTTGAATGCTGTCCAGGGGGAAAGATTTTAGACATTAAGAATGTATTGTTAGGTTATTTAGGTGTAAGTTTGTCTGTGATATATTTTCATGTTGGATGCAACAATCTCAGACGTGGCTATCGGGGGGGCCCGGGGTACAATGGGGGTCATGGGAAACGTGAGGCTCTCCACAGCATGGCTGACCTTTTGTACTCTGCCAGAACACACTTTCCAAATTCAAAATTAGTTCTGAACAGTGTTCTGATTAGGCGAGACGTTAGTTATAGAGCACTCCACGACTTTAACACCCAGGTTGAGCTAATGTGTAACAACTTCGGTGTTACATTCGTGGAGGCTAACACGTGTGTTGGCAGAGGGGATCTGGCCCGTGATGGAGTGCACTTCAGCCGACGAGCTGTTTCTCGCCTCGGGCATTTGCTCATGGATGTGATTGGGACCCTTTTGCAGTCTCAGAATGACCCACATGTCTCTGGTCAGGGTGATGTCAACTTAATGCCTACCCCGCTTTCTCCTGTACTGGGCCATGACGCGGTGGCTGCAACTGACTGTGGCCATGGCGGCAGTCAGAGTGTTGTCACTGTGTCGGAAAACTAGTCGGAGGGGGAGGTGTGGGCAATGTCAGAATTGGTCACCTAAACATACGCTCTTTGAACACTGGATTCACTGAAATGTGTGAACTTGTCCTTGATTTAAATTTTGACATTTTTGGTGTGACAGAGACCTGGCTTCACCCTGACACTCCCTCAGACAACTTCAATATACCAGGATACAGTTTGTTGCGCTCTGATCGCCACCACATTTCTGGCTTATTTGAGGAGGAGGAAGCCGGTGGGGGCATTGCTTTATACATCAGGGAAGGAATTATGTATGACCAACATATTTTTCCAGCCAACCTTCCACCTGGTATAGAAACACTTTCTGTTGTCCTCAGGCTAAAAAGCCAGAGACTGGGTCTGTGTGTAGTATACAGGCCTCCCAATGTACGATACACTAACCTTGATTCTTTGTTTCACTCCCTATTTGTTGACTTAGCAGTTGAAGTCGACTCTGTGATCTGTCTGGGTGACACAAACGTTGATCTTATGTCAAAAACAAGTAGTGATTCTAAATATTTATGCCGACTCTTGAGAGAATCAAATACAATCCAGTTAATAAACGAGCCTACGAGGGTGACAGCAACTTCAGCCACCTTGTTAGACCACATATTCGTGGACAGGTCGGTTGAAGTCAAGAGGATCGGCGTTATAAATGCACCTAGCATATTAGATCACAGAGGGAAGTCAATTACGGACCACAAGCTTATTTTTTGTGAATTGATCCTAAGAAAAGAACAAAAGAAACCAAAGATGATCAGATATAGGGATTTTTCAAAATTCAATGTTGACCAAGCGGTAAGAGAACTTTCTGAAATAGATTGGAAAAAGATAACAATCTTACAAGGAGTAAATAATATTGAAAATGCATTGACCAATGAAATTAGAAAAGTATATGATAACCACGCACCTATAGTGTGTAAAAGGGTAACCAAGAAAGTAGCTCCGTGGAGAAATGATATAATTAAGAAACTGACGAGGGAAAAAAATAAATTAAGGAATAGATATTGGAAGTCAAGAAGTGATCCTGATTGGCATAAGTATAAGGAAATAAGAAACAGATTGAATTCAATGGTCTGGCATGCGAAAAAAAGGTTTTTTACCAACAAACTTTCGACAACAAACAACAGCAAAGATTTCTGGAAATGTATAAAGAATTGCGAAGTTTATAAGAACAATTGTATAGAAACTATTGACGGTTTTGAAGCTAATGACATTAATGAATATTTTACAAAAATGGGGTCTGGTATCAAGGCTGATGAAGAAATTATTAAATTTTATATGACTAATAAACAAGATGAAACAAGAAGCGAATGTCGATTTAGTGCTGTCACCGAAGCAACTGTAAAAGTAGTGATGAATCAAATAAAGTCTAAAGCTGTAGGCAGTGATGAGATATCAATAGACATGTTAAAAGCTGTGAGTCCGTTTGCTATTGAAGCAATCACACATCTTGTAAATGAGTCACTCATCAGTGGAGTATTCCCGAATGCATGGAAGCAAAGTATTGTCAGGCCATTGCCAAAAACAGCTGCACCAACTAAGGTAGAAGATCTTAGACCAATATCAATACTTCCAGCAATATCTAAAATATTAGAGAAAATAGTGATTGACCAGATATCCCAATTTATGAATGACAATAGGCTGCTACCTAAACTACAGTCAGGTTTTAGAAAAAACCACAGCACATGTACAGCTTTGACCAATTTATTCTGTGACTTGATTGATGCCAAGGACAAAGGGAAACATAGCTCACTTGTCATGCTTGATTACTCCAAAGCATTTGATTCTATGGACCATAGTATGCTGATTGCAAAAATGAAATATATGGGTTTTAGTGATAGAATCACTACATGGATTCGCTCTTACCTTATCGACCGAATGCAGGTTACCAGATTGGGTAGTGAAACATCGTATCCCCTCGTCAAAAAACGGGGCGTTCCTCAAGGTAGCTGTTTGGGGCCTGTACTTTACACGCTTTACACAGCTGACTTTCCCAGCTGTGTAAAACATTGTACTGCACACTTGTATGCAGATGATTCCCAGTTGCGCTTGTCTTATGAGCCTGGTTACATGAATGAGGCCATCGACAAGATCAACACTGATCTGGAGAACATCTCCAAATGGTCTAGCATTAATGGGCTTAGGCTGAATCCAGACAAGTGCACTGTACTCCATACTGCCCCTGTGAACCTAGTACAGACACTGAGAGATAATGGCTTGAGCATCAATCTTGATGGCAGGAGTCTGGCAGTCTGTGACAAAGCCAAAACTCTTGGCGTCATTATTGACAGAAATTTGAATTTTAAAGATCACATCACGCATGTCTCCCAACGAGCAATAGGAAGACTGAGAGGTCTGTACAGGTTCAGAGGTATGCTGCCTGAGGCTGCAAAGCTTCAACTCATGCAGTCACTGATATTGTCAGTAGTCTACTACTGCTTCCCTGCATATGGCAATAGTATCACTAAGGAAGACATGTGCAGAATACAGCGAATCCAAAGCTCAGCAATCAGATTTGTATTCTGCCTTAAAAAATTTGATCATGTTTCCCCTTTCCGTGAAGCAGCCGGGATGTTGCCCATGGAAGCCATGTGCAGGTTTTTGACGTGCTGCATGACTCACAGGGTACTGACTCTCCGTGAGCCCGACTATCTTTGCGAGAGGCTTTCTGTCCGGGATGAGGTCATACAACGTAGGACACGTCATGGTGGGAGGCTTCACTTTCCAAGGGTCACCTTGGAATTGGGAAAGAAAAGTTTCTCATATTTCGGACCCACATTGTACAACGGACTACCCGAGAGCCTAAAAACCGTTGCATCCAACAATACCTTTAAGATTAAGATTAAAAAGTTTTTAAAAGATATGAATGTTTAGTTGTAAGTGAATAGGTTAATGACAAAAGTTGTTCTGAAAAACTGACATGTATCAGAGAAACGCTGGCTAATAAAGACGTTTTTATTTATTTATTTATTTTATTTTACATTTAAGTATCAATCATTTAATGGACAACCTGGCCTCATTATTATAAGAAGGAATAATGTTGTATATTTTTTTACGATTGTTTGGCAATTACAATTTCTATCATAGTCTCTTAAAAAAATAGCTACGAATAATAATTATTACGAATCAATGTCGAGCCGGATTCATTCATATCGTATAGGAGGATGACTATGTGTAGTGTAGTGTGTGACTAGAAATTTGTATAGGCCGATAAATTAATATAAAACTAACTTCATTTCTGCAATTTTCTAATTAAGAATTACTAAATCATCACCCTGCAACTTAACAAGCTTTTTCACCTAATTTGAAAGGGTTCCAGTCATATTTTCGACCGTATTACATACTGTGTAGTCTAAAACCGCTGAGAAAGTTTGAGACTGTAAGAAGCAGAGACAGTACTTTAGATTAACACCTGGTCATTAAGATTCGTCGACGTTCTGCGTAACAAAACTCATATTGTTATTCTTGAGTTCGAAAATAATATTTTAATTCATTTTATTTTATTTTACATTTCGCTTTCTTGAGTTGAGTTATGCTTACAGTAAACTTTTTAGTAATATGATTCATTTTGCTATTTTGGAATAGTGAAAGTATTGCTTGAATTCTGCACAGACTGATGACATTGGTTAAAGTACAACCAAGTCAAGTTATATTTAAGTATATTTTACATAAAGTATATCTACAGTTTAAAGAATGTTTCACAGCTATAACATAAATCAATCTTATCCAAAAAGTATTATAAGTAAGAAAGTTTGGATGAATGGATGATTGTGACAAGTAAACGCAAAAAATACTGATCGGATTGTGCTGACATTTGGTGTGATGATAGCTCACATACAGACGCATTTTTATCACAAAAATCCTTTCGGGCTCCTCCCCAGTGGCTCTGGAGTTTCCTATGGTAACCTTATGAGTATTCATATTTAAAAAGAATAAAAGTTTTTTGTCAGCTGTTTCAACTACACAAGCTGGTTCTATGATATTAAATAGCATTACAAATTTATAAGGTTTAACAACAGGACGCAGCACTATTATTTTTTCACATTTACGACAACATCTAATTTTAACTAAGTAGCAACAAACAGTTTTGAAAAATGAAAATTTCACTTTTTTATTGTTTAGGTGCAGTGGTAGAACATTATGGCAATGGTAGATGTACTATATCATTAAATTTTCTCAAACCGTGTCCTCTCCCATTACCAAAGCAGTATAACTGCAATAAGTATTTTATACTTATACGCCAACCCTGCACAAAGGACTTTGCTATTGAATGTGTTTGTACATTAGGTAATTGCCACGAACAATCCCATGATAACGGATGGTTTATTGAACTCAATTAACCCAAATGTACAGTGTTAAATGTCAATTGTGTGATTTTCACGTCGAAACGTAACGTGCAGAGTATTATTCATAACCTGCCAATCATTTGTGGCTTTACTCGGTCAAAAATACATTGAACTATAGTTTTAATCTAGTTGTTTTCATTACGAAGTATTACTGTGTAACTGGGTTAAAACAAATCCAAACTCATATAGCATCGTCAGAGTAGTAAAGGTGCTTATTGAAAAGAAGGTCACAAGGCTATCATGACTATTTTCATGGCAATTCTACTATCGAATATAATGCACGAACAATGCTTTTTTGCTAATAATCTAGGATTATTCAATTAGGTAATCATTTACATAACAAAAGCCAGAACAAAACCAAACAGCAACGAAAATTATTTTATGATTTCTACGATTCTATGGAATGATAGAATCGCAATCATAGATAGCTGTGTGGTAGTGATAATAGGCACACAATAGGTACCTAAGAGAAGCAATGCAATACAATAAGATTATAATCCACACCACTGTATTACGACGTGTGTTATTAAGACGTGAATCAATTCAGTTGATTTAAGTGGTGGTTTTTATAATGGTAGAGTATAATTAAATGTAGGCTACTTGAAATATTATATTACTTTGATTAAGTTAAACTCGGATTTTTATTCGCAAATTATAAATATTTATCTAAATTTACACCTTTAAAGATAAAAATTTAAGTTAAAAAATATATAATTCAGCTTATCTATAAATCAGTTTTTTTTTTTTGAAATACTGAACTGTGTGGTAAGCAAACAAAAATGGTCATCTTATAAACACTATAGTAGGGTGAATACATACTTTTGTGGCATTGAAAATACCAAGAAACTGTTATGTATGTATTAACGATCACAACATAATAATTTACAAACACTGCAAAAAAAGTTTGGCACCGAAAGAAATTACTGTTTCACAATACAACTATTTAAATTAAATAGTCACTATGTAATTTTACTAAACAGCAGAGTAATATCTTAAAACATTTTATAATGTATCTTAAAACAAATATACTTAAAAAATTGCGTAGTAAGATGGCGAATTATTTGTTACAGGAAACTCATTTCTTTAAATGAGTAAAAAGTAAATAAAGACAAATTATAAGGAAGACCCTGTTATTCAGGAGATGAATAAACACTTTAGTAAATATAATAGATGGCTTATAGTTACTTTATTTATTAATTACTGTTGATCCTTATATTATGTTCAAATAAGGAATTTACACTATTTATTCTTAAGCATTCTTATGCCGGTACTGAGATTCCAGGTGTAATATCCTCTTTGCATTAAGATATTGTATTTCACATTAAGGAAAGATACTTGGGGATTCCAAAAGATTCTTATCCATGCAGGTAATTTACATTTCTCAACTAAAGATTAAGATTATGTAGTGTTATTTTAAATATCAGAGATCTTAAGCAATTGTTATTCTACTGATGTTTAATGGGTGGTATATAAATACTATGATAAATATTATTATCTTTGTTAAGGCCTAAAATATAGAACTAAAAAAAACAACAACAACATCTTAAATAATCATTTAAAATTGTATCATGAAGTCAAATCAAACTATATCGTAAAATGAAAACTTTTTGTAAAAAAATATGTTTTAAACTTAGTTGGAACAGTCTTAAACTAAAATGTCTTACATTCATATTCTTAACTGAAAATCCTGTTGCAACATAATTAATGTATTGTTTAAGACTAATTCAATCATATATCATATACGCACTTTTTTGTCAGACTTTTTCTTTATGACTCCCAGATGGGTTATTTTGAACGCTCTAAGAACAGTTAGGTCCAACTAAAAAAGTTAACAAAGTAGAAGTTCCATTCGATCTTCTACACAACTCTAGAAACAATTTTTTTGCAGGGAAAATGTTGAGATGTTTAAGTTGTATTTATTAGTTATCAATATATTTATGACTAAGTCAATTGAAGAAGATAACTTATTCAAAGCAAAATGGAGAGTTACCTTGCAATGAAAAGATTCTTTTACAATCATTTACAGCTTACATGGAATTATTACACGCTACAGAAAAGTTTTGCAACACAACAGAAAAATCTTAAAGGTACGATTTTATAAAATAGATTATTAGTTGGTTAAATTTACAATTTTAAATTAATTACAATTTAAGAATAATGAACAAGTAAATACAATAATATTTAAAATTAGATTGTTGGTTTTATTAGTTATTCAAGTATTTGAAGCTATACATAATGCATATTTAAGCTGGTTGTTGCAAAATAGGGTGTCCTGTTTGCTCATGGAAATGCTGGTTTGTAGACGACCCACAATGTTATTAATATTCACCAACATAACGTTCTCTCTCAAAGATTCGCCTTATCTTAATAGAACCTGTACAAAATTTCATAATCCCACACTTATTAAACAAGCTAGATTTTTTTAATTTTTAACCAAACACGGTTAAAAAGCTAAATACAGCTAAGAAAATAAATGTAAAGTAAAAATGTTCGTTCAACATGATTCAATCAATATACGTTTAAATGAAATAAAAGAAATCTGGGATTTAGTATAAATTTAAAGTGGTATAAAGTAGAAAAAATTAATGGACACTTGGGGTTAATTGTTTAGTTATTATTTTAACATGCTTAGATTTTGTATTGAAATTTGTTCATCGGGAACGATAATTGTTTCAAAAACTGTCGTTTGTTAGTTGAAACTATAACAGAAAACCTCCAAGAAAGCTTATAAATGTTTCCTAAGCAGATACAGTACTTTAGATTAACTACTGGGTCATTAAGATTCGCGGGTGTTCCACGTAACATAGCTTCTCTTATCTCTGTAGTGAGGCTAAGGCACACAGTGTTATGTGTGTGATATATTAGTGCAACAGCATTGTTAAGAATAATAATATTTCAGAGTAATAATATTCTCATTCATCTGTTCCAGACAAGACGAATACATATCTGTCACATGAAGATACTTTGTAATATTATGACACTTGATCTTATATGGCATTCAAATACATAGACCTATCGCACAGATCATTTTTTTTACTTGAAAGCTAGACTTAGTCATTAGTAACATCTATCTTCCTGTCTTAAGTCTTGACTGTAACAATATCCATCCACTTTCAATTACTCACAAGTAACTACGCCATTAGAAATAATTGTAATGTAATTTCATTTGGTAATTATGCATTTAAAGTTGAATTAGTCATACAAATTGATTATTGTAAAAAAAACATAGTATATCTGGTTGTTGTAAAGTAGAATCAACAGTTCATTCATGAAAATACAAGGTTTATACGACCCCACATGTTATTGGTAATTGTCAACATCTATTTTTCTCTCTCTACGATTCTTTTTATCTTTATTGAACCTATAAACACGCCATTGGGTCAAATATGCTTCACTTACAGGGTGATAACTTGAGTTATCATTTGTTTTTCGACGCAGATATTTGATTTAATTTTATGTACTTTAATATAATCCTTTTACAATGTATAGACCATTTTCGATTTTTTATGGATCAAACTTTCTGGTATATACTGCTTTACAACACTGTACATTTAAATGGTTTGATTTAGTAATTGAATCCATCCCAACATATCTATCTATATATATAATTCTGTAAGACCAAATTTTTACCAGAAAATTGTGGACGTCTGGTAAGTCGCAGAAAAGTGGGAGGGGTCTTAAATTAAAGGTCTTGACCCCAGGGACTCGGGAAAAATAGCAGAATTCCCATAAAGTTACCAGAAAACGAGATATAACGTAACATATCCACCATAAGAAATGCATGGGGACTGAAAAACGTCTGCATTCTATCAGCTGTTACTTATTTATTTGCAATGCTTACATTTATTCTGAAAGTAAATGTTGGTAAATAATGTTTAAAATGAATTGTGTTTATTTTTTCCGTTTTATAATGAGTGAAGTAACTAGACAGGGAAGGGGAAGACCTGCAAGACGTGGAAGAGTGTCCAGGAATTCAAAAGACTTAAGAAATGCAAAAGAGAATGTCATGTAGGGCCTAACTGTGAAAGAAATTTAGAAGCTGTTTTAAATAAAACCTGTCTTTTGAAGAACGCTGGAAAATGACTTGAGTGTTGTTTCTCACAATCTAGGTCCTCTTAAAGCACTTGCATGCATTGTGGCACATTTCAATTCGCAGAGAAGGCCACAAATGGACATTTCAACGCATGTTGCCACAATGGACATGCCACAACCACAAGTGAATGACGTACTAAAAGCACTGTTTTTACATGATTCGAACTTCATAAAAACATAAGGCAAGACAACAGTGCAATGGCTTTTGCGTCGCTTTCCGCCACACAAAAAGAGATTCCGGGAAATGGGCCTTACTGTTTTAAAATTCAGGGACAAATTCATAGATATATTTCTGACTTACTACCGTGAAATGGGGAGTTGCATTCATAATAATTAATAATAATTTTAACCTTTACATTTGCATTTGGTTCTTAAAATGGAAACTATAACAGAATTCGTAAGATTACAAAACAAATCTACAATTTTAAACTAGAAAAGATGTGCAATGTTTGGCTGTATGATTTCAGCTCTGATTCGCCGTTCTCCGGGCTCAGGCCAAACCGTGTGCACGTTTCCATTTGTTAATATGTTGTGTTATTGATTTTATCATTATTTTACAATTGTATTTCATTGACACATCAGAAGCAACTAATATACGACTCCAACGGAAGGAAACCAAGATATAAAACAAGAAACACTGTTAATTTTAAGTACCGTAACATAAAATTGATAATTTTAAAAACATATTTCGAATATCTATTCGTCTTTTTATATACGTTTTTTTTATTGTAGTCTAAATTAGGGGCTATGGCCCCTACAGGCCACTAGTTACATAATATTTTGGTAAATGAGCAATTAAATCAATCACAAATACATTAACGTAGCTTATAATGCATCTTGGTTTAAATTGGTGTTATCGCCTTAAAATCTAATGTAAGTTTACTTATACTGGGATTATTGGTTGCAATGCTTATGAAAACTTATCAATATTTCTAAGACTGAATACATCTCTGATGTTAAAATAATGGTTTGATTTAAGCAGAAAGGTTTCAAAAAATTCTAACTACTGGAGACATGTTTGCCAAACGAAGAAACTAAAAATTAGAAATTTTAAGAACTTAACGTGAGAGAGAGCAAGATCAATTTAGTCAGAAATTGTACTTTCGGATGCAAGTGTTGAATAATGTAAACGACGATATTTAAATGAGTAGGTAGGTGCCAGGTCTACTTTTGTGCAAATCTAACTGCAATAAACGTTTGATGGATGTGAATATTCTGACAACACCAGAATAGTTAATTCTTAACTGTTACGCTTATTAATCACACACTACGCTGTGTGCTTACGCAGCACGACAGAGATAAGGGAGTTGTGTTACGCAGAACGTCGACGAATCTTAATGACCAAGTGTTAATCTAAAGTACTGTCTCTGCCTCTACAGAGGTCTCAAACTTTCACAGTGGTTTCCGTGATAAGAATAAATTCGGTCGTTAGGGCCTATTGATTCGTAACAATAATTTATTCGTAGCTATTTCGTAAAACGACGATGGACATTACAATTTCCAAAGAATAGTAAAAAAACATTCTTCATTCTTAGTAATGAAGCCAGGCTGTATATTAAATATTTGTTGCTATAACGTAACAATCTGACAAAGTAACAACCTGATATCCCCGTGTCGATAGAGCACTCAGATATTTTAAGGTAGGAAGCCTTATATGTGAAACATTCCTTAAGTTACAGTGCGATGATTGAATGATTCTTAAAGGCCAAAAAATGCAGACATAAAGTTAATTTTATATTAATTATATATCGATTATATATTCAATTTTTCCAGTCATGAAGTCACTGATTGCAACCGAAAGTATATTACCAACCTATTATTATTAGGTGTTGTGACAATGATAAGGCAAGAGGGATTAAACTCATTGTCTGAGAAAGACGGATAAACTTCGACCGTTATTTACTGCCTTCAATGCAACTGTATGTCTTATTGGATCCGTCGTTTAACACAACTTTACTCATTGCATCTTGTAAAACTGATGTCATATACTCACGCCTAAGTTGTATCTATGAAACATTTAAATACTTGTAATAATAAACAGAATTGAAATATATAATTTAGATTAACACGTTCGTCTTTTATGCACCAAAAAGGAACTGAATGATTGAAAGACATTTTACACACTTAATTGGCAACATAAGTAGTAATTATGAGCATTCGTATAATCCAAATAAAAGTATGATGTTCATGATGTTTTCACACAATTACAGTGAATTATCTGAGGTTTGGACATCCCGAGTCCACATACCGTAACTAATGGGACATTCCGCTACATTTTGCTTTATTTCTAGAAATAAAAAGCTGAATCAAGGAAATACCGTAAAATACCATTCATTGGATTTAAAGATGTCCATAATCAAAATTAATTCTGTTATATAGTTATATTTTATTTTATTTAAGATGTAAATAACTTCTTGATCAGCATTGTACGTGTTATTAAATTTACGGAAAGTAAATAAAGATACGTCTTATAACACTTAAAACATATATTTACGTTTATACTGTTACTCAAAAGATGGTAAATACACAAAAGATGGTAAGTGGACCGGATTTACTTTCCGTAAGATGTAAATGTAAAGTTTTGCGTGAGTTGTTTATTTGATACTGTTGTTATATGTTCACGAAAATGGTCCTAAAATATTTTGTCAGGCTTAAAATAGACAATTACAACCTAAAAACCGCTTGAAACTACAAATTGTGTGTGCAATGAATTTTGGATTAAGTAGATTTTGTGGAAAACTACTAAATATTTAAGAGTACAGTTTAAGCATTCTGTGACAAGGTATTGGAAAAAGTATCAAGAGAGCTAGGAAATACAGCTTGGTCTTCGGCGAAAAACGTGAACTTCTGATCAAATCACAGATAACGGGGTTTAGCTACTGTTGCTGATTTAAACTGCCATCACTCACAAAGAGAGGAATTGTTATGTTCAATCATGTAAAAAAATAACATTGTAATTAAATGTTTACATATTCTTTTTACGATTAATAGTGAGTTTAACAATATTTTTTTACAAGTAATGCCCAGTAGGTTATGTGAAATCTGGCTATACCTATATTACTAACTATAAATGTTATTATTTATTTCCGGATTATTGTTGTTTAAGCAGATGTATGGCATTTTTATAAAATGTAACAATATTGGATTAAGCATTGTATATTCTATAGGCTTTTTAATTCGGTTAATTTATAAAAAATATGTCAGTAAACATTTTTTTGCAAATGCTCTATGTTTTAAAACCAGTTATAAGTTATACTTCAAAACGTAATCTCTGAATTATTTGTCAAAATCCAGGATTACTTAAAGTATGAATTCGTTTTATCGCATACACCCAAAATAATTTACATGTCTAATATAAATCAAACACCATTCATCATATTTAATTCTTTACCACCTATTATAAAAATACAATATAAATTTATATGGATATTTAGAATTGTTAATTGTGGTAAGGTTTTACCATCAGTATTTTTACTTTTAAAATTTATTTGTTAACCCAAAACTGGAGTACAAGCTGGTGTTACCGTATGTTACACACCCTTGCCATAGCGAATACTCG
Organism: Macrosteles quadrilineatus; assembly: GCF_028750875.1. NCBI lineage: Eukaryota > Metazoa > Arthropoda > Insecta > Hemiptera > Cicadellidae > Macrosteles > Macrosteles quadrilineatus. The sequence continues at coordinate 102,450,748 of NW_026542596.1, read as the reverse complement.
CAAACCGTACAAATACGCCACTTTTAAAGTTTTAGTTAACATTATTTCAAGATATGAATAAGTTACGCCACTTATGAGTTTTTTCGTAAGTATACTTTACTTGTAATTTCTTACAGAACATAAATATTTCCATCTTGACGTAAGCTTGACATTACTACCCATATAAGACGTTAATACCCTGTCAAGAGATTCAGATTACCTGGGTTCACACAAACAACAGGTGAATGAAAAATGTAAACGGTTGTAAAAAAATATAAACTAAACGAAGATAACCCAGGAAATAGGTCATTGTCTCTGCCATACAGGTTGTTGAAACACCATTTTTGTTCGCAAAATTTAATTCAGTTTCAATTTCAAACTCTATTATTTTTTTATATCATAGTTTAAAGTTGAGTAGGATGCAAGTTCAAATATTATGTTTTAGGAACCTACCGCACTACGTAAATGTAAACTATTTCGTAATATAAATTGCAGATTGTTATTATGGTAGAGTAAAATAATATTATATTTCACAAACAGGGACGTGGAAAAGGGTCCTTAACTTACTTGTATAATTATGAGAAAAATATTGAATTAAGTTCAGAAACTAGTGATACAAATTCTGATGGTTTTTGCGGTTCTCACAAAATATATTAGTAAATACATTTCATATTTATTTTTAAATTTCTGTAATATAATACTGAGTAATTGCAATCCAGTCATTATGAATGGCTCTGTTACAAGTATACAATACAATATAATGAAATGATAACTATTGTTCGCCCTGAAGCAGTGCGACAAAATCGTTTTCATTAAGAGATCGTGAGGTTCCTTTGGGCATAGAGGAAGAAAACTTTGAATGAAGATAATCAAGAAGATGACAAAAGTTTGAAGAAACGCAGGACGAGTCTTCTTCGTCTAAGAACTTCTTAGGATTGAAAGACTAGTCAACAAATAGTTTTTGTTGTTATTTAAAATTGAAATTTGCAAAAAAAGTTTCTGACCCCTAAGATATCTAAAAATCCGTGCTGTGCTCTCTTATAAGTTTTCATAATAAGTAACAATAATTAATAAACGTTACAGCTGTAGTATTGACTCAGCTCGTAAGGAGGTTAATTATTTAAAATAATGATAGCTTGTGAATTGAATTTTGTTTTGTGTATTTTAAAAACATATGTTAAAGTTATTGCAGAACCTTAATCTATTGAAACTTCATTATGAAGAACTAGCAGAGTATCCGTCCTTCGTACGGGGTTGGCATATCAGTATAAAATGCCTATTACAGTTCATACTCAAGCTTTGCGTTTGCAATGGGGGAGGACACAGTTTGATCAAATTTGCTTCTAATGTACAGTATACTATAGTATTACACATCTACCATAGCCATAATGTTCTACCACTTCACCTAAACAATAGAGAAAAATAAATTATCAAAAATTCGTAAAATATCACATATTATTCATGAAATTAAAAACACAAACATAACTGTAAATAATCCTACTTTGACAGTTCTAATTGCGTATCACAGTTTTTTTGTTGCTGCTTAGTTCAAACATACACAATTGAAATTAATTATCTAATTGTCTATGTTCAAATTAGCTGTTTTTCATAAATAAAAAAATAGTGCTGCACCCTGTTGTTAAAGCTTATAACTTCTTAATGCTTTTGCCTATCATAGTACAAACTTTTTGAGTTGAAACAGCTGACTAAATTCTTTAATTACCTTTAAGTCAGTTAATTTAGTTAGTGTAACAATAGACGCTTATACAGGGTGTCCATAAAAAACGTTTCAGGACTTTGGGAAATGAATCCCCATACTAAAAGGAAGAAAAAAGTTTATGGGAAGGTATGTCCGAAAATGCATATTAACCCAGATATCCGCCATTTTGTTTTTTATACAAAAATATTTTTATCTGTGAAGTTTTTTATTCGACGATTATGAAATTTGGTATACATGTTAATATACACAAGACCTATAATAGAAAAAATAATAAAGTTGTTCCGATTGTAAATTTCAAAATGGCGGCCGTTTGAATTTTTCTAACTTAAATAACTCAAAAACGGCTAATTTTATGAAAAAACGTCAAGAATACTTTTTTTAGCATTTTTAATTTCCTATCAAACAATACCAAGATCAAAAAGATTGGACAAAAGATAACTGAAATATAAAGTTTTTTTGTGTAAAAATAAGGCAAAAATTAAGGGTTCCTCTACTAACTTTGCCTTATTTTAACACAAAAAACGTTATATTTCAGTTATCTTTTGTCCAATCTTTTTGATCTTGGTATCGTTTGATAGGAAATTAAAAATGCTAAAAAAAGTATTCTTGACATTTTTTCATAGAATTAGCCGTTTTTGAGTTATTTAAGTTAGAAAAATTCAAACGGCCGCCATTTTGAAATTTACAATTTGGGGAACTTTATTATTTTTTCTATTATAGGTCTTGTGTATATTAACATGTATACCAAATTTCATAATCGTCGAATAAAAAACTTCACAGATAAAAATATTTTTGTATAAAAAACAAAATGGCGGATATCTGGGTTAATATGCATTTTCGGACATACCTTCCCATAAACTTTTTTCTTCCTTTTAGTATGGGGATTCATTTCCCAAAGTCCTGAAACGTTTTTTATGGACACCCTGTATATCTACCCAAATTGCCAAATCGAGAATAACATCAAAATAAACCTCAAACCTCAAAACGCTATAACAAATTAAACAATTTCACAGTGATGTAAACATAAATAAAGTTTCCAAACATATCGTGTGTGTGGTATATTTTATATTAAAATAATTTGTTGTTAAATTTTGCGTTTTCTTCTCCTGAACACAATGTGAAACGCAACATGTGATGATTTTGAGCCAAGAATATGTTGAGGCTGGAGATCAGATTGCCATCGCCTCTGTGATATATTCCATCTACACGCAACGTTCAAGAACTGATATCAATATTTGCATATCCTTCCTGATAATGAGTACATGTTGGGGATAAGGATCAGATTTTCACCGCCTCTGTGATATATTCCATCTACACGCAACGTTCAACAAGTGATACAAATATTTGCAAAGCCTTCCTGATCATAAGTACATGTTGGGGATAAGGATCAGATTGCCACCGCTTCTGTGATATATTCCATCTACACGCAACGTTCAACTGATATCAATATTTGCAAAGCCTTCCTGATCAAGAGTACATGTTGGGAGTAAGTTAACAAGGTGAAGACTTAACATGGTTATTCAGAGGTTGTGGAAATAATCTACACCCTGCAAAACTTCCGTAAAAATGGGATCTTATAATTGTTTGTGTATATTACGTATCTTACTTATGTATTCAAAATTTAATCATACCTTAGACCACTACTATGTCACGATCGTAGATGTTAAGACCAAAATAAATTCAAATGCAATATTTGAATAAAAAGAATGAAAGATTAGTTTCATAGTTCAATTAGTTTCATCTAGTTAAGACAATTATACAAAATCAAACCTACTATAGTCAAATGTCGTTCGGTAAAATAGTTGTTGCTTCAATCTTCAATGAATATGGGTTGAAGTAATTATTTGAACCTTGAGAAACCCATATGGCTAAGCATACAATGTTTTTAGGAGTGCGAAGACTTGACAGTTGACCTATAGATCAGACTTGACTGATTCATAAACACTAAACAGGTTCATGTTAAGGTGGGTTGTTGAAGTAATTTCTGTCTGGTGTGTTTTATTACACTAGACTCAAATATTTTATATCAACATGTAGGTTGATCTAGAATGGAAAGGTCGTTAGACACTCACAAACTTACTTCATAACTGATAAACACTGGTGCTTAAATAACAATTACTACATTATAAATGAAATATAGATTTACTGACATAAGTAATTTTTAGTTATTTAGATATTAATAACTATAATATAAATACAACAGCTATAGAAATGTATGGTGATAAATTTCGATATAGTAATAAGTGTAAGGTATTCATAATGTAAGAATTACAATTATAAAAATTAATATAGGACTGGTCAAATGTGTCTACGGATAACCGTATTTTAATTTATGTTACAGTACAACAACTTTGAAATACTCTTTATAAGTAAAGCATATTTTGTAGGTCATTCCATAAAAATAAAAGAGGTTTTTATTCCTCTAGTGCATTATTATCTCTTTGATTGCCTTTAGTAAGATGCCGTTGCACAACATCAAGAAGTTCTTAATTCTAATATATGTTATAACTAATTTTTAGATAAATTGTATTAATAATAAAACTCTTTTTAACGGTTAATTTACATCAGGGAACCTAAGTTAAATTTACATTGATACACAGTTTAAATCCTTGCGAAATATTAACTTTAGAGAATGTAGGTTACTAAATACACAATTAATTAATGGTATAAGTAAACAAATGATAATAAACACTCAGATGTACTTCTACGGATCCTTAAAAAAATATAACAAGGCTCACAAAAATGAAGGCATTTAAAATCATCTACTGACACTTTAACTAAATATTTCAAATTCATTGTTAAATGAGTACTTAAACCAACCAATTTTATAACCGTATAACTCGATAAACATCTGAGGTGTATGAGAACTTAGATAAATAAGTTTGTCTTTGTAGTTGAAACTGCAATTTCAAATACGATATTGCCACCCTTAGATCCAACTGAGACCATGGCTCGGATTCAATGGCATTTGCTAAGTTTTGAACTAGTACGACGCGAATAAATTAAAGATAATCCTTCGTTGTACAATGACCCTTTGTTGTAGAACATAAAAATAATCGTACAAAAACAAACGCATTTTATACAGTGAAATGGTGTAAATTATTAACAAGTTAGTTTCAACTACATTTTTGTTTGTGTATATAAGTAAAAAATATGAAAATATGTATTTAAAAAAGAATTAACTTTATTTATATAGATAAAAGTTGATAAAGGGCCTAAGGACTGGCAATAGTATTCACCAGGTATCAAATATAGCTAACCGATCATGAAAAAACTGAGATTCTTTTTTAAAAGTTCAACACTGATCCTAGTTTTATTTTTATCCTGGCTTAGTAAATGGTTGATAATTCTGGTTTTAGTAAGTAAAAATGTCACACGAAGAATCTCACTCGATCACACTCCTACTCTTCCTATGATTTGCTTAAAATGTGCTACATTGTATCGTAATGCAATCATAGATAATATACTTTTACTTTACTATAGGCATAATATTTATGCAAAGCATGCACTGATACCAAATAAAGCGAGTAGACATTTAAAGGTTTTATTCTTTCTAAATAAATGACGCAATGTCGATTCAGATTACCCGATCCCTTTGGAACTGCAGGGCCTAGTTTCTCCCACTTTCAAATTTAAAAAAAATCACTTATGAAATTATCATTTATTCTGGCAAGGTCTGTTACGTTCGACCTAAAATTCTGTTATATTATAAATTGTTATACTATTTCAATTTGAGGATAGAGTTGTTATTAACTGTGAAGTAGACTATATCGATAAAGGTTTAAAATTTTATAAATTCAAATAATTGTTTAAGTTAAATCGGACACATACTTTTTCAGATTAGCTTCTCAACAACCCTTATGACACTCATGGCACATTCATAGGTGGTAAGTGCTGAGAGTAACTTTGGTAATTTATTGGAAAAATCATAAAGCTGCAATATTTGTTATACAGAATTTTTACAGCAAAGGGAGTTTTACTATTTAGTTTAGAGTTTAAAGGTCTATATAACATGTGCAATATTTATCGAAATCGTGCAAGTTGATTTTATGAAAATCCGATTTTTCATAATTTTATTGGTGGGGGAAATCACAAATTTTGCTACAACCGTAATTGTTACAGCAATTGGAGTTATACCATCGTGTTCAGAGTCAAAACTAGTAGACCTATAACATAACTAAATTTTTATCAAATCTGTTCGGGCAACTTTTTCATTATTTAATGGGATTTAGTGAAATAAAGTTCCATTAAAACAACCAAATTTCTGAAAAACTTTAAAATGTACACCTGATATATACTATGCATAAGCACCCACATACAAAGATTTCATCAATATCAGACCACAGGGATGGTGTATAGTTCTGTATACATCCACACAAACATACATCACTTTGGAAAGAGTTTTTTTTTTTTTTTTTTCAGGGGGACCCAAAACGGATATATCCACCCAAAACTCCAAAGGTTTTGTTGAAAAATTACTTTCCATAGGGAGAAAACCAATCCTATCCGATCTTAAAAAAACAACACTACTTTCTCCATATGGGGGAGAAATTAACGTATCATATTGGTTATAAGTATATATAATATGCAGTTAGTGATAAAACGACTTAAATTATATGAAACTATTTTGGGGCTACACTGAATTAATTACAAACCCTCTTCTAAGAACGGTATTATATCAGCCAAAATCAACACGTATTTATGAACAATTCTTTTATAAACTTTGTATGATTTTGAAGAAACTTTTTTCATTTAAAGAATCATTAAAGAAATACGTTATAGAGGGGCTTAAAGTTTGAATTTTTTTACTCCATTATGAGAGCCGGTAGAATATTTTTTCTCAGTTACGTCTTGTGTATAAAGTATTTTATCACCGCAAAATATAATTTGTAACGGCATGAGAGATAACTGTTTCTCAAAATGTTTTAATGTTATTTATACAAAGTTTTGTATTATGTTCTGTAAATTTATGACAAAATATAAAAGAGGATGTTTGTATATATATTTGGCAGTGATAAACTCAGACACCGCTGAACTGATTGCCACGAATCTTGGTACATACGTGTAGAATTTCATGGCATAGGTTTATACACCATCAATTTCGTGATCCGTCCAATCGGCTCCGCCCCAGTGGCTCTGGAGTTTCCCATGTTAACCTTATGAGAAATGGAATTAATGAATCTTAACAGCTGTTTCAATTAAACAAGTTGGTTCTGTTCTATGATGTTCAATAGCATTAAAGTTAGCTCCAACCTAAAGGTGAGTGAGCGTAGCGAACGAACTTCAACCAGGACATGATTGAGCTATGCGAACGAGATCATCTTGAAAATTAAGAAGTTAAAAGGGCAAAGCCCGTGGGTTACAGCTAGTTTATGACATAAAAACCTTAGTAATCTGTTTTGGCATTGAGTGTTAATTTATATGTATTCATTAATTAATATAGTTAGGTTTATCATACATATAAATTTTGCTTATACAAGAGTTTATATAAACGCAATAAATTTTTCTGATTCATTATTTACCAAAAAGTAACTTTAAGAAAACCAACACCTCCAATACATTGATCATAATTGTTTATTATTCAAAGTGTTAACATAATGTTCTCTCACCTAATATTATAATTTTCTCAACACCGAAACAATAGTTTAACTAGCTACAGTCTCAGCTGGGAGTTATGTTACTGTATTTGGAATTGCAGTTTCAACTACAAAGTCTAACTCAACTTGATTTGTAATGTGCTTTTAGAGTTAAATAAATTGGCATTCATTGTACCTGATTTGCCTCTGTTCTGACATATGTATACCATTATCGCTATGATATGCGGTACACGTATTCTTACCTTATTTGTTAATTTTAAATGTCACAAAATGTTGTAAATGCATTTTTCTTACACCAATGTAAGACCCCAGATGTTATCAATTATAATACATTAAAAGAGATTTCATTATATACATAAACGTAAATGATTTAAGATAAATGCTCAGATACAAATGTATGCGTGTCTCTCACAGAACCAAACGTGTTCTTCTACAAAGGGTTTATAATTAGGTTTATAATTGATATTGCTACATATTACAAATAACGATTCATTGTGTTAAGGCGTAAGTCTGGTATTAATTCACCCGTTTATGCAAAAACTTAAACATTTTAAATAATTTTTTTTTTTATTGTATCATTTCTTCAGTAAATTCCGAGAATATTAATTAGGTTTGAAAATATAATCTGGTCTCTAGTTACTTCACGTGGATTTTATGTACACCAGATACCAATTTTATATCGGTATATTATAATTTATGTAGTGGTATTTATCTTATTTATCGAACCATAATACTAAACAACATAAACGTATAGGCCTACTTCTTAACTAAACCACAAATAATATGTTGAAGAGTTTATTGTGCAATTAAGAAATAAATATGAAACAGTAAACTCAATATGTAAATATAAATTCAGAACTTGAAATAATCAAAAATGTAATAAAATATCACATGTGATTTCCTTATTAAGTATTTATATATAATCAAATCCAAATCAAACAAGTAGTATCATCTTTAAATGATTAACACTTGTGACATATCCATATATAAATGTATATACTCGTACTAACACTTTTACAACTCCCATTCAAAAATAATTTAAAGGCACAAAATACTACTAAAGTAAAACTGATATTTATCCAAGTTTGTCCATCACCACAAATGTGTTATTGTGTTGACAGTTTGATGGCGTTGCCCCATAAACCATTGTTAATGTGATTCGCCGTGGCTGATGGCCATTCCCCGCCATTGACTTGGTTTATATTCCATTGTGAAATGGCTACTATGAAAAGTCATTGGCCAAATTTTTTTAGATAAACATAAAGGTTATGCTTGCTAGATTTAGTAATACAGAGTAAAGTTTGATTACGTTATCAATGCCCCTTTCTTTTACTTTACCTTAGCAATACAGTAAACTATTCGTCATACGTACCCGAATCTAACATTAGTCATATGTGATTCAAGGTTTAAACTTGTTTTCGTCTTTTAATGATGTAATTAAGGAAAATTATAGACAAAAGTTACTCAGAATCTGCGAATCTGCGTTTTAAGCAGTCACTAGTCCTGTCGGTGTTTACATATTGTCCCTCCGCTTATGGAAACGGCATCTCTGTAGAAGACATGGACCATGGACCGAATGCAAAAACTGCAAAATTCTGCTATTCGATTCATTTTTTGCCTCAACAAATTTGAACACATCACTCCATTCAGAGCTGTAGCAGGGATGACAACAGTACTTCGGCCCAAAGCTGTACAACGACCTCCCTTCTGGCCTCAAAAAATGTGCCTTGTCATCCTTTAGAGTTAAGGTAAGATAATTGTACGCTGATGGTTGATTATTTTTATTCATATTGTATTGTTTATGTTTTATTTTTGTTCTATTTACTATATTTATTTGTTAGTTTAATTATTGTTATTGACGAAAGTTTTTCTGAAAAGGAGTTGTACTGAGAAACGATTGAAAAATAAAGGCATTTTATTTATTTATTTTTATTTCTTTTACTCGAAAAATAAGTCTAAGAATCTTCAACGATAACTAACTTCTAGATTAATAACGTTCCCTTATCAACAGTGTAGCTCGGATGTACTACATATTTTTGCTAAAATTTCCTTTCACTGTTAACTACCATTATCTTCGTCACGTGACAGAATCTACCCCTAAGATGCGACCAAACTGTCTTCCTAACCACGCCACATTAAAACAGTTCAACAAGTGTTTAGATCAGTGTTGTTTCCAAGTTCGTTCTGAAACTGGGTGGAATCACTTCATTCTATCGAGTTGCACGAACCTCGATCGTTACTGTGACGCTGATATCGCGTGCATATACCGGTTCGCCGGTGTTGTGTGGGTGTACCTATAAATGCCTCCTGCTACGTGAAATATAGCTGACTCTGTACATAGTTTCTTATTTATACTTTGTCCATTCGAGTGCAAATTGAACCATGTTTACTCGCGGGCGAGAAAAAGGAAATAATAAAGATGCCGTTGCCGCGCGAGAGGGGCCGTTGACCTGACGACGCGGAGAGCGATAGCGAAAGTTGCAGGGACTGGGCCACCTGATCAGTGATCAGGCCTTAATTAAATTGCCGTCATGAAGAAACCTTGGTTTACTAGGATTGCTTTCAGAGCGGTGAAAGCCAGTTGAGCGGAGAAAACTTGTTTTAATATTTGTTTAACTAACTAAATAAAAAAAAAAACAATATATGTACTAATGCTTGTTTTATTGATTAAAATTATAATAATTTACCTCTTGACTACATCTTGTTGTGATTCAGATAGGTTAGGCCTACCTCTTGCAAAAGTAGATTAAATTATAACGAACGAGATTTTCTTGTTTATTAAAATCATAGGTATGGTTTAAAAACGTTTAAAAGAAAAGTATAGAAAGTTCAGAAATACCTTATGATTCTCTTGTTTACATTTTTCTTGTAAACAAAAAAACTGTCATAGCTACTTTAGTCCCATAAGCCTAATGTTAAAAATTTGAAATTTTAAGTTCGTTTTAAATTGCATTAGCATTATCTAATTGAAATTTGTTTGTTTACAAACCATCTCATTATTAGTCTAAGTAGTCTTGTTAAGTTTGGCTGAAATGTGTTCAGCCGTTATTGAGTGATGGTTTTATATTGTTTGCATTGAAGTTGATCCCAAAGAGCTTAACCAACTATTCCATTCCAAAAGATAAATACCCCCGCCGCAGCAAACCTGCAGACTAAGCGAATTTCCATTTGACTGATTGGACTTACACTGAAATGTCTACTTAAAAATATAACATTTATTCTTGATTTAAATAGAATTAGTTTAACAAGTACTTAGGTTTGCTGCATCAGGGAGGGTAAAACTGTTTTTTTTTATAAAATGTGAATAGTTAGTAAGAAATAAAAACATTTTCCAAATTTGATCAAAATATGTTCACAAACAAGCAAACTACAACAGCTTACTTATTCTCCATAAGAATAAACATGGGAATTTTAAATTTACAATTTTTTGGAATTTTCTCCGTAACCATTAGGCGCATAATAACGCTTCAATATACTAAATTATTTGTTTTTTTAAGCTCTACAAAATGGTTTGGAAAGAAATTGCTAAATTTTATGTTTTTTGGGTCAAAAATGGGAAAAACCTATTTTTACCCCATAAAACCCCCTGTAAACCCCCGTTCCCATGGTCCGATCATGCTGGATTGCGAACTCGTTCGAATAAACGTAGGTTTACACGTTTGTACCGAATTTCATCAAAATCGGATAATTTTTGCTCGAGTTATCGTGCTGACGGACACATATATATATATATATATATATATATATATATATATATATATGAATTTGAACGGATAGTGTTTTTTGCCTCTAGGGACCTCAAAACGAAAAAAAAATCGGTCCCGCGTCCAGGTCTTACCATGAGTACTACGGTAATAGCTTATTCCCTATATGGGAAATTCGCTAAAATTATATGGTGCAACACAAATAAACAACCCGATCACCTACCTATAACCTACACTTTACCTTCCTAATCTAACCTTACTTCAAAACACTTAATGTAGTCACGAATACTCATAAACCCCGACCTACCTCCCCACATGCCTAAATTAGATCAGTGTTCAATCTGCGTTTTATCAATAAGTGTAATAACTTACTGTACCGTCGATGTAATTCAACATAATATAACCTATGAGGTATTATCGGATTAAATACCGATTTCGATGCGGTTCGATATATCGCTTATTAAATCCTGATTTCTAACATTGGCTGTTTCTAATCAGCTGGCAACACAAATAGGTTCCCAAGAAAGTAGTCACCGGTCCGTATCCCTCCGCTCCTTGTTTATGCTCCGCGCATTGAGAAAGTAGTTCCGTATATTTTCTCGATTTTCAGTGAATTCCGCGCCTTAAAAAAATGTTTTAACGGCATTTTCTCGTTTATTAAAATCATAGGAATGGTTTAAAAACGTTGAAAAGAAAAGTATAGAAAGTTCAGAAATACCTTATGATTATCTTGTTTACATTTTTCTTGTAAACAAAAAAACTGTCATAGCTACTTTAGTCCCATAAGCCTAATGTTAAAAATTTGAAATTTTAAGTTCGTTTTAAATTGCATTAGCATTATCTAATTGAAATTTGTTTGTTTACAAACCATCTCATTATTAGTCTAAGTCGTCTTGTTAAGTTTGGCTGAAATGTGTTCAGCCGTTATTGAGTGATGGTGTTATATTGTTTGCATTGAAGTTGATCCCAAAGAGCTTCGCTCGCTTCGCTCGCTCCGCTCAATAAAATATTATTTAGTTTAAAAGTATTTTAATCGAATGGTCTGAGAGAAGTTTTAAGAAAGATCGCAGCTATTGAAATTTTTCCTACGGTACGAAAATGAAGTAACATAACCAATATAACCTAACTTAACTTAGCCTGGCCTTGATTTGGATAAACAAAATTTTGGTTACGGCGGCCCTCTTGTTGAAAATACCCACTCTGGTTCAAAAATAGGTACATTGTTTCCCTGTTTAGTCCTTGAGGTTTACGGATGGATTATATCTTTAAGTGTTGCTTTTATTGTCTATGTTAGCGTTTTTAATATGTACTGTATACATATACATAATGTATGTCATATTTCCCTTATGATTTACATTATTTGTAACTGAATGACATTGTAATGGGTAAACGAAGTATCATTGGGGCTTTGTGCTTTAATATGTCCAAATGTTTTTAATGAGAAATGGCTGATCTAGCCAGAGAGCACAGAATATAAATTTCTATTCTGTGCTCTCTGGATCTAGCTCATTAAACAAAGTAACACAGATAATCTAATTCCATTCGACACACGCCTTTGAGTCATATTTAGCTTAAAATGTGCAAAAAATCCACCATTACCTTAATGAGAGGATTAAGTGTGAAAGCTGAAGTCCTGTAAGTCAAACGTTTTTTCTTGGTCTTGGTCTATTTATAAATACTGAGTTGATAATGCACTCTTTTACAATGAAAGTAAACTTATCACGAAATTGTAATCAGGACGAGAACCAATTTAAATTTCAGTAACAAACATACTTGGCATTAATTGTTGAATATTTAACTATCTGTTTAAAATAAGAGTATTTTTGTTTCCAAGAAGTAACGGAAATGGAGCAAAACATAAATATTAGACAAGGTGACAAACCTTTGTAAAAACCTGAAGAATAGTTAGTTTTGTTACTTTTGAAAACCAAGAACTCAATAAATACATCCCTTTTAACATTTCTATGCGTGGACGTAAAATTGGTCATTTAGTTACCTTTCACAACAGGGTTTTGTTACGTGACCGCGTAGAATAGTACGTATTTTATGGAATAAGGATTTTTTCTGACACATAGGTCGGTTTTTGCCGTCAGAGTTTAATCGTTTTTATTACAGTATTGTAGATAGTTTTAGAGCTACACCTCTAAAGTACTGAGCCACAACATTATGGCTTGGATAAATTCCATTCGAGATTGGCAGGTTCTTGAAACAGGTCTTGTTGTAGAGAAGACCCATAACCAATAGACCACTCCTGCTCTATGATGATTAACAATTATTCCTGTTCTAGTACTATATTAAATAAAAAAAAATTATGTTGGAAAATTATAGTGAAACCTGTGCATTGAACCCATTATTCACATAGGCCCTAATTATGTTGAAAAATTTAAACTTTAATAACTAATAACAAGAAGTTACACAATTAACCAGTGCTAACTTTTTGCCAATTCGCATTATAAACCTTATTATCCTCAATTATCATTATGTTTGAACATGTCCGATATAAAACATTTTGTGATAACCCTGAGACAACGAACCGGTCCTATTGTGTGTGTGCGTGTGTGCGTGAGTGCAGTATTTGGGTAACCTTGACGCTGAGTGAGTGACCTAGGTTTGCTGCAGTGTAGCGGCCGGCTGCGACTATGCAGGTCCCAACCAGTTGCTGATCGGCGGCGGCTGAACGTGCCTACCGGTTCCTATGCGGCTGGCTTCGTTTGCATACGTGCAAATACGGTCTATATGTGTAGTTCTCGTACAGTGGTTGTGTGTTTCGGTAAAAAGTGTGATTTGTGATTTAGTTAAGTGATTTTCTAAATGTTTTGTTTAGTTATGAAAATATTTATGTTTTAAATTTTTGATTAGGAATTTGAATCATCGATCGGAATTTGTTAGCCGATGTATGATAAAACATGTCTGGAGTTATCAGAGTCTCTGAGTGTACTATGAAGTCATTTAACCTCGGTGATGTTAGTTAACGTGTTCAACAGTGACGTAAGAAGTTTAGTGACGTATGTTTGGAAGTTTGTGTCTATGTCATGGACCTTGACTCCTCAGGAATGGATTGGACTTTCCCTCGAGTGTCGGTGAGTGTTAAATGTTCAATATTGTTACACTATGGTAATATTCTGTTGCGATAAAGTTTTGAGATTCGATAATATTTTATTACAAATTTTGTTGGCATAAATGAAGGTTTACCTAGAAGGATGTAAGGACGAATTTATTTATTGTATCTTGTATCAAATTCTTGGTAAAGGTTTTAAGGATGTGTCTTGTTTGTGTCAAATATATTTTAGTGGATTCAAGGTAAATCGTGTTTAAAGTTCTAGTATGTTTGTAAAACCCCAATTTTATGGCTAATGCAGAGCTTATTGAGTGGAAAGGTTCGTATGGATATGTAAAAAGTACAAACCCTGTAAACTACAACGATTTTAGTTTATACGACAACTTAACGGAAATGCATATTAATAGTAGGCTTAAGAAATTCTTGATTAGGGTCTTGCTTGACTTTTCATTATCAAGCTCCAGTTGATAATTTTAGTTACTGTAATTCTCTGTCTAAAAATTGTGTTTATTTTTTTAAATATACATGGAATAATGAAGGTATAAATAGGATTTACTAATATCAAAGTGCGTATATAGATTAAACATTCATACTTAGGTTACGTAAATCATTATTATTGAATATTAATTTTTTTATGTAAGGGTCGTTTATCTGATAAAATTTATATTACATAATTCCATTCGGTTGTAAGCTATGATACATAAAGGTGAAATGGGAGATACAGTTTCTTAAATATTCTTAAATAATATTTATTTTACTACGTTATTTTCTTGAATGATGGTTTATAAATATCCTCATTTTCTTTAAGCAAATATTTTTCATTCTAGGTTGGATTACAGTTATAACACTATTTTCTCTGTACAAATTAAAACTAAAAAAATAAACAAACACAAAATGCAAACAATGAAAAGCATATAGCAAAATATGACTGTTCTTACGTTTAACACAAAATAAGTTTGCATTCCATTACGTTTCAGCCATTATAAGCCAGGTACTTATCCTCAAGTGCAGCTAGAATGCCAGTAAACATCAACGCTGAGTTTGCCGAGCAATTGTTGTTTGAAATATGGTTATGGCTTGGCTTTATGGGGTCTAAGGCAATAGTAAGATTGCACAAATTTTGTTTAACGGCCTTTTAACTACATTACGAAAGAGTTTGTTAACAAGTAAGGGTACAAGTGTAATTAAATAGATTTTTCAGTACAGAATTATCATTTTTGTAAAGTTGTGATTATTTAAAAATATTTATAGAATGAACAGTTATTTAATAAATCTTAGGGCCTTCAAAACGTAGGCCTAAGTTTTTATTATTAGTGAGTATTAGAAATATTGTTTTGGTATTTTACTACATATTTTAATAATATTTTTCATGTTTTGTTACTAAGCATTGCATTCCGTACTCCCTTGAACACTATGTTGATTATTACAATGGTACCGCGGCAATTACAATAAGCAATTAGTAATGACTGCAATTAGTAAAACAGAATCCTTGTCTTAAATAATATAATTGTGTAAATCAATACATATGTCCTTACATAATTTGACATTTCCACTCAGATATTACCTACAGTAAACACCACAAAGACTTTCTAATTCTTAAAGATTTTTGTTACCTCAAATTACATGTTATGCCTCATATAGTTGATAGCCCGCAGCAAAATACCCAAGATGATGAATATTTGAGAAAGTGGTCACTAATAGGTGTTCATGTAACTGCAATAAACAGCGATTACCGATAGACTCTCCTTGTGAAATACGCAGACTTTCCAGTGCTTGGGTGACAAATGAGGCGATTTTAGCGAACGAGCGGAATGCTGCAAGAACCAACAGGGAGAAAAGCTGCACCTGCTGCGGCGAAAGCTGCGGGACTGATTAGATAATCAATCGAGTCTTTTGCATCGTAAAACATTCGATGAATGATCCAGAATTTATTTGAATTTTTATTATTAATACTACTATGTTTTAGAGACTTAAAATGTTTTATTTTTGACTTCGATGACCTTACCAAAATATTCCAATAATTATAATGTATATACAAGTAAACTCGTAAAAATGAAATAATTTGTTTACAAATACACCCTAAATCTATATAAAAAGCCCAACGTACCCATGAACTTTTGAGAAACTACAAGTCACACCACCATAAACCATATACTTCAAATGTTCGTCATGACGAGAAACCCTGCGCAAAACTATCCCTTTAAGGTCGTAATTCCTTTCTAAAGGGAACTTTCCATATACCTAATGTTAAAAATACCTCAGCTGTACTTATTTGTTTGCATTACTGTAATCTGTTTTGTTTATTTCAGCTTAACTTAACCAATCAATAATTTTATTAATACTTATGAAGTCAAACGGGGTGAAGCCCGTGGGTAACAGCTAGTTACAGTAAGAAAAAGAATAAAACAAGAAACAAAAATACTAATTTATTAACTAATCCGTAAGAATGGCTTATCAACATGGTATAATCTAAGATAATGTGCAGCTAAACCCCTACACAATTATTATGGTTTGAGTTTCTACAATTCATTAAATGTTTGAAATCATAAATAATACATTTTAGGAAAAAAACTTTAAAATGATTGAAAGGTAGCATTTACAAATATACCTACACTTAATGGTGATTTGATGTCGCTTTGAGTGTTTCGTGCGGAAGATATCGTCGGAGAGGTCGGACCTCCGGCTTTTATAGCCATTATAGCCAATAAAGTGCTCTCCAAACACATATTTCCATCCTTACCATCTCCTTGGAAAATATCCACTTTCAAAACATAAACATAGCTATCCTTAGTACAAATGTGTAAGCTATTCAAGCTAGGCTATATTTTATAATTTCCCATAGCTGCCTACCTTAATGTTTTCGGTCAATTGGTGCCTACACTGAAATATTGCATTTAATAACTATGATATTGATGTGTCACTAAATTTTAAATGGGTAAAGCAACATTTGTTTATTTTAGCTCAGCAATTGACATTTATTCAAAAAGCTCTTGTCTTTGTCCACCTTTTTGCCCTTTCCCGTACCTACACTAACCACTCTATTAACCTAATACAACATGCCTTTGCTGGTTTTGATGCTAGTTCCTTGAATAGGTTCTACATTAATTTTTATCTTTTCTTTCACAGCTAACTCTTGTTATGTTGCTGTTTTCTGATACTTAACGAATATTGTATTGGTTATGTAGGCAGAATAGAATTTTGTCACCTTGGAGCATGAGGTGAAATATTAGGCCTATTATAAGTCAAATAATGCATTCATAAAAATAAATTACTACAGAATACTACATAATCTAAGTGAACCCAGAAGTCAAGTTAAATTCTTCTATGTGTAGGGAAGGATTTAAGCAGGTTTATATTTGTAGTTTTACATGCATTTTGGATTGCTAAATCTAATTGTTGTTTTAAATGCTGACATAAAATAGGAAGACTTGTATCGAAAGCAGTTTTAATTTTAACTTAAAATAAAAAAAAAATCTTTTTAACAACACATTTGAGCAGTTTTTTTTTCGTGACCAAATCAATCCTTAGCTACAAAATATTTTCAGATTCAAAGTAATGTCTTTAAAATGTTTTCGCAAAATATTGTTTTTGCGAGTACTTGTATAGCTAGAACTAACTTTTAAATTGAAATTTTTCTCCCATCCACAAAATTATATAAGATACCAAATTACTTCTATCTGCATATTGACTCCTATCTGCCACTTACTGTACTTTGCAGCTACTAATTTTACAGTTACTTCTACTTGCAACATGTATTTATCCATAATAAATTCCAAAGTACCCATGAACTTTCGAGAAAACTACTAATGTTCGTCATGACGAGAAACCTTTGCGCAAAACTATCCATTATTTCATAAATTGCCCTTTAAGGTCGTAATTCCTTTCTAAAGGGAACTATCCATATACCTAACGTTAAAAATCCCTTAGCTGTATACTTATTTGTTTGTTATCCTTTCAATTTATACCTTTTTAAAATCAGGTGTAGTTATCTGTTTGTGTAACTGTATTCTGTTTTGTTTATTTTAGCATAACTTAACCTATCAATAGGTTCATTAATACTTATGAAGTCAAACGTGGTGAAGTCCGTGAGTAACAGCTAGTGTTGAAATATTAACTATTGTATTTACAATAGTTTTTGCGATAATTTATTGCATTATTAACCAAATTAGTAAATACTGAGGAGCTAGGTCTAGTTAAGCGTGGAAATTCGGTCTCCAAGATCCCGGGCTCGTATCCCGCAAATCACAAATCCATGGTAATGCCGTGGCACTCTAGGCCTAGGCTGAAGTAATGTGCAAAACGGTTACGAGCTAGAGCGTAGCGTCCTATGATGCAAAGGTAGTACATAAATTAAGAAACTCAGTCAATAATAGTTAGGAGAAACGAAAGTCCTTTGATGAGCCAGCTGGGTGGTCCCTGACTGGCAGACTGTGAATCTGCTCACTTCCTGCTACCAGACGGTCACTCCCACATCCAGACTGTCCACTCTAGACTGAGGCTAAACTGGTTCTGTCCTGCAATGCCCCACGCCACGCCCAGTGGTTACTGTGACGTTTTTTGGTCATATTGATTACTGGAGTTACGTAATTGACTATACACCTATTGAGTAGAACACGGTGTAAGAAGATTCAATTTGCTGACTAAAGGCTAATTAATTCTCGCCCTAGTTTGCACTTTGTGCACTTTTAATTGTGTGTCTCATGTAGAATTATTATTATTATTTATTTTTTTTTTTTTGTTGGCGGCCTCTTTTAACCTTGCATTTGCCCGTCCATATAGACTACAGATCTGTGCGTGGAACGTATTCAGTAAAGCAAGGGGTGAACAGTACAAAGGTGAACTGTACTGATAAAAGTTTGTGGCAGTGACCAGGATCCGAACCCACGACACTACTGCCTTGGGCCCGAAGTCCGCGACGCTACCAACTGAGCCACTGACTCACCACATTTGTTTCCCATTGTAAGAACATTCTGCTCACCAAAGAGATTTTTATCATTATCATTATCATTGCTTTATGACAGCAAGAATATGAATGCAAGGTAAGTGTAGGGTGAAGTAAGCCGAACTGTGGCTTTTAGCTTTTTTACTGTTTCTTTAAACCGGATTATTTGTTAAATAGTATTTTATTAATGACAACTAGGTCCACCTCTTTACTATTGAAACCCAATAAAAAGGTTAAATTACCTGTGTCCGCCGGTCGATCCTAATATTGCTGTGTCCTATTACAGAAGATGCATTTTGGCAGAATAAATTGCCATCATCAGTCCTAATATAAGTACTTGATCTTCCCCATTGGGTGCGTCTTGAAGTTTTGAAACACGTACACGAACATTACACTTAAATACATCACGATTAAAACATAAAAATACACGGTAGGCCTACTTTTATTTGAGCTATGACGGACATGTATGTTTATTGAAACCCATTATGACTCATCATAAATCTGTACTAAATAATGTATAAGAAGCAATACTATATCGTATTTAAACCAATTATTAAGATCCGCTTCCATCCTCTAACCATCGAACTATATAACACAACATTGTTTTATATACTCAAGACCCCACTACACTACAGGCCGGAGCTACCCCCTCCATTTCGGGCAGTAGTGTAGTGGGGTCTTGATATACTTCGATGCCTCTAACCTATTAACCAGCCGTACCCTGTGGTTTGTTTTAGGATAGTGACCCATGAAGCTCTCCCTGACTCAATTAAAATTATCACATAGTGGTTTACGATAGTGATTTATAGTGATGGCGGCTTATTGATACGCTAAAACAATTATTAGCTTTCAATTATACAACTACAATGCAGTTTGATATATAATCTAGACTCCTGATATATTTGTCCATTTTGTAATCATTAAATTTGTTAGTATCTTCAATTCTGTACTCATTCATTACAATGTATTGCTTCACACTTGAATAAATCAAGTTTGATCAAACTTTAGAGGCTTAAATGCGGAACTTCTAAAAAAAAGACTTATCATTTAATTCAATCCAATTTTATTAATTCAATTATTCAAAACAGAACGTATTTTACGATACAAATTAAACGTGTTAGGCATACATGAAGATAATATAACCATATTATATTATGTTTACATGATTTCAAATTCTGTGTAGTTGTAGAACAATATAATAATCAAGTAGTACATTGTAAATGTAAAAGCTAGTATTCAACATAATTGTTTAACATTATCGGTCTTTACACATAACGTGGACATTAAAAATGTGACACCCAAGAAAACTGTCGAAAAGCATGCACAAAATAAGACACACAGTTTTGAAGTTATCTTTACATATGGACCGTGTACTATGAAGTAATTGTAACAATATTATATATTAAAATACGTAACAACATTATTTAACTTATAAAAGATTTCTATTCTGATTTGTTCGCTTGACAAAGTCTATTTACATTTCAGGTTCTTATATCGATATTTTCCGAAAGAACGCACACTGTATAATGATGTCTCTAAGCCCGCGTATCACAGAGGATTGCCAATCGTATTATTCCAAGTAGATTTTTATATATTTCTATGATATCCGTACATTGAGAGTAGTCGTAGTACTAAATGAATAAAAAAGCAGTGTCTAAAATGGTAAGTAAAACTTATAGTTAAGTTACCAAAGATTAATATAACATTATTATTTGATCGTACCTGAAAGTATCAGTATCATAAAAGAATCACATATTATCGTATTAGATAGTAGTCATGGTTAAGGCTTTACTTAATAGCTATAGGACCAATGTGATCTTTATTGTTGTGCAAAATAAAACTGCTTATATAGGCCTACAACACATTTGAAAATAGTTATTTTAGTTTCAACTCTGGTTTTTATTTTTCATTAAATCATTACTATTATTTTCCCTACTTTAAAAATCACTATGTGAAATACTATGAAATATTTAAATGAAGTAACAGCAAAATTATTAACTAAACAAAGTACTTTAAAAGAACATACACACTTTCTTAACTTCCCCATTGTTTACTTATTTATTTGTTGCTTTTTGCAATGATTACATTGTGTAGCATAGTTATGCTAATATTTACAGTATAATAGGTTACATAGAAGTGTTTATCAAATGACTCTGTATATAAAAGAGATATGAAACATATTCACATATATCTGCATATAAAACCTTACTAAACGCAGGTTTAAATTCCAATCAAACGTGTACGTATAAGCATTGATTATACTTCTCCGATAAGTATAATCAATGGTTTTGGTTAGCTTGTTAGTTTGTTCTATACAACAAAACTATGACTTCAAATTCATTCATTAGCCCAATAGAGCACGACTGAAAGCATAACTTTAACACTAGGATTCTTCTATTCATAGATGTTAATGATAG
Organism: Macrosteles quadrilineatus; assembly: GCF_028750875.1. NCBI lineage: Eukaryota > Metazoa > Arthropoda > Insecta > Hemiptera > Cicadellidae > Macrosteles > Macrosteles quadrilineatus. The sequence continues at coordinate 102,429,331 of NW_026542596.1, read as the reverse complement.
GGATCGAATTGCAGTGGACTAGTTTGTATTTATAGTGAGTCTATAATAAAAACTGGCTGAAGTTGATGAAATAAAGAAAATTAGAAAAAATATTTCTGTTCATTGTGCAATCCTCATTGCATATATGTGATTTCAACTTTACTTAGGCTACATTATTGAGCTGACCTATGGTGTTAAATTATAATTTTGGCTATTCTAAGTATTATTTGAAGAAATATAAACTTGGTCATAATTAAAACTGCAAAAATGGCGTTTGAAGGAGGTATATGAACCCTTTCAAGAGGAAGCAAATCCATTTCCTTATTAGTGGTCCAAATATATTACATTTTTAATGATATACCTGTGAACATAGTCGTCACATTGGTATCGACACCGAGAAACTAACGACTATACTTAGACTAAACACTCCCCAGAAACTCCCCGTATGACAAGGATTAAAATCATAGCTAAGCAATGAATGCTCAGATTTTTCGATTGTAAAAGATTTTACCACGCATATATTGTAGACAGGATGTTTCCAAATTGTCTGGACATATTTCGTAAACTTGTTCCTTGGGCTAAGACGAACATAAAATGCCATACTGTAAGTATGGGTCCAAAATGCCTAGATTTCTGTTTGTCGGTCTGTATGTGATTTCTAAGAATTATTTTATATCTTGAGCATTTTTCAAGATAGAAATTTAAAAAAATTGGTAAAAATGTGTATTTTAGTAGGTAAATAGAGCTAACAAAGTTTCGTTCCAATATCTCAAGCCGTTTTAAAATGGCGGCCATTTAAAACCTTTAATGCCAAATTTAACAAAAACACGAAATATTAAGAAAATTGTTTTTCCGATCAAAAAGACAGAGGATTTCAATCCAAATCAAAACCGACCTTGTTTGTTAAAATCGGATGACAAACAACCGAGTTATCAGTTTTCTTCTACATTCGGTTACGCAATTTAATAGGACTTCCATATTGTTTATTATTTGTTATTTTACAGAGCGGTATGGTAGTCCTATTAAATTGCGTACCCCAATGTACAAAAAACTAGTAACTCGGTTGTTTGTCATCCGATTTTAACAAACAAGGTCTCATTTGATTTGGATTTAAATTCAACATCTTTTCGACCTAAAAACAATTTTCTTAATATTTACGGTTCTCATGAAATTTGGCCGCCATATTGAAACGGCTTATAACATATTGAAAATGTAATATCATAGCTATATTTCAAGTTGTAGAATCTTCCTGTACCGATTGAAAATGTTGTACGGTATATTATTTTGATCAAGTTTTTAAATTGTAGGCACTCACGTTGATGTTTTAATGGTTATAAAATCTCTCTATGTACCTATAAGGTTTGTGAAATAGTAGTATTGTTTTGTTTCTTGCTTATAAATGTAATTCGCATTGCTTCTAACTTGTAATAAGTAAAGTTTGGCTTCCATAAAGAAGGAAAGTTTCGTTTTGGGAAACTTATTTTCGTTAGGGCTTGAAAAATTGAAAGCAGTTTCGACGGTGAGTAGGAAATACATCCTGTTGGTTTCGTTCTGGCGTTTATCTACTCTTAGAGAATTCTTTTCTGGTTTATAAAATATACAACTATGAGAAACTATCTGTAAGAATGGAAAACCTATATGATTCGTGTAAGAATATAAGATACACTATTCGCCTTCTTACCTACCTTCTGTCCATATTTGATATTCATTGATTAAAAACAGAGGATGTACTTGTGAACAGCCTAATAAGACAAGTACAGCTATTAGTTTTAATTAGTGAACCTGTTGCTAGAATTCGAGCAATTGCTAAGCATTACAAGTGATATGTAAAACGAATAACAATAATAATTTCCGATGACTTAAAATGAGAGTCAACTCAAAGATAATGTGTAATCAATCACTCCACTACAGTTATCGAAACTAAAAACGAACTCACTCTGGACACGAACGCTCTTTTGTGTATGATGTCTACTATGAACAGCTGTAACTAATACAAATTATTCGTCTGTTTAAGTAAACAAAATCTTTTCTTCGCAAGAAACACATTGGGATTTTGATGGCCTGTGGGGCAAAGCCTGAGGACGTTTATTACACGAATTAGTGAAAAAGGGCGTATACACAAAAAAAACAATTTTTCCACATCGTTTGTAAAAATCCGTCCATTATTAACGGAGGAGTAGTGTTTCGTAGAAATCGCCTTCACGTATTATATATAAGGATAAGATATGTTATGCTTTGGATTTGAGGTTGTTATCCCGCTATAGCTTGCGAAGGTGTGAATAGTTCCTAGAGGTGCATAATAGGTTATTGCTAATTTATGCAACATATGCATAAAGGTTCACTACTACCACGCTTGTAATATCGATATCATCACTTCCACGGCCACCTGCATAAATTGTAAGTAAGTTGTGTGTGTGTGCAGCTGAGACAAGTGTTGTGAAAAGCTAGATTATTGCGGGCTCTTGTACCCGGAACCTTTGTACCGGAAGTCGTAGGCAAAAAATGATGATAAACTTTAAATTCACTCCCTGGTATTACGGATGACTCCTAAAACATAATGCAAAAGGATTTATTTAGGCCTATATTGTAAATGTTATCTTCAATCCACAAATAGTTATTTGTGCAACTAGTGAGAAAAGTGAGCAATTGACTCACTCGAGAGAAATCCTTACTCACGAGCCGTAGGCGAGTGAGGAATAGTTTCTCGAGTGAGGCAATTGTACTTTGTACTCGAGTTGCACATTATACTTTTCCTACAGTTGCCATAAAACAAATAAATTTGTGAAGAAACATAACCTATTTTTACACAGAAGTGAACTTTTAATATAACATTTAATGTGAAGTGACAAATACAACAGTACAACAGCTGACCAGCTGATTTACAGCCAGTGCTGCCAACGTATTTCGCGCGCATACGACGTTGCCTGTATGTTACGCGATCACTATTTCGTGCCTTCACGTTGCAAATCTGGAGTGAGACAAAGTAATTAGAGTGAGACAATGTTAACATTGTCTCACTGATGAGCGAATTGGCCACTTTGCTTTCTCAAATCAGTGAGAGAACATGTACATTGTTAGGTAACTGTAGGAAAAATCTTTTGTAAATATCTTATCTTTTTCCAAAAAGCTGATCTTGTTTTTTGAGCGTTTTTAGTGTGAAAAAAACATTATTTCTATTTCTTCTACTTGGTTGTGTTCTATGACTTTTTCTATGTTTCCATTGTTTGCAAATTGGTTATTTCAATGATTGCTCAAGAAATGTAGCACAGTGTTAATTCAGTTTTATTTTTAGCCTATATCAAATTGTCCAGGATTTCTCGCTCTTTTCCATTGTAATAATTACACCAACACAAGTTTCGTCTACAGACGCAATATGCCAAAGAATATCACCTACGTACAATCTCCAAGAAGTGGCAAAAAAGGCAGAAACCAACCCATACAATAGATATAAGTTAACTCCATAAGAAATAATTTTAAAAGTTACAGTGATATTAGGATTGTCCACTGATTTGGTAATAGAGCATTATATTGCAAAACATGACACGATGCAGAAGAAAATCAATTTTAAAATCAGAAAAATCCATTGTAAATACTGTACTTCAGTTTGACAAATTCAATAAATCACAATTTAAATATTAACAGCTGTAGCATTAAAAAAAGTAGTTTAGAATTATGCATATGGCCGTAATGTAAACAAATCTGAAGAGGCAACTTTAAAGGCTTGTGGGGCAGAGCCCCAATGGAATTTACCTCTTTCCTCTTTTGATGGCTCATCTACAGACCAAGACCTTTCTTTAGAGACCCCTACCAAGTTTCTACGCTCAGCCGTTCTCTCAAATTAGCTGTGACAAAAACGCCGTTTTCCTCCATAAGAATAACATGGGATGGGAATTTAAAGGCTACGGGGGCAGAGCCCCAAGGGAATTCACCATGTTTCTCTTTTGATTGCTCATCTACAGACCAAGACCTTTCTTTAGACACCTCTACCGAGTTTCTACACCCAGCCGTTCTCTCAAAATAGCTGTGACAAAGAAAAACAGTTTCAAATTAATATATAGATTCTAGTTTACAGGCCAGCAACAATTCACGTATCTTTAAAAAGTACATTTCTATGGAAACGAAACATTGGTAACAAAACTAAGTATTTTTCGAAGTACGCTTAAATTAGTTTACGCAACGATTGCGTAAAGATAGTGTTAATGACACGAGTAGAAAATTTAAGGTACCAGCCTTTGCGAGCGCCTTAAAAATTATACGACTGTCATTAACACTAATATACGCGAGTTGCGTAACCCTACACTACCTACGACAGTGTTTTAATTCCTAAAAATCACTATTCAAAACTTTGTTTATAACCTCTCATTGCCACTGACAGTGATGCAACGAAACATCCAAACACTGATTGCACCACTCAATAATTAAATTGGCCTGAACAGCTGATTAGTTTAAGTCCGAATCATTACAATTTTACTTCTTCTCTCTCAATCCTTGAAACTCATCGGTCCGTTACCCGTGTTGATATGAGTAAAACTATGCTGTTATGAAAGTAAACAATGCTGTTATGTGAAACTTTTCAATTCTAAGAACTAAACTGAAACAGCCACTTAAAATTCACTTAAATTTCGGTCGTAGGTAAATAATTGTAAACATGTCGGTACCCGTTATGCAGAAATCACCTAACGGATTCCTAGGTATTTTGCATGCTTACCCTCAGTCTGGTGAAATGCTTTCCACACACGGAGGCCTGATAAAGAGTGTAGAACGTCCAAGTTGAGTAAATCACACCTTTAGAGGTCAAAGGGCGTCGGTTTACCTGTAGTTGCACTCTGAAGGCATAATATAGCGCTAGTTTTCCTCTTCCAGGAACTGATGAGAACCTCTTTAGAGAAGGAGTGGGGGGCGTAACGTCACTCTTCTCTTGAGGGCACACCATTTATGTGTTTCATGACAATAAATATTCTTGATTCTTGATTTCATTACCGTAATGAGACGCTATGATTCCATCGGTGTTATGGGACTCTGTTAATAGCGTCTCAGACCGGAGATCTAGAGGTCTCCAGTTCGAATCCCGCCTGTGTCACTAACTTTTTGTCAAAGATTTTGCTTAGAATGCGAATACATTTTTACTGTAAATCTTTTGTTAGAATTTGAGGCATTTATAGTTTTATTTCTGAACAGAAATATATTTTTTTAAATTAGTAAACCTTCATTCGATTTTTATCTTATATATTTTTTTACTATCAGCAAGTCTGGTTGGTTAAATTAGGTTATGACAGTTAAGTTTTATAATTAAAAAGTTAATTTTATAACAAAAAAATTATAAACCAAATTCAAAGATTTTCTTTAATCGACGTGAGGGGCTCTTCTGCAATCTCCCACTCCTTCGCAGAAAAGGTTCTCATCAGTTCCTGAAAGAGGAAAATGAGACGCTAGTGCATAATATCACCAGACAATAAAGACACCTCAATGACTGAAGGAATGATTCAAGTGTGCTTATATTCATTTGTACACCATAATATGTTGTAGTAGTGTATCATGTTTACGTTTGTGTTGGTCTTTGAGACATGCGTAAGAAACGTCAAGCCGTCTAGTTTTTTTCTTGTTAAGATATTTATTGAAATTATAAATGTATAAATTTACAAGGTGTTACAAAATATTTTTAGTGTGCTATGTACAATCAGAATTTCGATATAATTTTTTTTTATGTCTTTTGAAGTAATTGTACTTCGCATTTATGATCCGATATTTTGCCATTTTTCAATATTAATTTTAAGTTGAGAAAATGTTGTGTTCTCCTTGGGAAAATGTTTCTAAAAGTACTTTAGTAACTAAACCAAGCCAAATTCCAAAAAAGTGTTGCTTGACATTCACAATTTATTTGAAATATAGTTCTAAATAGCATTTTGTTTATTTTTATGAAACCCTTGAACTACGTATTATAAGTATTTTATTTGGTTATTTTCACGATAGAGGAGTATTCATTTGTTTGTAAACGTACAAAAATGACTTGTTTGACATAAAAAAAGTGATTTTAATTTAACAGACTTTCAATTTAAACCTTGATCTATTTTATTTAGTTCTAAAGTAATTTGTTTTAATTAGGTTTAATAATGGCTATTGATAAAACTATTTACACTACCGTCATTTCGTAAAATAATATGTAGGAAAAAACGGGAAGTAGAAATTTTAAACATTTTGTAAAATACGCTCTGTTTTGTGCAACGGAGTTGTGACGCCATATGCGGTTAGGTTATCTGAAAACAATTTAGATAAACTTCTCCCAACACAGAACGTTTTGAAGTAAATGGTTTGAACTAACCTGTGAATTATAACCAAATGTTATCTTTGTCCTTTTTTTAGTGTAACACGTCCAACATCCTATTTAAATCACGATAAAAAAGGCACAAAGAAAAATTATTTTTATACAAATAAAACATTTTTTAGGTCTATTTATTCTGTATGGCCAATTATTTTTTTATTTTAACAGACATTTTAAGAAGGCTGCATATGCATATACTTATCAATAGGTTTTTCCGAGGGCACTACATAAGTACCCACGTTTTATTTTCCTACTGGTATGAACCAGCTTCACTTAAAAATAAACACTTAAATAATTCATTTAACTCTATTTTACAAAGGAAAACTACAAACAGTATTTTAAAACATCTGAAAAAGTAAGTATAAACCAATGATAAATAGTTCATAAACGTGAAGATCCACAAGCTTAACTGTCGCACTGTCTAAATTGCTAACAGCATCAATAGCATCAGCTCGCCCTCCGTTTAAGCTTCCACATCCCAAACTCAGCTGGACTTTAATCCCGAACGGATTCTTATATTTCCGGGGATTAGGCCCCGTCGTTGATAGCCCAGCAAAACAATCAGTCCCTCATTTAGCTCTATTTTCCTGACTGGACTAGAGTTATAAATCGCTTGGCTGTCTAAAATCCGATTTGACTTTAATCAGATACCATATTAATTTTCCAACCAAGTTAGCGGTTCACATTTAATAAAATTGTTTGAATGCTCAATTTGCATTAGAATACTACTCTATCTTATTATCTTATTATACCTATCTTTTAATGTTTAATTTTATAAAGTTTTTTTTTAATTTTTATAGATCTGACTTTACCAATATAATCTTTAAATCATTATCTTTCATTATCTTAATAATTTTCCTTATTACAGTTTTCCTTAATATTTCCTTAATACATTACCTTCAAAGGTAACGACCATTAGATCAGTGTACTATGGTGTTAAATACGGGTGAGGTTCATAATGTCCAAATTTCACAAACTTCAACGTCTAAAATATTAAATAAACAGTGCGTTTCATAACCTCCAAACTTCATAAACTCCAAAACTATAACATTCAAATAAGTACAGTTTCACAATGTCCAAATTTCACAAACTCCAACGTTAATATATTAAATAAACGGTGCGTTTCATAACCTCCAAATTTCATAAACTCCAAAACTATAACTTTCAAATAATCACCGATTCACAATGTCCAAATTTCACAAACTCCAACGTTTAAATATCAAATAAACAGAGCGGTTCATAACCTCCAAGTTTCATAAGCTCCAACAGTACAGTCTCTGCCAGAAGTCGCTGCAGAGGTTTAAGAGTGTAAAGTATTGGTATTAATATCCCTTCCGCAGCAAACCTGCAGACTAATCGAATTTCCATTTTCCATTATTTGATTTACACTATCAATGAAGTTATTAGCTGGTTATCACCGAGCGCTGGCGAACGGTGCCTGCTATCTGACTGTGGCAACCACTGTAGAGACTTCTGGCCCAGACTGTACCGTTGGAGGTTATGAAATTTGGACATTATGAACTGCACTGTTTATTTGGTATCTTAACGTTGGAGTTTGTGAAATTTGGACATTGTGAATCAGTGATTATTTGAATGTTATAGATTTGGAGCTTATGAAATTTGGAGGTTATGAACCTCTCTGTTTATTTAATATTTAAACGTTGGAGTTTGTGAAACTTGGACATTGTGAAACAGTGATTATTTGAATGTTATAGTTTTGGAGCTTATGAAATTTGGACATTATGAAACGCGCTGTTCATTTAATATTTTAAGCGTTGGAGTTTGTGAAATTTGGAGTTTATGAAACGCTCCCTTAAATACTGCTATGATTGGGGTCTTACATGAAATAGAGCATGCAGAAAAATCTGTTTTAAGCAAGATGCACATGTTACTTAATATTACAGAAAGTAGGTATACATCTTTGATTTAATTAGATGTTAATCAAATACTATCATCGGTATATTTTTAACGTTAAAAGACAAGAGGAAATTACCTACTTATTTGTATACAAAAGGTTTCTGTATATTTAGAATATTTAGTTTATCGAGGTCATTTAAAGTAGCATGAACAAGATCTTAACAAAGTGGCAGTTAAAACGATGAAGATTTACAGTTAATTTTTTCTTGGACATAGCTTTATAGTGTAGAAGTGCCGTCCTGCTATCGAATTAAAAACCAACCAATCACTAATGACCATTTTCTTTTGGTAATTGATTGATAACTAGCTGTTCCACGGGCTTCACCCCGCTTGACTTCATTAATAAAACAAGTATTAATTAAACTATTGATTGGTTAAGTTAAGCTGAAATAAACAAAACAGAATACAGTAATACAAACAAATAATCACACCCTGATTTTAATAAGGTAATAAATTGAAAGAATAACAAAATTAAAAAAGTACAGCTGGGGTATTTTAAACATTAGGTATATGGAAAGTTCCCTTTATAAAGGAATTACGACCTTAAAGGGCAATTTATGAAATAATGGATAGTTTTGCGCAAGGTTTCTCGTCATGTCGAACATTTTAAGTATATGGTTTATGGGGGTGTAACTTGTAGTTTTCTAAAAAGGTCATGGGTACTTTGGGATTTATATTTGGATATCCTGACGTGATGCCAAATACACGTGGTGTTTTCATCTGTAGAAAAAAGTTATTATCCCAAACATGCAGAACTTATAGTGCCTATAAACTTCTTTCACAAATTTTGTTCTTAACCATGAGAAGATGATTCCGGTATTGCGATTTTTTCCTATCAATTACCAGTTCAGGTAGAAGTATTGTATAATTAAAAACCCTAATATTTTACATAATATACTAGAAAACTCCACTCTTCGTTCCATCCGTCTAAACTATTTTCTAAAATTACTCTATTTAATTGTGAATATACACTAAATTATCCAAACAATACCTTTGGTATCAACAGTTAACTGCCTGGGCAGTTGGAATTATTATTATTTTATTATTATTATTATTATTATTTTATTTGTCATGAGAGCCGAAGCCTCCTGACTGCATACCCGGTACCTATCCGTTAGGACATACCCGGGCCCCATGATGTAGGCCGAAGCTTACGCATCAACCTTTAGCACATCATGGGTGGATGACTTAAGGTCATCAGGCTCGCCGGCTGCCGAAGCAGACCCTTCGGAAGGAGGGTTGCCCCTCAATCCTAACCAGGGATTCCGGCTGCTTGTTTAAGCGTCACTCCACCTGGGTTCCACTAGGTCAGGACCTAGAGGTCCATGGTAGAGCGCCCCGACGCATTTAGTGCAAGCAACACTCGGGACCTATCTAATCCCTGACAGGCAAGACCCGCCATCAATAGCCAGGAGGAAGGGGACCGTCAGCACGCTGACGGGGGGAACCCCAACCTCCCATTTACACCACTACCCGATCGAGGCCTTACCCATTGCTGGGAAACCAGAGATAACCAGAGCGATAGATCCCCAGATACCCCTGGCGGGCTCGGACCCAGCACCCGATCTACTTCGTTTGCCCGTCAGACCCAACATCACTGCCAGGCCATCAGGGTTTCCCAAAAGGAGGCAGGTATAGAAGTGGGACCCACCCGGATGAACCTATCCACCAGAGGTGGCGACACCCTTGACTCAATTGAGGTTCCGGGAAGAACCCCCCACACTCAAGATAACCATACCGTCCGTGCTCAGAGACAGGGATTGGTTTGCATAAGTGCCTACAAACCGTTGCCCTCACACTGCGGAAAGTTACGTTGCCCTTGAGTGTCCCCGTGAGCTACGGGTACTTGCCCGTTTTCACCTCCAGGAAAGGTTACTTCCAAAGTCGAGGATTTGCCCACTGAATGCTGGTCGCACACAACAAGCAGGCCGAAGCCCAAAGAACCACAGACACAGGTAGGTTAGAGATTATGATGCACTTCCATCTCTCCTAGAGCTAAACACCCCTCCATCCTGGATAAAGGAATGTCACTGGGACCCAATGCCCAGTCGTCCATGTCTGTGGCCAACTTGAAAATGCCGATACCAACACGGAGCATTTACCTCCCCTCTGGGGGCTAGGTATTTCACCTCCCAGGACGAGGCTACTTCCAAAGTCGAGGATATGCCTCACAAAATGTCAGTCGTACACAACAGGTAGGACTCAGTCACAACCACAAGCTACAGGCAGGTGAAAGATCTATGAACTTAATCAACACTAGCAGAGCTGAACACCCCACCACCAGTGAATGGAGGGAATGTCACTGGGTACTCTCACTTTGGGTACAACCCAAAGAGGCTGGCTTGTCCAGTCGTCCATAGCTTGTGGTCTACCTGAAGTGCCGGTTCCAACACCGGGCAATTACCTCCCCTCTGGGAGAGCTAGGGTCCGCGTGGTCGCCCAGGCCACGAACCCACACAAGCGTGGGCCCCCTGCGGTTAAGGGCAGTTGGAATATCAGAAAGTTCCAAGTGGAGTCAATTTGAACTTAGTTATCTAACTAGCCAGTCTAGGAGTTCCCATAACAAAGTAGTTCCTACTGGCCGGTCACCACACTACGCCCTAACTACCGAACTGTCAGCTAGTCTTAGTGTTGAAGGCTGGACACTGGGCAGGCTTATCGTTGACCTCCTATGAAAGTCTAATCCTATTGGGCATTAATTATATATGAACCAACAGATAAATGAGATGAATAAGCCTGTGAAACATATTGATTGAATTATCCCTCATAGAATGATCATTCGTGGTAATCAGCTGTGAATGATCTACTATTCGAAAAATTTTTGTGGCGTTTTGATATCATCAATCTTTAATATTGTTATTCAAAATATTTTACTGAAATCAAATATCTGACTGTGAAATATTGTTTATTCTCAGCGAGTGTAACCGAAAAGGGAAATAGGCTAAAAAATCTCTCTATGCACCTATAAGTTTTGTGAAATAGTAGTATTGTTTTGTTTCTTGCTTTTAAATGTAATACGCATTGCTTCTAACTTGTAATAAGTAAAGTTTGGCTTCCATAAAGAAGGAAAGTTTCGTTTTGGGAAACTTATTTTCGTTAGGGCTTGAAAAATTGAAAGCAGTTTCGACGGTGAGTAGGAAATACATCCTGTTGGTTTCGTTCTGGTGTTTATCTACTCTTAGAGAATTCTTTTCTGGTTTATAAAATATACAACTATGCGAAACTATCTGTAAGAATGGAAAACCTATGATTAACAACGTGTAAGAATATAACATACGCTATTCGCCTTCTTACCTACTTTTGGTCTATATTTGAGATTCATTGATTAAAAACAGAGGATGTACTTGTAAACAGCTTAATAAGACAAGTACAGCTTAGTTTTATCTAGTGAACCTGTTGCTCGAATTCGAGCAATTGGTAAGCATTACAAGCGATATTTGAAACGAATAACAATAATAATTTCCGATGACTTAAAATGAGAGTCAACTCAAAGATAATGTGTAATCAATCACTACAGTTATCGAAACTGTAAACAAACTCACTGTGGACACGAACGCTCTTTTGTGTATCATGTGTACTATGAACAGCTGTAATTAATACAAATTATTCGTCTGTTTAAGTAAACAAAATCTTTTCTTCGTAAGAAATACATTGGGATTTTGATGACCTGTGGGGCAAAGTCCGAGGACTTTTATTACATGAATTAGTGAAAGGGGGCGTCTACACAAAAAACACTTCATTTTTTCACATCGTTTGTAAAAATCCGTCCATTATTAACGGAGGAGTAGTGTTTCGTAGAAATCGCCTTCACGTATTATATATAAGGATAAGATATGTTATGCTTTGGATTTGAGGTTGTTATCCCGCTATAGCTTGCGAAGGTGTGAATAGTTCCTAGAGGTGCATAATAGGTTATTGCTAATTTATGCAACATATGCATAAAGGTTCACTACTACCACGCTTGTAATATCGATATCTACTTCCACGGCCACCTGCATAAATTGTAAGTAAGTTGTGTGTGTGTGCAGCTGAGACAAGTGTTGTGAAAAGCTAGATTATTGCGGGCTCTTGTACCCGGAACCTTTGTACCGGAAGTCGTAGGCAAAAAATGATGATAAACTTTAAATTCACTCCCTGGTATTACGGATGACTCCTAAAACATAATGCAAAAGGATTTATTTAGGCCTATATTGTAAATGTTATCTTCAATCCACAAATATTGAAGAGCCCTCCATAAAAAAATCAATTGAGTTGTTACCAAGATATGTCTTAAAATTAAAGTTTTTAAACGAAGATTATAGTTTTAAATTTGTAAGCAAGTATTTTATTTAAAATATGTTCTATACTAGAACAATAAGTAAATGTCATGAAAATTTATCATGAGTTAATTACACTCCTACTGTACTTGTTTTCGTAATACAGTTTCAAAAGCAATTCAATTCTAGTTTACAGGCCAGCAACAATTCACGTATCTTTAAAAAGTACATTTCTATGGAAACGAAACATTGGTAACGAAACTAAGTATTTTCGAAGTACGCTTAAAGTAGTTTACGCAACGATTGCGTAAAGATAGTGTTAATGTCATGTGTAGAAAGTTTAAGGTACGAACCTTGGCGAGTGCCTTAAAAATTATACGAGTATCGTTAACACTAATTATTTACGCGAGTGGCGTAACCCTACACTACCTACGACAGTGTTTTAATTCCTAAAAATCACTAGTCAAAACTTCGTTTATAACCAACCTCTCATTGCCACTGACATTGATGCAACGAAACATCCAAACACTGATTGCACCACTCAATAATTAAATTGACCTGAACAGCTGATTAGTTGAAGTTCGAATCGTTACAATTTTACTTCTTCTCTCTCAATCCTTGAAACACATTGGTCCGTTACCCGTGTTGATATGAGTAAAACTATGCTGTTATGAAAGTAAACAATGCTGTTATGTGAAACTTTTCAATTCTAAGAACTGAACTGAAACGGCCACTTTAAAAAACTGTCGTAGGTAAATAATTGTAAACATGTCGGTACCCGTTATGCAGGAATCACCTAACGGATTCCGAGGTAGTTTGCATGCTTACCCTCAGTCTGTTGAAATGCTTTCCACACACGGAGGCCTGATAAAGAGTGCAGAATGTCCAAGTTGAGTAAATCACATCTTTAGAGGTCAAAGGGCGTCGGTTTACCTGTAGTTGCACTCTAAAGGCATAATATTATAGCGCTAGTTTTCCTCTTCCAGGAACTGATGAGAACCTCTTTAGAGAAGGAGTGGGGGGCGTGACGTCACTCTTCTCTTGAGGAAACACCATTACCGTAACGAGACGATATGATTCCATCGCAGTTATGGGACTGTTGATAGCGTCTCGGACTGGAGATCCTAGAGGTCTCCAGTTTGAATCCCGCCGGCGACACTCACTTTTTGTCCAAGATTTTGCTTATAATGCGAATCCGTCTTAACTGTAAATCTTTTGTTAGAATTTGAGGCATTTTTAATTTTATTTCTGAACAGAACTATTTTTTTCAATTTAGTAAACCTTTATTCGATTTTTATTTTATTTATTTTTTACATTATCAGCAAGTTTGGTTGGTTCGGTTAGGTTATGAAATTTTAATTTTTTAGTAAAAAAATGATAAAATTAATTTTATAATTCAAAATTATAAGTAGACCTTCATTCGATTTTTATCTTATATCTTTTTTATATATTATCAGCAAGTTTGGTTGGCTAGATTAGGTTAAGACAGTTTAATTTTATAACTAAAATATCAAGATTTTCTTAAATCGACGTGAGGGGCTCTCCTACAATCTCCCACTCCTTCGCAGAAAAGGTTCTCATCAGTTCCTGAAAGAGGAAAATGAGACGCTAGTGCATATTATCACCAGCTCAATGGCTGAAGGAATGAGTCAAGAGTGCTTAGATTCATTTTTACACCTTAATATGTTGTAGTAGTGTATCATGTTTACGTTTGCGTTGGTCTTTGAGACATGCGTAAGAAATGTCAAGCCGTCTAGTTGTTTTCTTGTTAAGATATTTATTCAAATTATATATGTATATATTTACAGGGTGTTACAACAGATTTTTAGCGTGCTATTGGTGCTATGTACAATCAGAATTTCGATATAAAGTTTTTTGATGTCTTTTGTAGCTATTGTACTTCGCACTTATGATCCGCCATTTTTTCATTTTATAACATTAATTTTAAGTTGAGAAAATGTTGTGTGCTCCTTGGGAAAATGTTTCTAAAAGTACTTGCAACTAGTAACCAAACAAAACCGAATTCCAATAAATGTTGCTTGATATTTGCAATTTATTTAAAATATAGTTCTAAATCATGTTGAGCATTTTTATGAAACCCTTGAAATACGTATTATAAGTATTTTTATTTGGTTATTTTCACAATAGAGTAGTATTAATTTGTTTGTAAACATACAAAAAATTACTTGTTTGACATAAAATAAGTGATTTAATTTCACAGACTTTCACTTTAAACCTCGATCTATTTTATTTAATTCTAAAGTCATTTGTTATAATTAAGTTTAATGATGGCTATTGATAAAACTATTTACTCTACCGTCATTTTGTAAAATCATATTTAGGAAAACACGGAAAGTAGAAATTTTAAACATTTTGTAAAATACGCTCTGTTTTGTGCAACGGAATTGTGACGCCATATGCGGTTAGGTTATCTGAAAACAATTTAGATAAACTTCTCCCAACACAGAACGTTTTGAAGTAAATGGTTTGAACCAACCTGTGAATTATAACCAAATGTTATCTTTGTCCTTTTTTAGTGTAACACGTCCAATATCCTATTTAAATCACGATAAAAAAGGCACACAGAACGATTATTTGTATACAAATAAAACATCCTAGATCTATTTATTCTGTATATACAATTGATTGTTTTTTATGTTTTTTATTTTTTGATTGTTGTGTATTAATAGGTTTTTCCAGAGTAAAAATAAAATAAAATGTTGTCAACCCGGCAGACGGTCTTATGACCATTGCTGTAATGTGCTGTTTTTAGTACTGTAATTTTGTTGTCGTTATGGAGAAGATTATGTTTAGTTATAAGTTCATATGTATTTATGCAGTTTATTTTTGTGTCAATAAAGCACTTTTTCATTTCATTCATTTCATTTCATTCATAATAGGTTTTTCCGAGGGCCTACATAAGTAACAACGTTTTATTTTCCTACTCGTATAAACCAGCTTCACTTAAAAATAAACACTTAAATAATTAATTCAACTCTATTTTACAAAGCGAAAAACTACATACAGCATTTAAAACCGTTACAAAGTAAGTATAAACCAATGATAAATAGTTCATAAATGTTGAGGAACCACAAGCTTAACTGTCGCTCTGTCTAAATTGCTAACAGCATCAATAGCATCAGCTCGCCCTCCGTTTAAGCTTACACATCCCAAACTCAGCTTGACTTTAATCCCGAACGGATTCTTATATTTCCGGGGATTAGACCCCGTCGTTGATAGCCCAGCAAAACAATCAGTCCCTCATTTAGCTCTTGTATTTTCCTGACTGGACTAGAGTTATAAATCGCTTGGATGTCTAAAATCCGATTTGACTTCAATCAGATACCATATTAATTTATCAACTAAGTCTGTAGTCCACATTTAATAAAATAGCATGAATGTTCAATTTGCACTTGAATACTATTGTAATTATACCTATTATTAATTTTATCAAGGTTTTTTTAGGGCGTTAGAGATCTGACTTTACCAATATAATTCTTTAAAACTAAAGACCATTTCATCAGTGTACTATGGTGTTAAATACTGCTATGATTGGGGTCTTACACTACTACATAGAGCATACAGAACACATGTTAGTTAATATTACAGAAAGCATGTACGAATATTTTATTTAATTAAACGTCAATCAAATACTATCATCGGTATATTTTTACGTTAAAAGACAAGAGGAAATTACTAACTCATTAGTCTAAAAAAACTTTTTGTATATTCGGAGTATTAAGTGTACCGATGTCATTTAAAGTAGTATAAATAAGATCACAAAAAGACGCAGTTACTGTATGAAGATTTTCAATTTATATTTTTCTTGATATCAGAACGTGGCTTTATAGTGTATAAGTGCTCTACTGCTGTCGAATTAAAATCTAACCAATCACTAATAACCATTCTTATTTGGTAATTAATTAATAACTAGCTGTTACCCGTGGGCTTCACCCCGCTTGACTTCATTAATAAAACAAGTATTAATAAAACTATTGATTGGTTAAGTTAAGCTGAAATAAACAAAACAGAATTCAGTAATACAAACAAATAATCACACCCTGATTTTAATAAGGTAATAAATTGAAAGAATAACAAACAAAAAATTACATCTGGGGTATTATATTACATTAGGTATATGGAATCCCTTTATAAAGGAATTACGACCTTAAAGGGCAATTTATGAAATAATGCATAGTTTTGCGCAAGGTTTCTCGTCATGTCGAACATTTTAAGTATATGGTTTATGAGGTGTGAATTGTAGTTTTCTAAAAAGTTCATGGGTACTTTGGCAAAATATGGATATCCTGACGTGATGCCAATTACACGTGGTGTTTTGATCTGTAGAAAAAAGTTATTATCCCAAACATGCAGAACTTAGTGCCTATAAACTCCTTTCACAAATTTTGTTCTTAACCATGAGAAGATGATTCCGG
Source organism: Macrosteles quadrilineatus (assembly GCF_028750875.1). Taxonomy (NCBI): domain Eukaryota; kingdom Metazoa; phylum Arthropoda; class Insecta; order Hemiptera; family Cicadellidae; genus Macrosteles; species Macrosteles quadrilineatus. The sequence continues at coordinate 102,412,424 of NW_026542596.1, read as the reverse complement.
TATTGCGATTTTTTCTATCAATTACCAATTCAGGTAGTACTGTATAATTAAAACCCCTAATATATTACATAATATACTAGAAAACTCCACTCTTCGTTCGATCAATCCAAACTATTTTCTAAAATTAATCTCTTCAATGGAGAATATGCAACAAATTATCCAAACAATACCTTCGGTATCAACAGTTAACTGCATGGGCAGTTGGAGGTATCAGAAAGTTCCAAGTGGCGTCAATTTCAACTTAGTTATCTAACTAGCCAGTCTAGGAGTTCCCATAACAAAGTAGTTCCTACTGGCCGGTCACCACACTACGCCCTAACTACCGAACCGTCAGCTAGTCTTATTGTTAAAGGCTGGACACTGGGCAGGCTTATTGTCGACCTCTTATGAAAGTCTAATCCTATTGGCCATTAATTATAGATGAACCAACAGATAAATGGAATGAATAATCCTGTGAAACATATTGATTGAATTCTACCTAAAAGAATGATCATTCGTGGCAAACAGCTGACGAAAACTTTTCGGGGCGTTTTGATACCACATCTTTAATATTGTTATTCAAAATATTTTACTAAAATCAAATATCTAAATGTGAAATATTGCTTAATTTCAGCGAGTGTAACAAAAAAGGCAAATAGGCTCGCTTTGTACATTTTTAGTCTCTCTTTGTACACATTTAACTTAAATATGATAGAAAACATTAAGTTAACAGCCTTTTCATTCATAACCCGAATATGAAGCACGCATAAAACAGGCAAGTTTTTAAAATAGGTCGAGTAGTCTACTTAAATAGTTGAAGTTCATCGTGATACAGAATTTATTATTTTTACGCCTAATATCCCCCTAAATTGCCTAATTGAGGAATGTTTAGGGTATAACTTACAATCATACTTAAAATTAAAATGTTTTAAAATTTAAACATTAAAAAAATTGTTGTACCTTTTTGTTCGTCCAAAATTTCTTAAACATCTAAGGACTAGGTATGTTTATATTTGAACATGAACGAATAGATTCCGTTGTATACTAGTAACCTACAGCACATTGACGCCCATAAGTGTTCAGTGTTGCCTCAAGATTTGTGACTGTAATCCTTTGTCAACACATTAATTAAATTAAGTATATCACTATTCAATTTCATGATACATGCAATTATGATTCGTAAAACAGTAAAACACTGTTTATAAAAGAAAGATTTTTAACATTCTTATGTTTACTTGGTTTAATTTTTAACACGTTTTCAACCATGTCGTACCAAAAAAATCTGTTAGGTGTTAAAGTATAGCTGGCAAGAGCTCTCAAGCTAACTTCGTTATCCTCTCAATGTGCATCTATAAATAACGATAATTCTTGTAAAGACCCCGTTTTTCACCTCGTGAGTTGAGCTAGTGTAATGCCAACAAGTATACAAACACCTGACTCTCTCTCGCCTGTAGTCCGTGGCGAGGCACTTACCAAGTCGTGGTACACGCCTCAGAGCCATCTACAACTAGGTCTGCTCGTGACATAACAGTCACTTACTCTCACTTGTGTGGTTAACTACTATACGGGTTAGTAAAATGTATAAAAAACTTTTACAACTGATCAGATAATACCGTGTAGAACAAACAATAAATTGACAGATAAGTGAACCTAATTCTTAAGCTGAGTATTAGTAAAGTTGTTATCACATGCATATTAGCTATATCAATATCGCATCATCGGCTATTGACTAAACAATATCCATAGCTATATCAATATCGCATTATCGGCTATTGACCCAGCAATATCCATAGCTATATCAATATCGCATTATCGGCTATTGACCCAACAATATCCATAGCTATGTCAATATAGCATTATCGGCTATTGATTATACAATATCACATGGATATTACCTATATCAATATCACATTATCGGCTATTGACCAAACAATACCCATATCTATATCAATATTGCATTATCGGCTATCGACTAAAAAATATCACATGGATATTAGCTATTGCCATGAACAAACTAGAAGTTCTATCCCCATGTAAAAGTTTTAGCTAATTTCTTTATCAATCAATTATCAATAAATTATCAATTATCAATTATTTAAGATGGGGACGCCACTATGTGCGTTAAGTTGCGTATTTTAACCCAAATATGAGTGAAGGATGAGTGTAGGATGAGTGGCGCGATCTTGTAGTCTTGTTAGTGACTAAGGAAGACATGTTCCTTAGACACAGCTGTATTATTATTATGTATATTATTAAATGGAAGTAGTTTAGTAGAATCTCCCAGCAGAGTAGTTGTAGGAAGACATAATTTACCTATTATGTCAGAACCTAGGAAGCTATAACCTAAAGATATTTTTTGTCAACTAACTCTCAAGTACCAGAGGGCCGAGCATTGTTCGGTGGTGTTGAATTTGTTTTGGAAATTGTCGAAGCCGCTACAGTTTTTTAAAACAGTAAAAGGTCTACATAATTTTTTTTTTTAAGCAATTAATTCCAATTATAAAATAGACTCTTGATAAATATACCCTTTAACATATTTAAGTCTAGTCTAGTACGCTATGGATGTAACACAAGAAAAAAAGTTATTTATAATAGTCAAACAGACAAAAGGAACAGACAAAAAGTCATAGTAGAAATAAACAGATTGAACAAAAGTGCTCAAAATGGCGAGCAGGTTATTTAATTTTGTTAAAATAGGTATGCAAATTAGGACTTTCTATCCTATCTTACTACAATACTTTTATTACATTAATTAAATTCCTCAAACACCTTTAATAACACCTTAGCCTTTGATGATTACTAACAATGAATAACAAAACATTTAAGGGATGATGATTAAAACACGTATCCCAGCAAAGGGTGTATACAGTAAATGTGTTAATTTTAAAATAATATCAACATAAATATTAGGCCTACTAATAACAGTAATATACCTGTTATATACACCTTGTGTTTGTCAATTCGTGCTATTATTCATTTATAGTTTGTCGAATGATAATGGGAATCGAATATGTATCGCAACATGTAGCTAATGGGTGAGGTTCATAACTCCAAGTTTTCATAACTCCAAGTACTTTTAAATACAACATTTCATAACTCCAAGTAAAATTATGTCCAAGTAAATTAAAACCAAAATATCATAAGACCAAGTTTCATAACTCCAAGCGTTCATAACTCCAAGATTCATAAGTCCAAGTTAAAATAAAACCAAGTAAATTAAAATACAAAATTTCATAACTCCAAACGTACAGATTTGCAAGGACCACAAGTCCAAGTTTCATAACTCCAAGGGTTCATAACACCAAGTTTCATAACTCCAAGTGACAATGGGTACAGTCCGTGCAGGAAGCGATAACGTACGCACACACACGCACCCATTGGCCATTAGACCCACACCCATTGACTACACACACACATGCTGGAAGAGAGTTTCCGATGTTGGCGAGACTATTCGAAGTGGTGCGTTCCCTGTCGCTTTGCACGTTCGTCTAAATTGTAATACAAATAGTGAGAGGATGAAATTTACATATTTAAATTCTGCGTAAACTGATGTTTAATATTATATAAATACAATTTAGTTCGTGCAGATGATTAATGTTTAATAATGGTAAATATGAAAAGGTTGTTCAATGTAAACATGAAAAAGTAAGTGAGCGAGGATTTTTTTATTTTTTGGTCAGATGAAAACTTTCAGCGAGAAAAGTATAGATAATAAGATGTTCTTCAATTTTTGTTCCAAACATTTTTTCGTAAGACTTTTAGTTTGTCCAATAATCGACTTAGATGACCACCACGAGGTATGAATGAATTAGTTTACGCGTTCAGTATTTTAGCAATTGCCGTCTTCCAACAACAATATTAAGGAAATACAGTATTAGTTCACGTTTTCAAATTTCTAAACTATGAAAAATATTTAGTCTTAACTTCTTAAGCTGTACCGGTATGTAGGTACGAAATTTCGAAATTTTTTCTACATAATATTCGTGGTGCACAACGCAAATAAGTCGTAGTGCCTTTTTTTTCCACTATTTTTCATCTCCTATTTTCGGAAAAAATTTAAACAGTATTAATCCAGGTTAAGGTTTCATCTTGTAGCATTCATTTGTAAATATAAAATTTGATTATAGTTACAATTACTTGTTCCCTTATAAATCTTTATTCCGTAACAAATATGAGAGTGTATGTTAACAAAGTAAATTGTACGCAAAATGTCTGTAGTGCATAATGGGTTTAATAAAAAAATACCATATTTAAAATTTTAAAAATACTATCTAGATTTGTATGATCCAAACAAGCGGATATAATCTATAGATAGGTCTAAACATTTGGATTTCGAGACTAAATTATCATAGAAATAGGTTTTTGAGTAAATACATCTATACCTAATACCAGATTGTTTTATTTGAGTTAAATAGAAGGTATTTATCATTTAGGTATTATTGAAGTACCTTAATGAGTTAAGTACTTTAATATAAGAATTGATGTCGTCCAGTGGTCAAAACTCGAACACAATCCAAATAAAATATGAACTTATCTATATTCATCCCACGCTGAAAATCAAACATGTGATGATTGTGTACCAGTCTTCAATTTGTTTTGATTTTCTGTATATTTATCGTTGTTATTGCGTCACCAGAATTTTAACTCATAATCCAAATGTTAGTTTTTTGTTTGTGTTAAATTCGTTTTCGTACTTATTTTTCATCAAATTGTCTGTCACAATTTTATTTGTTCAATTGGTGTATTTTTTGTTTAGTTGCAATAACGTTAATTATATTTACCTGAGAAAATGCAAAGTTAAAGACCTTCTGTTGTTCAGATGATTTTTGTTTCCCTTAGCATTATATGAATAATAATTAAAAGCCTTCAGGTAAGGGGCTCTTGGATATTTTCATAGGCTATTATTAAAATTGCTTGACTTTTATGAAAACATAGATTAATGTCATTGACGTACCAGATTTATTTGGCTTTAGAGGGCTTTCCTCTGCAATGATCACAAAGTTAAGTCCATGTTTCCTAATAAAATTTGTAGCACTTCGGCTAACATCCTCGTTCATAGTTTGTAGGAATCTGAATCTTGTAGGTGTTCTTCATTATACAGGCTAATGACGATAGTTAATTCTTTAAAAAAATATTATCTCTATTTCTTCTACTAGGGGACGTTCTATGACTTTTAATGTTTCAATAATTTGCAAATGGGTTCTTTCAATGATTTATTTTTCAAAGATTTAATTTTTGTAGGACGCTTTTCTTTGAAATGCAGTTTAAATATTGACAGCAATTAAATTATACAGCTGATCAAAATTTAAACAATTATGATCTTCATAAGGATAACATGGGAACCTTCAAAGCCACTGGGGTAGAGCCCAAGGGCCTTTTTTAAATCCAGTTCAAGGCCAGTTTGCAAATCCACACGACACGCTCTTTCCAATGATACGTCAATGGATAAAATCGGTTAAGAAATGACGGAGGAGTTCAACCGACAAACTTCGTGTTCGCGTATTAATTATATAGATATACGTATCACGTTTCGTTTAGCCTACAGGTAGAAAATGTCGCTCATTACGAAAATCTATATAATTAATACGCTACATGAAACTTTGTCGGTTGAACTCCTCCGCCATTTCTTAACCGATTTTATCCATTGACATCTCATTGGAATGAGCGTGTTGCGTAGATTTGCAAACTGGCCTTACATTTTTGAAATAGTCCCTTGGGCTCTGCCCCAGTGGCTTTGAAAGTTCCCATGTTATCCTTATGAAGAACATAATTGTTTACATTTTGGTCAGCTGTTTAATTTAATCGCTGTTATATATTTTTTAAGTCAATGAAACCCATCGAGTACATTTATTTACTATTTGAGTTTGTGTCAACATAACCTCCAAGACGAATTTTGTTAGTATGGTTGTACAGTATCTTAAATTTGTGTATTTATTTATCGTTGTTTTGTGTAGCTTTGACGGATCGTGTTAGCACGATTGTAACATTTATCGTTGTTTTGTGTAGCTATCATTTGTTTATTTGTTGTTTTTTTTTCTTTTATATGCCTCCGACGTGACGACAACAACACATATAGACAGGAGGCGTAATCGTGATAACGACCGCAGCTCACAGAACAGTGGCGAGTATTATGCTTAACTCATCACAGTCAGCACCTGACCCTGGACAATCTCAACTATTAGGTTACAAATGCGCCCTAACACTACCCCAAAACGACTTTTCGTTCTCAATTGGCCCTCTATAAATGACCTGTGTTGCCTGTACAGCGAGGCATTTTGAGAAGGAGAAAACCGGCCCGAATGCTTTAGGTTTATCAATAACGAAGATAAACATAGTCTGAGTTACACCATAGATAAAAGGGTTACACACCGGTAATCTTTGAGTTGACTCTTTTAAATTCGTTGTAAATATGGCTGTTATTCGTTTTGAAATACTGTATCTTCTGTAATATTTGCAATTGCTCGAATTCGAGCAACATGTACACTAGTATTTATTAATTCTTTTAATAATGACTCTAGAGAAGAGTTAGAAAATTAAAAGGTGTAGAACAATACAGCTAACAAAAGTGGTCCTGTAACATTTGGTCATAACTTGAACCCATATGACATTATGGATCCTTTCATGTTCTGGAATTGATGGAGAGTTGGGTGGAGGGGCGAGCAGGGGCGTGTGGGACTTTTTTAGTATCCATACTGGCAACCTGCCTGCCGCTTACTTCGAATTGTCAATGTTACCAACATGACGTGGCTTCCGTGCCCCGTCTTCTGAACTGCCCGTTTAAAAAATGTAAATTTAAGTAAGAAAGGTCTATAAATATAAATATAATAAAAAAAATATTAATATAAATATAAATTAAAATATAAATATTGCATATAAATACAATCAAATTAAATGTAAACGGTTATGGAAGTTTACCAAATAAAAATATTGGCATACAGCACATTAATTTCATTGTAACATGTAACATTAAATTCATCCCAAAGTGTAATCTAAATTTTAAATTGTTTTAAATCAAAAGTATTAGGGACAAGTGCCTTGAAAAGTACCAAATTTTAACCAACCCCTATTTTATTTATTGCATGTGGTACAAAGGTGAAGACAGAGACTCCAAATTGGTAACCATCATCCATCTCGTTTAAATCACTAACTAAGGACAAATCGTCATTGGACATTTTGAATCAGCATAGCCTAATAGGCCCAATTATAACTTAAACTCATCAAGATCTACATATTTCAAATTTAACCTTTATTCCAAATTTACACACACATATACAGGGTGTCCCGGAACTCTCTACCAATACTTAAGGGCATTGCTCCTGGGTAAGAAACATACCTAAATATCATATCAAAATTGTCCGGAAGTCCTTAGTTACTCAGATAGCCGCCATTTTGTTTTTTCACTTATTAATTTTTTTCTGAAAATTGGTTAAACATACGAAGTTGAAACTTTGCACAAACATTTATGACAACTAGACAAATCTACAAAAAAATTATGACGATTTTTCAAATTCATAAAACAAAATGGCGGCTGTTTAAAATTTTGTTTCTTAAATTACTCGAAAACCGTTAAGTTTACAAAAATTTTACAAGAATAACTTTTTTAAGGCAATTTTATTACAGATCGATCGACACCTTAATCTTTAAGATCAGACGAGTATTAACTGAGATATGGCAGTTTTAGTGATACATGACCGCTTTCAGCATGCGCTGCAACTAACCTTCAGAGGTCACGTATCACTAAAACTGCCATATCTCAATTAATACTCGTCCGATCTTAAAGATTAAGGTGTCGATCGATTTGTAATAAAATTGCCTTAAAAAAGTTATTCTTGTAAAATTTTTGTTAACTCTACGGTTTTCGAGTAATTTAAGAAACAAAACTTTAAACAGTCGCCATTTTGTTTTATGAATTTGAAAAATCGTCATAATTTGTTTGTAGCTTTGTCTAGTTGTCATAAATGTTTGTGCAAAGTTTCAACTTCGTATGTTTCACCAATTTTCAGAAAAAAACAAAATGGCGGCTATCTGAGTAACTAAGGACTTCCGGACAATTTTGATATGATATTTAGGTATGTTTCTTACCCAGGAGCAATGCCCTAAAATATTGGTAGAGAGTTCCGGGACACCCTGTATTATATACAGTACAGCATATGAGTTTGAACGAAGTGTGTATTGTCCTCTGGGGCTCTTAAAATGAAGATAAAAATCGGTTCCGGGTTTAGGTCTTACCATGAGATCTACGGTAATAGATTATTCCCTATTATGGGAATTTCGTTAAAAGTCTCAATTAGAGGTGACGGTATCCCTGGTTTTATGTAGTAGTACCTGGGAACCAAGCCATGACAGGGTAGTGGTATTAGTTTATTTCCATTGAACCCCTACATTGAAAAATCTTCAGTGTAATCTTTGCTCAATAGTAACAACTGGTGTTTTCCCCTTTGTACTGCATTCGTTAATTTGCTCGTAAAACCTTTAATCCAGTAACCTAACGCATTTTACCTTGCATGAAATGGGGTAGTAGGTTTCATTTTTTTATGTTGTTAGTAATAGTACCGAGATGCTAAATCCAAATTTTCGACCTCGGCGACCTTCCGGATCACCTCCAAAAAGCTTAAAAATCGGCGGAATTTCGCACTATTTTTACGTTTGTGTGATTTTGACCATGAAGCATCACTTTTTCATAAAGAACAACCATAATCATTTTTAAAGTACATTAAATTACCTATCGTTTAAGACCAAAATAGTTTTTACAGGCCTAATAGTTTTCAAGATATGACTCAGCAAACAACGGCTAAAATTATAAAATTTTTAAAATTTTTAAAGTTTGGCTAACGTTAACCCTAAAGCATAACTTCCACATTATTTTTCATTGAAACAAACTCAATTACTTTAAAACTACATTAAGTTACTCACAATTTAAGACCAAAATGGTGATTATAGGCCTAACACATTGAGAGATATGACCCTTCAAGTTTCATAAAATCTTCCATAAATGTTTGTATTTTAAGATTCAAGCTATTCAATTTGGCCAAATTTTATAAAAGAACCATAATAACAAATAAACAAATTTATTTCATTTCAACATTATATTGTTTTATAAAATAAAAACTGTTAAAATGGAAACAAATCTATCGTATCCTAGATAGATACGAAAATCTTAGCGGTTTATGTAGTGTAGATACATAAACACGCACGTACATTGTTACAATATGGTTCTCGTGGATAGAACACAGGCCTGTGTAGAACGCTATTTATTGTATTTTTATTGTCGCGGGAGCAGGTTGGAGAACACTGAGGGTGATGGCGTCTGTGATTAGATGATCCTTGTACCTTTGGACATGAACTCGTCCTGTGAGGGTATCAGTTGAAGATTGACTTGTATGACTAACTTGAGACGTTTGGACGTGTGAACTATAATTTAATTTTTCATTCAATTGAGACATGGGTAATGGTGAGAATCAATGTGTAAAGAAGTGCTTTAATTCTTCATCCGACTGCTTTAGAACGCATAACCTGTGAAACAGTGTGAGGGGCGAGGGGGTTAATAGTCACCTTTCTATTGCCATCAGTCACAGTATTAACTTCAGAAGAAAGAGATACTACTTTATTCTTAATTTTGTATTTGACTTATTCATATTTTTCTCATAAAACTCTCAACATCACTGCCTTGTCAATATCTCTAGCCATTGACAGTTTCCCTCCAACAATTCCATTGCTTAAGAACATTATAACATCAGTATTAGGGAATGGAGGGTGACGAAGTAACCAGTCATACAGCTTCTCTGTATTCGCTCCAACTCGAGTGACTCGTGAGGGTCTCATTTCTACATGCTACTCAGTTGTATTTGCCTTAACATTGCAGTAGGCCTACTCCTCAACTTCAGCACTTATATTCTACAGATAAATTATATCAGTCCTAGTGTCCATCGGGTGAGCACGCGGTGTCAGTTATACCATGGTCCCGACTCAAACCTACATAGCTTTTCATTAAACAAATGAGCACCTGCTCTATAGTCATGTCTGTCCAAACTCCCGTATAGAACTTTTCAGAACACACAATGGTGAAGAACCCGTTGGTGGTAAATAGCTGGTGTTTATTGAAATTCATTTTGTTTCCTAATTTCAACATATTCTGCAGTTAGCGATGCAAAAACTTGGCATAAAAGAAGTAATATGTAGCATTGCAGAACGACAGCAAAGTTAAAACCTTTTTTCACTGTCGCCTCTTCATTATTTCTATCAATTCCTCTTGATAGTAGGCCTATGAACATTTGAATTACAATAGATTTATTCCATTAAAAACAACTTATAATCTGTTTTTGAATAAAATATAAATTTGTTTATCTTATATATTACAACATTTGTTTTTCTTTCCGAGTTGGTTTGGCTCTTCTGCACGATCGATTTTCATGATTGGGTTCTCAAATTGAAGGCATAGATGCCAAGTTTTCACATAAAGCATCGGCAAATATTTACCTACCGTATTAATCGACCGAAACACATAATTTGATTTATTTTCTAACTCTACTCCAATTTAAGATGTACCTTCACCAGTTATAATTTAACAATCCTATATATTTTAATCTAAGAACCTTCAGTGAAATACTGGTTTTCTTAAGCTATTATTCAAATCGGACGAGTTTCGAGCAAACGCAAGGTGAACAACCAATATAAAAACTATTTTTCATAAGGATTTTATATATGTAAAATTTAATAGCTGCAGTATTTTTAATGTTTTTATGTAGGTTTTAGACTAAAAATAATCAGTCAATTTTAGGATTTAATTTTAGATATTTATCGTTTGAATCATTTAAGTTCAAGATACTGTATTACTCAAACAAAAATCATAAATTAGATTATTTCTACGATTTTATATTTATTTCAACGCTGCAGAGCAGCATGGGACCTCTAGTATTCTTATTATGGTTCTTTTATAAAATTTGACCAAATTGAATAGCTTGAATCTTAAAATACAAACATTTATGGAAGATTTTATGAAACTTGAGAGAGTCATATCTCTCAATGTGTTAGGCCTATAATCACCAGTTTGGTCTTATATTGTGAGTAATTTAATGTAGTTTTAAAGTAAATGAGGTTTTTCCAATGAAAAATAATGAGGAAGTTATGCTTTAGGGTTAACGTTAGCCAAACTTTAAAAAATTTCAAAATTTTATAATTTTAGCTGTTGTTTGCTGAGTCATATCTTGAAAACTATTAGGCCTGTAATAACTATTTTAGTCTTAAACGATAGGTAATTTAATGTACTTTAAAAATGGTTATGGTTGTTCTTTATGAAAAAGTGATGCTTCAGGGTCAAAATCACACAAACGTAAAAATAGTGCGAAATTCCGCCGATTTTTAAGCTTTTTGGAGGTGATCCGGAAGGTCGCTGAGGTCGAAAATTTGGATTTAGCATCTCGGTAATATTACTAACAACATAAAAAATAGAAACCTACTACCCCATTTCATGCAAGGTAGACCCTGCTTTTTATAACAAGGTTACTGGGTTACTTGGTGAACATAACAACACACTACAACTTAAAATAGTTCTATTAGTCTATGGTCATGGTTACTTGGAAACCAATGAGGCCAATGTTAAAAATTATAGACTTTCAATTCAATTTTGTTGCGTAGTTAGTTTTTTGCTAGCAGTTTTAACTGCAGTAAACACGTTTTTAGGTCAGATATAAATTATTTATCAAATTAGAAGGAAATCGTATTAGCCGTTTTCGATATATAGAGGATTAACAACCATTAGTAATTGAACGGCGCAAAGCGAAGCTCTTATACTACTCTCCTCTTTTTGTTTTACAAATACCTCCTGAACGGCTGAAGCGATCTACACGAAATTTAGCACGATCATAGTAACCAACCATGGGAATGTATAAATCTTAAATTGTACAAATTGGACCACAGGGCTTTTCCCTACGTGAATTTATTTATTTTTTTGAAATTTAACATGGGCCTTATGGGTTCATTGGTTGCTATGACTTTATTTGCGAGATAACACTAAAAAGATAAACAAGAGTTGCCACATATGTTAGTCAAAGAATCGTTTAAAAAGTACATTACCGTATAGGACACAGAAAAAGGGAAGAACAATAAGATTATTATCATTGAGCATAATTTACTACAAAATGAAAACAACCAATAATTATGGTCGCCGGAATAAGGCTGAAACACCTTTGACTTTAAATAATCTAAATATCCATTACATTTTAACCAAATATAAGCCTACCATTGAGTTATATTTCCATTTAACTTACAATTCCAAGTAGGCTTTCCATTTCAGTGAACTAGACTTACAATTAAATAATGCAGACTTAGGCAGAATAGGTACTGCAATAATTAGGACTTCCATTAATATGAACCGAAGATACCACTGAGTTTAGATGCTGCAAGTAGACATTCCATTGACGTGAACCAGACGTAACATTGACTTAATATACTGCGAATCGGCACTCCGTTTATGGGAATCAAATTAACCATTTCTTTGGATCCTGCAAGTAGACAATTTATTTATGTGAACGATATGTACCATTGAGTTTGTATACTTCAAGTAAACAATTCGTATAACACCCGACGTATCATTGACTTTCAATGCTGCAAATAGGCATTTTATTTATGTGAACCAAATGGACCATTGACATTGGATACTGCAAGTAAATTTCTCATTTTTGTGAAGCTGGCGTACTATTGATTTAGGATACTGCTACTGCAAATAGACATTTAATTTATGAGAACCAGATGACACATATATACCTTGAGGTAGACAATACATTTAATTGAACCAGACTTGTAATTGACTTTGAATAACGAAATTAGACATTGCATTCATTTGAAACAAAATATATACTAATGAGATTGGATACTGCAAGTATACATTTCATTTACGAGAAACATATGTAACATTGACTTTAGAAATTATTTGATTATTATGTCTGCTATCTGCTCAATGTTGCAAGCAGACAACTGCATTGTACACTTAGTGTAAATTACCTGAAATGTAAAGTTAAAACTGTGAAACACAGGAACGTTTCTCATCCAAAGTCCCCGTGCGATCTCTAGTGTTCACTTGGTAATACATGTGTATACAAAGTATAGGGTGTTTTCAACTCCCCACGTGAGTGTTAACGTTTCGTAAAAAGTACAAGTTCCTGTATAAGGTAATGTTGTTCTTTTTGCGAAAGACTCTAAAAGTAATGAAAGGACATTTTTTATTTACATTTATTTCGATAACAAACAAGTGCTTTTGACATATAAATAAATTTGTTTGCACAAAACTTGTGTGTATTACGATCCCCCCCCCCCTAAAAACTGTTTTTTTAGTAGTACATTTTAGGGGAAAATAATACCTTTACCATTCACAGACATAATATAATCTTTTAAAAATTATATATTTTCCGGGTAGTACATATGCTAGTTATTCAATATCAAACAGTTCAATGACAAAATACATATTTTTTAATACAACAAATGGTTTATATGCAAAACTTGACCAAATACACACACAAACTGCAGTTGGTAAAAGAAATATATTATTTACATTGTATAACTTAAAATAAATAACTCTTTCATATTGGAAACAGTATATAGTAAAATAAAAACAAGCCCATGGGGCGTAGCCCAAGGGAAATATGAAAATTAAATGATATTATATTGCATTGTCTTCCATTTGTGGGCTATGTTTCAAGTTTCAAGTCTCTAGCTCATCGGGAAGTTAGTATAAAATTGATTGCAAAATTTATACCGGACAAGAAAGCGAGCTAATAAAAACGTTTTAATAAACTTAAATAACAACAAAAAATGTTATTTACCAATTATTAGTGTTAATACAATTATAACAAATATGTAATAACGGGGTGTCAAAAACACCCCACGCGAGTACATACGTTAGTAAAACCCGCGCGAGTAGTTAAAGGTTAAAGTACCTTTAGCATAGAAGTAAGAAGTATAGCAATTAATTAATCTGTAAGTATATAACAAAATTACATAATCGTTTGACAGACGACGGTAGGTATATGGATACAATGATGCGGCAAAGGCTGCTGACAGTATTACAGCGGAGCGGACAGCGCAGGAACTTGTAGCGCTGACTGTACTACACATTCCACTTGGAGATATGAGACTCCACTCAACTTTTGGAGTTATGACACTCTGGTTTAATTTTTACTTGGACTTATGAAACTTTGGAGTTATGATATCTTGGACTTATGAAACTTTGGAGTTATGATCACTTGCACTTATATTTTTCTTGGAGTAATGAAATTATCCCTTTTCGGGTACTTGTAGTTTTGAAACTTTGGATTAAATATCATTTGGAGTTATGATCTCTTGGACTTATGAAACTTTGGAGTTATGATCACTTGGAGTTATGAAACCTTGGAGTTATGAGATGATCCCTAGCTAATATGGTTGCTAAAGCTAATGCTATAGACAGTAAGGGCCGCATTGATATCACAATGACCCTGTTATCAGTACAAGGTGGTCTCCCATGAGATGAGGATTGTGTTGGTATCATCAATTGAGTCTAAACAGTACCCAAGCTCCTACTTGTAGATACAAACATACAAATTAAAATATGGGACAAATTTGCACGGTAAAATAGTGTACACAAATATTATAAAATATTACAAATTCTAATAAATAATTAAGGTTTATTTTATTTTATTTGTGTTTAAAGTATTATTAGAGTAAGAGAAAAATCATTAAAAATTCGTTTTAAAACAAATATTACATTTACAATAGTATATTTAATAGTCAGTGTTATTTTAAATATTTCTACTTATCGACAACGATAATTATTTTTCCAACCGTACGGATTTATAAACGTCATATGGGATCCAATGTTTTTAAATCATCTTAAGCCTCCTTTACTGATGAAATAATAAAAAATTACAAAGAATTGTTTCAACTACACAAGTTGGTTCTATGATATTAAATATAATTAAAAAGTTATAAGGTTTACCAACAGGGTGCAGCACTTTGAATTTTATTTCCATTTATGACAACGTCTAATTTGATCCAACTAGCAAAAAAACCTGTAAAAATTAGAATTCCACATTTTTTTTGTTTAGTGGCAGTGGTAGAACCATTGACTAAACACGGAATAGAATTCCCATGTAATGTAAAAATTTGAAGACAAAAAATATGGTGCGATCTGTTGAGACGGTCACCCAATTGGTTTTAACTAATATTTAACCCAATACACTGGTAAACTCTGTTTAGATGGTCTTGAACTTCATCTATTTTATTGGCTTCACACTTTTATATCACATGGATGGTAGTCAATGATATAAATTAAATAAATACATCACTGCTTTCCAAATAACTTTATTTGGGATAAATCAAAATGAAAGCAGCATCTTGAATAACTGGATGCTTGTTTGTATAACGTTTAAAAAGATTTTACAAAAGTTTTAAAAATTGAGATTATTACTCGATGTCTTGTAAGAAAAGGAGGTTATACAATTACTATAATACAGTCATACAAAAGAGGACTAATGAGGAGTATAAGAAGTATTGGTATCAACATTTATTTAATAATTTTGAGTAAAAGTCAATCACGTTATACCGTGAATATTTTTACATATCGTTCAGGTTTTATTTGTACTAGGACGCTAGGCACGAACCCGGAATTGTTTTTCACATTACTTCAGGCTAGACCTAGGGGTTGCGGCATTATCACGTGGATAAAATTCCATTGGTGATTTGGCGGAACTTGAGCCCGGGACCTCTGGAACCAAAGTCCCGCGTTCTAACCACTAGACCACCTCGTTCCCCCATATCGTTCAGGTGAATTTTTTAAGTGTTATGTAAGTGCTCAACTTTCTCGTGATACTTCTACTCAATAATGATGACAATGTAGGATTTTGTTGCACAAAAAGAGTCAAGAACAAGTATTTAAAAGTATTACCTTTCAATATTATGGCATCGCAACCTAATATAACCAAATAAATGTTAACACTGTATGTTATAATAACAATAAAAAACCCACTTTATTATCAAAGTACTTTTATAAACTAATAATTTGATTGGTAAACAAATCCAAAAGGGTACATTGCATCTTTTCATAGTAATAAATTAATCCATTCAGAAAAGTTTGGCGAGACTCAGTTTTAGTTTGTAATGAACTATTATTTCAAACTAACTAATCAGAAAGGAGAAACTCTAAGTTCCTTCTATTGAGAGTTGGATATCCTTTGTATCCCGTATTATTTAAACTCCAACAAAATTACAATGATATAAATTAATTTAATCAAGTTTAAAATTGAAATCGTAATTGAATTTGGTAAAATATCCAAAGGTATTAAAACTTGTCTTATCTTTGAGCCCTGAACCTCAGGGTCACAAATGATCACATTTTGCTAAAATGATTTTTAATTTATTGATCAATCATTGACACAGGGACGCTACCTATTGAGGTATTTTAACCCGAATATGAGTAAATTATGAGTGTAGAATGAAGTGTGATGATCTGTATAGCTTTGTGACCTACTGAAATCGGCTGTTTAATTAGCCAGGATCATTATTAACTCAAACCCCCAAAGATCAGTAACAGCTAGGTCTAGTTTCAATGCACAAAACATCTACTGACTTTTCTCCGAACCGTCAACTTTTTGGTTGTTAGGCAAGCAGTTTAAAAACTCGGCCTACCCTAACATTATGTACAATAGGCCTACTACAAATTTGCTTTTTCCTACAGTCACAAATTTGATTTCCTTGCAATGATTATAGTACAGAAAGCTGCCAATTGCTGCATTTACTTACTTTGTCTCACCGTTTATCCTTTGGCGCACACCAGTATTCCAACCAAACAACACTAAACAGCGTGGTTTTGTTATGAACCGTGTACGCTTGGAAATAGGTTAGCAACACTTATCGAAACTACTACTATGATCAGCTGATTGACTATTGATACTATGATTTAACCTGTCATTTCGTGTTTATATTCTATTTTTGTTCAACACTTGGTTTGAATATAACCTAAAGTTAGTTTTTGAAAGATTAATTATAAGTGGGCCTAACATGTTAAAAAATAATGAACTCAGTAAAAGTGATTGTGAATATATGTGTAGCTATAATAGCAGAAACTGCAAAACATGTCTCATTAAACCTGTTATCTGAAAAATCAAGAAAGAAGAATGCACGAGCATACAAACTGGTTTCCTCTTGGTGCGTAAGTAAGAAAGTTACAAAATTGCTAAAAAAGTTACAATTTACTTGTTCATTCGGTTTATACTGATTATTATTGTTTATACGTGTACTCTTGAAAATAAGTAACACTTAAAGATACTACGACAACCTAAGCCACTCATAAACTATTCATTACCCCTCTAATGGATTTTTCGGTTGGTTAGCAAGTTAATATATAACATATTATAACAGTATAATAGAATGTGATATTATGTGACTGTGACATTCTAAGGAAATACAGTCTCTAACCTGTGAGATCACGGTTTTCCTACAGCTGCAGATGACAGAGACGCATTGCAACGATAAATCTGTTCTAAACTTTTAGAAATGTAAGAGGTAATGTGTATTAAAAACGTGCATGTTTTCAGAAGTGTTCAATACGTTTTACTGCACTTGTGACAGATGATTCACATTGGAAAACATTTAATATTTTAATTGATTAATTTGCATTATTATAATTAAAAAATATTATAAACTTTGAGAAACTAGGATGTAGACTATAATAAACTATGATGTAGATAAATTTTAGCTACATCATTGGATGAATTGGGATGAAATAATACTTTGTAAGAACAAAAAAAACCGTGAATAAATGTTTTTTTCCTTTTTTTAATTCCTGTATTCGACCCTTAGTTAAATACACACAGACGATTTACTAGTGGTCGAAAAATAATTAATGTACAGACTTCTCTATTTTTTCCCCACACTGTAAATAAAACATGTGATTGGGATTTCTTCCATTTGTTTAGATTTTCTGTTTACATTTTGTTGTTATTTCGTCACCATCATGGCAACCCAGTTGGTCCATGTTAATTTTTTGAAGTTTTCAAATTAGTTTTTTGTGCTTATTTTTTAGCCTATTTTAATTTATAAAGGGATTCTGCACATCTACAGGCAAATATCTTCCTAACAGTATGCGTAGATTTCCCCTGCGATGCACACGAGCTGAGAAAAAAGGTTTTAAAGAAACATGCTTGCCTATTAATATATAGATAGATTCTCACAATATATGTCCAAACATCTTGTTTTCAACAAAAAGTTTATTTACTTAAAACCTTTTTTTATTAACAATAGAACCAAAAATGCGATTTACAAAGTTATCACTAGTGACGATTGCTGAAAATTTTGAAGTAAAATGTGTTAGTTTTAACCAAAAAAATTTACCTTTTTAGATACTCATTAAAAGTAATGTTATTAATGTTAGGAAATAAATCTGATAATTTTCAGGCAATATTTTATTAGAAATCCAGCCAGGTAAATGAAAATTCGCTTAGTCTGCAGGTTTGCTGCGGCGGGGGTTTTATACCACTATAATGATCACGGTAATGTGGTTATGTTCAATATTTAAAGAAATAATTCAATAAAGAGCGGAAATAATTGCTGGGATAAAACCACACCTAAAATAGTAAAGGTTCTTTACGTGTACCTTATTAGGTGAAAATACCAAAACACTTTAAAACGTACGATAAGATGGATTACTTTAACACAAACGGTATTTCATTTATAATTTATTTGAAAACATAGCATATACTATTGTATGCTCCATTTATTGCATCAATGGTTTCAAGCAAATGCAAAGTAACAAATTAATCACTAGCTGTCATCGCATAACTAACTGGTTATTCTGTTTGTAACGTTACAATAGCAAAGATGTTCTGATACGGTGGAACAATCGAGCTCCATTCATTGCAATTGTCATGCAGAACTTTGTAATTCCACTTTTAGAATAATACATTTTATACGATTGATACACACTATAAAAAGTGCTTTATTATGATTCTGCTTTGTTTAGATCCTATAGTATGAGTTTGGCATTTCAGTTGAGCTGGACTATTCGAAATGTCACTACTTGTTTAATGTTGACAACTTGTTTAATTTATTTTAAAACTAGGAGCCTTGTTTAATTAATGAGGCCCTTTGGTGTATTGATATTCCTCATCGATAAAACCACTGCCCCCTTTTTTTTCAATCTGTGTCATGGCAAGACACTGACCTCTATTATTGTTTAAAAACTCTGTTGGGCATTCTAGACGGGCGTTTAAATTATCTGCAAGCAAACTATCAATGATTTCGTACACCTTGAGCTCACCTGGCAATTTATCCAAGACTTGTTGTTGATCAAATCACGCAGTCTTTGTTTTTTGGAGCTCAAATAGATTTGTCTTTCATTTGACCATTTTGTATACTTTCAACGACGTTTCGGTAGGTGAAATCAAGGCATCCAACTCCAAGCTATCTTGCTGTCAAAATAGAGAATCCATCAGCTTCCTTAATTGTTTTGTTAATGAAAGGGTTGTAAAAGTTGGTTGAATATTCACTATTCAAATGCAATTAAATGTAAGGGTAATGCAGGTTTGTTAGAAGGATAATCAATCCATTTACAATTGTTAGAGAATAAACTACTGCTTCTGAGGAAATTTTGTTTACTAATACTGTATATACAGTGTACTACATAAGGTGTTGGTTTGTTTACGGGCCAATGAAGATTCCTCTCTTTAAACTTTTTTTGTTTGGATAATTACATATCATTATTTTTAACCTTCTATTCTAAGGTAGGTTAAATATTATTGGATTATTGTCTACTTGTTTAAGCACACTGTTGAATTCCAAGATATCTTTTATTGCATTTTCCGGATTGGATTTACGATTAGTAATTAAATTACAGATGCTAAAATGTTGTAGTAAAGGATAGTAAAATTCCTTTTTTCTCAAAATAATTTTAAAATTTGCGATTGAAACAAAAGTTTACGTGATATGAACGAAATATCCGCTATACATTATGAAACCCAGCATAATAAACGGGGTTTCCTCAATAGGTCTGCCTTTAATATGGAAAGGGTGTGAAACTAAATACTCTTTAATATCGTATTGCACCTGATTGTTTGTGGTTTTCACGTTGTTTTGGTCAAGGAAATTCTGTTTGTAAAACTGCTTTACCGACACAACGTTCATGGATTTGCTACGTCGCTGCAGCACATACAAGGGAGAGAGTCGATGCTGTAGATTCCACCCTTGCCCGCGTGGCAGCGCTGTGTGTACTATTTCCATGATGTCATGTAATATTTGTATCGCCACATTGTTGATTCCTTGTTAAAATACTATTTATACAAGCTAATAAAGACGTTTCCTTTTATGTATTCGGGTTAAATTAGTAAGTATGTCATAGGGATGTACCATTTAATTGACTGTAAAACGTTAGAAATTAAAACAGTTTTAATAACGTTTATGAGAACATTTTGTACCTTGGTTGCAAGTTATAACAAAATATCTTTCGTCATAGTGCGGAATGGATCCCTTTCCCCCTAGACCACAAAATAATTAACAAGGTTTGATGGCTACAGCTGTACATTTTCTGTCAAAAGATTTCTTTTTTTTATTCCTAAGAAAATAGTTACTAAGTTTACCGATTAATACAATGACTATCATATTGTTATTAAATTTGTTTGAGTTTATCATCGTATTGTGTATCTCACCACAACAGATCCTCTTTAACCAACATTTAGACAAATTGAAAGATGATTAATGCTTTAAAACCCTTTATTTTACTGGAGTTGCATAGCTTACCTGGATTTCATAGATGTTATGCATTTTTATAGGTATTAAATTTAGGGCGAAAAGTTTGAAAACAGGTCTTTGTTTGCCAAATATTGTTTGATAAAATCTCTGCCCCACAACTCTATAAACCAAAAGATGAATAATAACAAATATCTATCTATTATACATATGTTTGCCTACTTTTTGAACACTCAAAGTGGTCAATCACAGATGTTCGTGGGGAGCGAGCTTGTCCAATGGATAGAGCGCGGGACTCCGGTGTCCGAGGTCCCGGGTTGAAATCACGCCAAATCACCAATGGATTTTATTATTATTTTTAAGTATTAATGCCGCAACCATAGGTCTAGCCTGAAATAATGTGAAAAACAATCTCGGCCTCGTACCTAGTGTCCTAGAAAAAAATATCAGATGTTACATAGATTTCTGTAGACAGCTTGAGGGACTATTATAGCTCCTACGACTACCATCAATGGCTATATTTTACCAATATAAAATAACAATTCATTACTATTGTGATGCAGTGCCATGTTTAGTTTAATTGGTACTATACGCTATAGATACATAAGTCATAATATATGATAACTACATTCCAATTACCAACTTTTTGTATTAGAAATATTGCATAGCATTAAAAAATAATTAGCTTGCTAAGTGATCTTAAAATTGACAGAACAAGTTTGGAATTTTATTGCTTAACACTACTGCGAAAGGTAAGAAAAAGAATTATCAACAAATAATCACATTTCGATTGGTAATACTAATATGCATTTTGGAATAGTAGAAAATAGGTTTTCTATACAGTGATTCTTTCGCAGAAGATATTCAGTATAATGTACACAGATGAATCTTCGATGTCTGATCAAACAAGATATGCTTCAGAGACTTTTCAACAATAAAATGGAAGTTTCTGGAAGAAAAGTTTAGCATTCAGTAATTGATAGGATAATAAGGTTCCTCGACTATAGATTCTCCCCAGTAAGCATCTTTCGTTTTAAGGTTCTGTTTGGTTGGTTTAAGTTTGAATTGGAAAAAAAACTGCATTCGGTGCAAATAGGATAATTTTAAATAAATTAATTTCTTACATTTTTGATAAATTATGTTTCTGTAACCCAACGTTATTGTAATTCCATCAGTGGAAAGCTTCATCACAACATCAATGAGAATAATCAGTTCAGCCAATTTATATAATCAGTTGTAAATATTTACGATAGTTACCATGTTGGACATGCTGTTTATGGCATTAAAAAACAGGAACCCTGTCTACGGAGACCTAATATGCGTCTACATATTTTATTTTAAGGTTAGTTTGGAGTAGAATCGCGTGAAATATTCAACATCACAAAACTTTTTTTCCATCTCCATTTTTTCCTCTTGTAATATATATTGTCTGTACTAGTCACACAATGTGATATTAACGTTCCACAGTATGAGCGTGGATGTATTGTAAAGTGTTGGATGACATATTTGACTATCTTCGTATAACATATACGTCTTGGGTAATCAGTAAAATATACATCAGTTTGTTAAAACCGTTAGATATGCTTTGATGATAGATTTGGGACTCCACCAAGTTCTAGGATTTATCCATTAAAATATTCCATTTTTCTATAACCTAAACATAAAACTATTAGTTAGTTGAATCCTAACCTAACCTAACCTAACCCAACCTAACCTGACCTAACCTAACTTAAACTAACCTAACCTTACCTAACCAAACCTAACCTGGCCTAACCTAGCTTAACCTAACCTAACCTAGCTTAACCTAACCTAACCTAGCCTAACCTAACCTAACCCAACCTAACCTGACCTAACCTAGCTTAACCTAACCTAACCTAACCATAAGAGTTCTCCACACCACAATCACTCGACGTATACTGTTAAAATTGAGGCACAATCACTTTTTCATTCGGTAATACTTTTACACAACGTAAACTGTTGAAAAATTGAATATTTTTCGTTTTGAAAACTGGACAAAACATAGTTGTGAATTGATTACGCATTTCACAGTTTATAGCGAATCATGAAGCAGAAGTATCCAACGACAGCGGGAGTTACCAACAAACCACTCTCCATTATCCGACGTCCTGGAACTTCTCCAACCTGATTACTGCACAGATTGAAAGTTCCTCTTTCTGATTTCTTTTTTCCTCCTGAACCTCTTACACTATTCCTTTTTGTTCATCACCAGAAATTTGAAATGTATAGGAATTACAGACTTTTTAACATTAGTGAATAGGAACACAGTATTACTATTTGTTGTTATTTATAAAAAAAAAAAACATGAGAAAAGGCAGAAGGGAAGAAAATTTAATTAGGCTAAGTAATTATGTATTTCACATTTCACCTTCATTCATTTATCACTCACTTTTCGTTCATCTAATCTCAATCTTTCAATATTGTATCAGCATGTCAACCCTGTAATGTCAACCCTGTATAAATGGTGTTACCGTAAACAAATAAATAAATTGTTTCAACAACTTAGAATAGTTGTACTAGGCCTTCTTGAGTTGTAAGTAAATTTGAAACACATTCTTTACACACAACAAACAATGGATACATTCTCTACATACAATTAATATTCATAAATAAATGTTTTTAAATTATCATGTGCCCTTAAAATAGACTATATTTAGTTTAGTTGAGTGTACATGCATGTAGCTAGATCCGATAAGTTAGTGAGTAAAAACATAAATTCAAGGACGGGGGAAGCAAGGGAATGGAAAATATGCTGGTGGATCGGTTGAAAATACGACTTAAGGGTGTCGGTGGACAGTGTCCAAAAACCAACGCGGGACACACTGGCCAGGTCTATTGGCTCACAGCCCAACAATGAAGCTGTCGATGGGGCTGTAATTGTGTGTTATATCTGTTGGAATATATATATCAAATATGTTCAGGAAATATTCATTAAAGTCAAATAACTATAACAAAAATTATAATTCGAAATATGTGTGGTGACATACTCTGCATAATTGAACATTTAACCCATTGTGTATGACTATTTCTATACATATCACTGACGACCATATTTTTTCCTGACTTGCTAATACATTTTCACACACAATTAATTTCTGAAATGACTGACATTAGGCTGAGTTACAATCATGAGTTTTCGATTCTTAAACACCTTTAGAGAGGCTGCTAAGATGTTCTCTCAAATAGTTCATCTAAGAAGTTGTAGGTTGTAGATGATGTCCTAAATGCATCCAATAAGATTAAATTAATCATGGTGATATCTAGAAAACAAGGAAGCCCTTAGACCTACCTCATCCATTTATGGTTATGATGCCTATAAACTGAGTCGTCAACAATGATTATGAAAACTAAACTTTACCATGTGGCCAATACAACGAATAAATAAAGACTACTATTCATTGAAAAGTAACAGCTTTGCTTATGTTTCAAAGTGTACTATTCTTTATTGGACACTCGATATATAGATTCGTAACTAGTTGTTAAATACTTTGTTTAAGAGTTTACAGGTGATATTCTTGGATGTTTTCTTTTTAATTCCTTTAAAAGTATCAGAGTTCTTCAAAACTTATAAGGGACTGTAGGTATGTAATTATTTACTGTTTCAAAACAGGAATATTTGTCAGTTTTTAGATTGTTTATGGTTTAATAGTATTTAATAATAAGAGGAGAAAGTGACTCATTACATATATGAGACCATGTTTGAAGTGCGAGGTTTATCGATCACTCTAAATGGTCGACAACATGTATAGACCAACTTTAACTCGTGTTTTGAACAGTACTTTTTGCTACACCACAAAGAATAGTATTCTTTTCTTAAAACAGACATTGGATATTTCTTTATTTTAGGTTATGCATTCAATTTAAAGTCAATATTTACTTTGGTTGTGTAGTTTTGGTTGTTGAAAATTGAAAGAGTCCACAAATTAATAACAAACCTTTGTTTGTTTACGTCGGCAAAATAAAAAGCCAGTAAACATTAAACATTCTTTTTCCGTAGTAAATAATGTAATAATGGATTTTTTCAGGTAATAAACATGCAATGAAAAAACAAGTTTTTTCAAAGTAGTGTAGTGAAAAATATTTATTTTTTAAACAAAGACCCTATGAATATATATTTTTAATTTGGTGTTCAGGTTAAGGTAAGTAAATGTTATAATTTGTAAAAGTCTCTCTTGCCTTTTCCTATTAAATAACTAGATGCTCAACAAAAAACTACAAATATTATAATCTTATGTTTATATCAAAACATAAGGGGACTGTTAAATGATTATCCAACGATTTTATAACCTAAGATCAAACTTAAGATTACTTAATTATAGATTCACTCGCGTGCACACAATATACATATTATCCTTATTCTTAACTAAAGAACACACAGTGCTAATTTATGTGTATTTTTTATTCTTAGTAAGGTTCTTAGAAAATGGTAGTTGTAACCCTATTTTATACATAAATAATTTAGTAGAGTGTCAAGATTTACGTTTTAATCCCTTATGACCAAAATCTTAATAGTTTCTTTGATAAAATAATGTTAAGATATGATCGAAATGCTATATTCTTGGAATGTAAAACTGCAACAAAGTGTTTTAATCTCGCCTGGTGAAGTAAATCCCCTGGTTTACTGTCCCCAGTACAAATCAGATTGCGCAGTCCTCACTACTAGGCTTAGGGGTGCAAATGACTGAGCATCCGAGCACAAAGGGAATAACGTCTCCATTCGACCCTTGAGCAATAAATTGAGACGTTTACAGATGACCACTCGGCTCAATTACTGTAATACGGTGTCTCCTCTCCCTACATGATACAGTGCCTCGGATTCTGTAAGTTCTCATGTATTTTTTTAAATTTTAGGATAAATGGTTTTCTTATTTTTTACATTTATATAGTCCTTTCTAGTTTTGAAAAACACTAAATTTTATTTGAAAACAGATTGTATAGACACAAACCAACGAGATGCTAACAAGGATTTAAAGTTAATACCAAGATATTTCCAATTATAATGCAAAACGTAATTTTTATTCTCTTGAAAATTATTGCAATAGATATTTTGTATATTATTTCTTTATACACATAAGTACCTGTTGTTTGAAACTCTGCTGTTTGTTGGAACTGTGCTTGCTTGAAACTAAAAGATTAAGCCACAAAGTAAGTCGAATGTAATATACGATGTCGCCAAATACCCTTGCTATAGCAAACCTGCCGACTAAGCGAATTTCCATTTGTCTAAATTGATTTTTGATTAAATCCATTTAAATAAAATTGCGTTTAACGAGTACCTAGGTTTGCTGCTGCGAGGAAACTAATGAAGTGCGTCCTTTTGGTAAATAATAATAGCTAAGTGCAATAAGATGAGTAAATTTTCCAAGTTTCAACAATCAAACTACAACATTTTACAATATTCTGCATTAGAATAACATATAAATTTTAAATTCACAGGTTTTTGAATTTTCTTTTTTTACCAATAACCGTACAAATACACTTCATTATACTAAATTGTTTGTTTTAGGCAAAGGTCTGGATAGAAATTGGGAAATTTTGTGTTTTGAGGGTCGAAAATGAGAAAACCCAACTTTTATATCCCCTTTAAAACTCTGTTTCCAGGTTCTGATCATGCTGGTTTGCAAACTCGTTCAATTTTATTCCGCATTACACCTTTAAAACGAACTAAGGTAGCATTGATATGAAATAAATAAATTCCTTTATTTAAATTTTATTTTTGTTTATAATCGATATTTTATTTTTCTCTTTTATATCCAAGACAAATAACTGTAGGTCCTAAGAATATTTTGACATGAGTAATAAAACTATAGAAATGTAGACAAAGGTTAATTCGTCGAAAAGTTCACTACCGTCTGATTTCGTTCAACTTTACTCTAAGCTTCATATTTTTAGATTAATTATTTATTCTTTTTTTTTCATTTAAAACAACGTAGGCCTATTTACACTTTTTTAAACCAACAGTTTTTTTTATCACCTTAAAATAACCTAGTCATATATTTATAGACTGTTTTATAGTTAAACTGTTACAAATCGGGTTTCCATTTTGTATAAGAGCCTTTAATTAAGATTGTAATGATACAATAAATTATCAATCGTAGTTTATAAAAAATTTCTGTTTCTGAATTTACTCAGATTTGCGTGTTAATATTACAAACTAACGGAGGGATGATTACATACTATAAAGTACAAACCTGATGTGTATCAGCGGGTTTATTCGATTGAGTGCCGGACCTCGATGCTAGAGGCCGTGTTCAATTCCAGCCTATTTCTAACGGCATTTAGATACAGAACTCCGTATTTTTGAGATTTGGAGACTAACATAAGCTGCTGGTAAACTTGTTTAAGGATTTTAAAAATACAGTATATTTTGGGGGGATACGTACCTGTATTTGAAAGTTGTCTCAATTCGAAGGGCATACTAAATTACTATTATGGTAATCACTATGGCATAAAAACATTAGAGCAAATAAAATGTTCTGTAAACATTCTACCCAGTTTAAAATTTAAAAAGATTGAACGAGACAGCAGCGAGAGTTTTAAGCTCGAGTTTGACACCCAAGAGAAATCAGCTGTTCCTGTAAAATGCCCTCTTACATTTATTTTTATTTCTCTCCTTCCTTGAGCTTCTTACCTTTACAAAGACATTTTATTTTTAAATTGAACAAAAACTTTACGTCTATAAAATTATAATCTCAATTAGAAAAGAGTGGAAGATGAAAAGTACTTTTTTGTAGAAAAAATACTATAACAGAATGATGCTTTATTTATAATTTTGTGCTTGTAATTTCATGTAAAAATATTTTCTTACATATTAATTTTTCATGTTTAAAATTTTTTAAACCCAAAGGGCACATTTTTAAAGTGTTGTAGAAGTATATAATGAGTCTTCGATTAGGTAATAAAAACTTAGGGTTGGGATTACAATGACATTTTAACTACCCTAGCTTTAAATTGTATTCTCTTTGAAATTCCACCTAATACTTAACGAAAAAGATTTAAAATTAATTTAGCCGTTCCTGGATACGTGTAATAGGCTCTACACATCTGTATGATGTAGATATTTTACATTTTTATGTTCCACCGTTTTCCTATTACTTCAAGCTATAGATGTAGAGGTTCGTGGACATTATAACTTAGATAAAATCCATTTGTGACTCGCTGGATTTGAACCTGGGACCCCGGAGACCGAAGTCTTGTGCAGAACCAGTACACCAACTGGCTCCCCATAAGCCAAATAGTATGGCATATTTTGTAAATATTATGAGTTTGTGGATGGCGTAAGTTAACGTAGTAATTATTAACACTAAGCCATGAAGACAACTTTGCAACAATGCATGATATCAGCTAAGTTTATCAGCTAAGATATCAGCTAAGATATCAGTCATAAGTCTTTATTGCCATTAAATACAATAAGTACAATAGGCTCGTCATTTAAATAAATAAAACATGCAAAATCAAATCTATCAACAAATAATTCAAATAAATAAGCTCAAGTCAAAAAACAAAACAAGAAAAACATGCACAAACATGCAGGTGTACCTAAAAATGACTCAAATGGTTACCACCAGATTGCTTTTCTCGCAGTTGAAAAATTCGGATATATGGTAAAAAGGATTTAGAGTGAGCTATTTTTTTACAAAAGTGGAGAATTTTTGTGTGTGTAAATTTCTTGTACATTGGGGCAATTTGTTGAAAAGTTTAATGCCTGAAACAGGAAAAGAACACATTGATTTTTGAAGCCTATTTCTAGGTACAAAGATATCAAACTTAGTCCTAGTAGCTGATTGGTAATGAAGCAAAGGAAGCAAGGATGTCAATTGATTAGGTTGTTTTGTCCCTTCTCTATTCATTTAGGTATATTTTCCTTGCGTTAAAACAACCGTACAAAAGAAAGGTTAGTTGAACGATTACAGTTCATTTTACAAAACAACACTTTGATGTAAATGAGTGTAATTTTTACCATGGTAAGCCGCTACTTACAATTTGTAAAGTGGGATTTGCAATGAGCATTTGTTAGGATTTCGTTCGTAATGAAGTGCATTCGTAAATAACAATTTCCACCACCATTATATTTAGGGTGTTTTATATTTTAGTTTTATGATTTCGTAGGCTTAAATATTCATTATAAATAGTAACCACAAATTAAGCTTTGTAAAGCTTAACACGGCCAAGTAGTTGCAAGCTAAAATGTTACTTATTACCTTTTTGTAATAGGTAGCTCATTTTTACGTTTTATATACACACCTTTAATACTATATTTGCCTTAAAAATAAGTATATTTCTTTCTAATAACGATAAACCTTTAAACGTCAAAAGTAAACAAATATAAAAAATTATAGAAATATATCGTAATAAAGTCAAAGTTATTTAGTCTAACAAAGACACACATTTAAGAAAAAAAGAGACTCTTATAAGAAAACTCACTAAGATATATCTTATAAACTCATAGTTAGTGAAATTCAAGCAAAACAAATATTTTGCCTTTCTAATTTAAATTTACCCCAATCAAAATATAAACCCCAAAGTTTAAAATTATTCAGAACTATTTTAAATGAATAGATTTGTATTTAACATCACCATATATAGCAATATACTATATTAGTCGTTTGATAGCTTTCACGGCAGTTTAATATGAATTGAAATAATAATGATATTTTTTTATGGATTCAACAATACGGGTTCTTTGAAATGATTAAATCTAATTACCATATTTGATAAAATGAATAGTAAATTAGAAAATAATTTGATATTGAAAAGAAAACTTTAAACATCTTATTCTTGTTTTAGTTAGCTAAAATAAAAGTAGCATCCTCGTCTACGGAATCACGAAAACTGTACATTTGCTATTTATATAGCAAGTTATACAGGTCATGTTGTAAAATCATTCCCTAAGAATTTAAAACTTAAAATAGTTATGGAAAAAATTAAACATCTAGAACAGAATTGATGAAAAACTAAAAATACTGTTCAGCTATTTCAGTAACTATAGCAAAAGTCTTTCTTTTAAATGACTGATCATAGAATAGTGTTTGCATTGATTAAGCATTTCACAGTTTAGAGCGAATCATTAAGCAGAAGTCTCCAACGACAGAGGGAGTTACCAACAAACCACTCTCCATTATCCAACGTCCTGGAACTTCTCCAACCTGATTACTGCACAGATTGAAAGTTCCTCTTTCTGATCTTTAAACTCATTGTCCTTCTAATCTGCATCCGTCTTTTCTTTGTTAGTTTCAAAACTATGTTATCAAACTATGAAACAAGTATGCAAATCACGAGTAGTGTGTTGTTTGTTATAACAATTAATTTATAGTTATTGTTTGTAGAAAGTGTCATTGCATTTTCTAAGATTTTAAGTCGTGCATGAGTCTAAAGTTATCTAATTACATTTTTTTGTAAAAAGTTTAACAGAAACACGTAAAATTTGCAATACCAGTTCCCTGACTTTCAAAAATTAAGTGTTTTTTTATCTATAGTCAATGTAGTTAGTAACCATTGAAAATTTAAATAGTGTAAAATGGCAAACTTTATCGTTATCATTAAATAAACATTTAGCATCAATGTGGAAATATTTTATATTTGTAAGTCTGATACAAGTAAAAATCAACTAAAAACTATGTGTTTGGAAAAAAGATGTACAGCAAAATATAATTATTATATACATATATTTCTGATAACTAATAATTTTTCAATAAGCAACTGTTAAGAGAAAACATTTAATAGCTTAATTGTATACAAAACTGTTGAGTAGCTATCTATGGTGAGAGTTTGTCACATTTGAGATTATTCTCTCAGTTTCGAGCTTCACCGTCACTAAGAAGAGCTGCTCCTGAGGGACCTAAATTGTTGTCGTTATTTTTACAACGTGTTATTTCAAAATTTTGTTTCATTTGTCTTATTTTTCATCTGGCTCCTCTCTACTCTTACTCAGTTTGATATTTCTAACACTAGAACTTTTACAGAGGTAAATTTATTTCATTATATTCAGTTCTTTGACTTTATGGTACTTTTTGAAACTGCAAATAGCTATATTTATGATGTTTGGTATTTATAACAGATTATCTATTGTGAAGGTAAATTTGTCTCATATCATGAATTAATTTAAAAATTCAATATTAGGAGAAGAATAAGCATATCATTAAAAAAATAATAATAATAACAGTTTCCATCCCAGTATACCAGAATGTACTTTTACCTACGACCGTTTTTTAAGTAGCCGTTTCAGTTCAGTTCTTAGTATTGAAAAGTTTCACATAACAGCATTATTAACTTTCATAACAACAGCATAGGTTTACTCATACTAATACGGGTAACGGACCAATGAGGTTCAAGGATTGAGAGAGAATAATTAAAATTTTAAAGATTCGATCTCCAACTAATCAGCTGTTTAGCCCAATTTAATTGTTGAGTGGTGTAATTAGTGTTTAGTACAATGTTTCGTTGCACACATTCAATGGCAATGATACGTTTTAAACGAAAACTTAACCTCTATTAGAAGATATTAGTAGTGACATTCAGTAATTAAAACACTTTTGTAGGTAAAGAAGTGTACGCAACTAGCGTAAAAAGTGTTAACGCGATCGTTGCGTTAACTACTATTACGATACTGTATTTTTCATAATACTACTTTTATAAATTTGTGTATACAATATATATTTTCAGGAATATATCTCGGACCATTCAAGCAAGTAGTCAGTTTTTTTATTTGAGAGTAAATGAAAACTTTAAGACATTAAACAGTATCATTTATACTAACTTGTTAATAGGTTATAGGTTGTTATATTTTAAGTTATTATTTTAGATACAGCGTTGAAAACCCATTAGAGTAATATATGTCTGATAAAATATTTTTAAGTTTTTCATTTATTTAGACATTTATACATAAGAGAATGTTTCGTAAGCAGCTTAAGGGTATTTCTAATAATAGTTCGATACATTTGGTTTGTTAACATTTAAATTTCTGATCAATATCCACACCCAAACTTAAATGTATTAGGTTCCGATTATGGTATTTAAGAGGCTATGTAAATATTTTTTTCTAATCGTTGGAATGTTTTAAGCACTAAGCAGCCAAAGAGTAATAAGCGTCTAATTTATGTAGTTATACGAGTAAGGGTGTTGGTGGACAGTGTCCAAAATCAACAAACAACGACATTGACCAAGGGATAACCAGCCTAGGCTTCCGTCTGTTATGGCCTCTAGCCAACACCTGGACCTACTCTTATTACTATGATCAATTGATTTAAAGTAGAATTATAATATTATAATACTATTAAAATTTACTTCGTTTAACTTTAACTCGTTCGTTTAACTCAACATAGTCATGGAGCATAGTCTGAAACAAAGCTAAAAAATATTTTAACTGCATAGATAATATATTTACCTCATATTTTGGTAAAAAATCATCTTTTGTGTCCCTGACTAGATTTAATGAAGTAATAATAACTTAACAAACAAAACTATTTGAAAACTGATAAGCCTTTACATTTTCTAATTTATTTGGTTTTACAGACCTTCGTTTCTGCATTGCGAAGCGCTTCTTAACTTTTTGTTATCTTAGTTAAATTCCAACTTGTTGGATCAGGAAGAATTTACATTAAGGCATTCTTATATAATTGTATCATACTGTCAGAACTTATTTATAAAACAGTATATAAAATAAATTGTGTTTAGCAGATTTACCTCCTATTTATGTTTACCACACATATTGAAAGACCATTTTAGATATTGTGTTCATCTTGAAAAGAAGCATATACAGCATATATAGGTATAGAATTTTACATTTAAAAGATGGTTATTACTCTGAAACTTTTTCCCATAGTAAATTTTAGGGTAAATTCGAGATTGTGTAATGGTTGTACGGTCAATGATATTATACCTTTCAATGATACTAGACGCTATATTTAGCCAAGTTCAATCTCACCACTTTCATTCTAAGCCCGTCAAGATCTCTTCCAAGTATTGTGTGTTTACTATGTTCCTAGGATACTTCAAAGGAATCAATATAATTGTAATGATTCGACCTCCAACTAATCAGCTGTTTAGGCAATTTAATTGTTGAGTGGTGTAATTAGCGTTTGGTACAATGTTTCGTTGCACACATTCAATGGCAATGAGAGGTTTTAAACGAAAACATAACCTCTCATAGAAGCTATGAGTAGTGACTTTTAGTAATTAAAACACTATTGTAGTTAAAGTAGTGTATGCAACTAGCGTAAAAAGTGTTACTACTGTTAGAAAATTCTTAAAACATGTCGCATAAAAGTTCAACAAGTATTTTCAATAAAATGTTACCTTTAATACACATTCAGGCATACATCAAATAACAGTTTCACAAGATTGAGTATACATTTTCTATCACAACAATTTTATACCGTGGTTTGAATACGTTTACAGTTCAAAAAGAGATTTGTAGCTTTAAGATTACACATTTACATTTACTTCATTCATTAAATCTAGTAGAATCAAATTTCTTAACTTAAACAAGTCGATGCATGTCTGAGAAAGCTTGTACAAAGGGAAACAATGTCTCCGTTCGACCCTTGGGCAATAAATTGAGTCGTTTACAGATGACCAGCTGGTTACATTACAGTGGTCTGGTGTGGCTTGTTCCACTTGGTAGAATTTGTCAATACGTTGGATCCAGTCTAACTAGGGAAAAATATAAGTTGTTATTCAAGGAATGCACCTGAAGTACTTCGAAATTACAGATAACCGGAATAGTTTGGCTTGTGAGTATATTTTACCGTATTTGTCGGTTTTATGTAAGTAGTGGAGAACTGCCGGTTTTACCTCACTTTAGACACGTTTTTCCCATGTTATTCTTATGGGGATCATTTTTTGGCCACCAATTCCAAAAATCCTGATCTTTGCCCAAATATCCCTATAAAATTGTCAAACCTTATTTCTTAGTTATTCCCTATAAATATATTTGATATTAAGCAAAAAATAAAAAAAAACTAATTATTTCATTTATTGACCCATGCATGTGTATATGTATAGTAGTATAGGTTGTCGCCGCCGTTTTTTGCGGCACGAGGTTTTTGGGCTAACTCTCCGCCCATGCCTAATTGCTAGTACATCTAACATTCCTCTTTCTAGTTGATGTATTATATTTCTGTCTTATCTTATCTATATATTAGACGTATGAGTTGTTTAATATTGTTAGTATAGTTTGTCGCCGCCGTTTTTTGCGCATCGAGGTTTTTGTGCCAACTCCCCCCCTCCCCCTCACCCCCTCACCACTCCCCTCTGCCCCATGCACAATTGCTAGTACATCTATCATTCCCCTTTCCAGTTGATATATTATATTTCTATTTCAAAATCATGTATGTGCGAACTCGGCTCATGGCGTGGGCGCGCTCCTGGTCGCAGGCATGCTCCCTTGGACATCCTTTGTGGAAATCCATGAGTTCTGGCTACTTGGGAACCCAAGCCATTTGATATACAATAAATCACCCTTCCTCCTAATTACCTTTTCTACTAAATACATGTCTTTATACTTGGTCTTTAACAACTCCTCTGTATAGAAGCCTCCTCTGATTATATTACCATTTTCATCTTTCAAGATATAAGTCACAGGCTTTGTATTCTTTACTTCTGCTATTGTAAATAGTTCCCCTGTCCAATTCGGAGTATAACCTTTACTAAAAACATGCTTATACTTTGAAATCCTTACGCTATCACCTACCTTATATCTTGGCTTTTTAACTTGCACTACTTTAGAAGTCCTTTCATGCAACCTCTCATGCACATATTTACTGTTCTTAATATTCACTTGGTTAGGCTTCATTCCTATAGATCTATGCACTTTATTATTATATTTTCGAATTAACTTTGGAAGTAAATCCAACCATTTATAACTCCCCTGAGCACTAAATTCTCTATATAACCAATTCTTTAAAGTTCTCTGAAACCTCTCCACAATTGCAGCCTTAGTTGTAGAAAATGTGTGATAGTGATTAATATTTAATTTTTTCATTAGTTTGCTAAAATATTGATTAAAAAATTCTTTTCCATTGTCGGATTGAATGTTTTTAACCCCCTTTGGTAGAATGGTTTTAATGGCTTCTGTAACCACCAACCCTGTCTTATTCTTTAGTGGAGCAGCATAAGCTTTTTTAGAAAATGTATCTATTAAAGTTAAAATATATTTATTGCCAGAATTTTCTCTAGCATAGTTTTGCATATCAATTAAATCTATTTGTACAGTTTCGTTTATACCCAATACTTTAAAAGACCTTCTAATGAAATTCTTTCTTGCAGGCTTATGAAGTTCGTATGCAATTTCATTCATTTTTTATAACATCATCCTTTCCTGTAACTCTAAATACATCACCATTAGCCCCAATCAATAGATTATCTTCCATTCTTTTAAATACATAGTTTTCTGGTATATATGGTCTATTATCTATATACTTAAATCCACTCAAAGATGTGGGGTCAGCAACTAATAAATCAGGATTATATTCCATCAAATTAAAAATTTTTTCTCCATATACAAATTTTGATCCATCGTAATGCATAGCTTGTGACATTAGACAAATATCATCCGAATGTTCCCCCTCTGGTAGATTTCTTATAAATTGTTTTTTGGCATCCCAACATTTTTCTTTTTTATCAAAAGTTATAGTCTGTTCTTTTATAACACAGTCAGTTTCATCAATGGCAGGTTTAACACGTACTAACCTTTTATTATAAAAACTCCAATAGCCTGCTTCCATTTTTGGAACTTGTGAAACATTCACAGCATCTTTACTATCTGTACCTTCCATCAAATTGCTAAGTTTCTGTTTCTTAGCATTCCAAACACCATTCTCTGATTCTAAAAATTCATAATTATTATCATCTTGTATAAATTTACCATCTTCTTTTCGTATTAAAGTCTGTTGTAAAGTGGGCACATCATCTAAACTTTCACCCTTTTCTACATTAGTAATTTTCCGTTTCTTAGCATTCCAAACACCATTCTCCGATTCTAAAAATTCATAATTTTTATTGTCTTGTACAAATGTACCACCATCTGTTCGTATTAAAGTCTGTTGTAAAGTGGGCACATCATCTAAACTTTCACCCTTTTCCACATTAGTAATTTTCTGTTTTTTAGCATTCCACTTTTTATTCTTAGATTCTAAAAACTCATATTTAGTTTTACCTTGTAAAAAGACATCACCTTTTCTAGTTAATGTCTGTCCTAAAGTTGATACATCATCTACAAACTCCCCATCTTTAACATTACCAATTTTACGGTTTAAACAATTCCAACTATCATCTTGTAAATTTAAAGTAGGTTTACTACTCATGGTTGCCGCCCTGGGTTCTGCAGGCTTATTATATGGATTATATAAACGATAAAATTTATCTATAAACATATTTTTATTTAATAAATAATTCCACTTTCTCTCAATTCCTCAATAATGGAATCTATTTCATTATCCACTCCTGAGTTACCGGCTTGGCGACTTAGCCAAAGAAGTCTTAACCTATCTACAAGCTCATTAGGATCATCCCAATAAATATAGTCTATTTTATTACCAGTCACTTGTCTCAAACCTTCACCAACAGATTTAAATAGAGGTTTAATTATATTAAGATATTTAGTATGTCTATTACTTGAA
The DNA here is from genome assembly GCF_028750875.1 of Macrosteles quadrilineatus. Taxonomy (NCBI): domain Eukaryota; kingdom Metazoa; phylum Arthropoda; class Insecta; order Hemiptera; family Cicadellidae; genus Macrosteles; species Macrosteles quadrilineatus. The sequence goes on along the minus strand of NW_026542596.1, from coordinate 102,376,101 downwards.
ATTGGTGCACCATCTTTGTAACTCTTTAAATGTCCATTTGTAGCTTCCAAAATCTCTTTATAATTTTGCAAATCAGCCTGAGTATAGTTCTCAGGTTCTTTTAACGTTAACAATTCCCATAAACCTTTTGTCCCCTTGTAGGTTTTATTTGCAACTGTAACATCATCATTGCCAATATCAACTTCCTTATTTCCAATAAAAAATTTATTTGCTTCTCGTCTAATACCATATGTAGTGTCTGTCATACTACTTTTACTGAGGTAATTTCCTAAATAGTCTGATGCTAAAAGACCAAAATCTAATTTCTGTGGGGTGGATGGTTGTAATGGTTGTAATGGTTGTAATCTTGGTATCATTGATATTCTAGATGGAGTCATTGGGAGTATCTCCATTCGAGGCCTCTCTGATGTGATTTTCTTTAATTCTTGTAATGGCTCTATTAAAGGTTGGAATGTTTGGAACCTCTCTTCAGCCTCTAGAAAATTGCCACGTTTTAAAGCTCTATATTTCTCTCGTATTTGATTTGCAGAGTCAACCAATTCTTGTTGAATGTTTTTCATCTTTTATTTACATTTTATTTATCTCATTTGACAAAGGATTGTACTCAAACACTTTATCATGTATTATCAAACAATATGCAGATGTATTTGCTGGCACATTTTCTGCAGTTTCAATCTCTAATTTAATATCAACAATTCCTTCTTTCACTGTTTCGTTCTGTCTAGAACAGTCTATTACAATTAGTGGATATTTCTTCATAAACTCAGCCCTACTAATCATAGGATCTGGGATAGTATTATAGTAAGTCTCTCTAAACCTCATAAACATCTCATAAGCTTTAGAGACATCTCCATTTTCAAAGTCGAGATTTAAATCACTATAAGGATAATATTCAGAGTTTAGAAATACTTTGAGATTTTTTAATTTACAGTGATCAAATTCATCAGTTCTTTTTCGTGCACTATTGTCCCTAGCTGTTTGGAAACCAAATATAATATACCTAGGCTTCTCCAAACTTGAAGATGTCTTTACTGACCATGTATGTCTTGTGGTATTGGGATATGATGGAAGTTCATGCAGCTCTAAACTTCTAAATGCAATTTGCAAATTTTTATTTTGCAATAACATCTTTTGTAATTGTAACTTCTCTCCATCTGATGGTATCACATGTGGCATGACCCATTGAATAGAGTTAAGTGTAATTTTGGGAATCGTATCAGCAGTGCCACTGGCTGGAGCACTAGTGGTTGTTAATATACAATTCAAATCATTTTTGGATCTTTTCAACACCAATTCTTGTTTGACATTTACTAATACCTTATTAAAATCCTCAAATACACCCATTAACAGCTCTAATGGCAAACATGTACTAAACTTGCCACCTTTATGGAACTCTTTTAAATTTGTGTCAGAATCAAATGCTACATTTGACAATTTAGTAGTTTTATTGTAAGAGCTCAATATTTTCATAAGACTAGAAATTCCTGGGTTTCTTACAATGTCTATTTCTTTACCTGCAACTTCGTATCTAATTTCATCAAATAAGAACGCAAATGCATTATTTATAAAATGACCTTTTTCATGATTTTCAATTTCTCCCTTAATATACAGATAACTCCTACACGGGAGAGTTAGCAAATCTTGATTATTAATACATATTCGAATTTCATCAGAATTATTTATTGCTAAAGTGTTGTGGGGAACATAGGAGTGATTTGTAATTTTAACCACACTATCGTCGAATTGGGATTTCCCTGTAACGTCTAGAAAATCTTCCATTTTTATTAATAGAAAATTTTAACTTTAGTCCTATTGACTTTAGGAACCTAGCATTTTGTACACTTATAGATAAATTCTTATAAATTCTCATATCTTTTTTATATGACAAGTAATTGTAGTTTCTTCTCCGTTAAAGTCAATTGCCTTGTCATGTTGATCGGCAAATGTAATACTGACAACATCTAAACTTCTCTTATTTACAGGAAAATATATAATATTTCTTGGAACTTCAATAATTTTGTAGCCAGGAGGAGCTTCTGGATAAAAGCTATGTATGGTGTGTGATTTGTTGCCATTTAAATAGGACCCGTTTGCAATATTACATTTTACTCTAATCACATTTACATTATTAATGTTTATTTTATTTGTAGATTCAAACTGAACACCAGGAGTAGAAACACCTTTAAATCCTAATAAAATAGACCCTAAACATGGTTTTGTAAAATCAAACACGTGGCTAGAAAGTAGTGTCGCTTTCATAGTTTTATTATTAGCTGTAAGGAAAAAGTCTGGGACTTGCTTTTGAATTTCCTTTGCAAGCTCAACCACCTCATATGTTCCTTCAGAAATTTCTATTGTAACTGGAGCATTGTGGTCATAATAGAAAACATCATCACCTTCACTAATGGTTAACTTTTTTCCTTTAAGTTGATTTAATTTTGGAATAAGCCCTTTGAATAAAAGTTTGGATTTAGTATTAATTAATGCTTCTCCATTTTTACCTACTACAACTTTAAGTTTTCCATTTAATAACCGGTTTAAATCATCAACTGAGATATCTCCTTTTGGTAATGTCATTTTCTCTACTTTGTAATATGTTAAAGTATTTAGTGGTTTTTTAACATTAAATATTGAATTATAACTTTGAAAATCTACCAATCCAATAACATAATCATCATTTAATTCTATGGGAGGAAAGAATACTGACTTTAGCTCTGGCTCTGTACCCGAAAATGTTATAGTAAATGAATCCATTTTTATAAAGAAATATTTTTTATGAATGATAAACATAAAATTCCACAAATAGAACTATTTAAATCTTGTATTTGATCGGTTGTATAGTAGATTTTATATCCCTCAAAATATTTAATTACTTCTTTTGGAGGTTGGATTCCAAATGGGTCAAAATAAATTACAATATCTTTATTTTTACGATATGCTGTCCAATGTGTGCCAGATGAGCTATCTAAATTAACTATTCCGCACTCTTTTACTCTTGGTGTTAGATTTTTTAGCTCGCTTTTTAGGTACACTCCCCTGAAGTGAGGCACGTCTTTTGCGGCCTCTAACAGCTGGTAGTTGTCCATCTTTTTTATTAAATTTTAATCCCATTCCCATCTTTGCTTTTGCCTTCATCAAATTTGTCACGGCATAAGCAGCTGCTCTTTCAGCAAGATTTGCATCCTTGGCCGTTACTCTAGTCCAAGCTAAGTCTGCTAATCTCATGTCTGCTTTGTTCCGAGCAGCAGTATCGGGATTATTCATGTAGAATATGTCATGCTCTTTACAATAAGAGTCTAGTTTATTTTTTGGAGGTACATTTTTAGCTAAATTCTCACGTACATTCGTCCCAGGTCCACAGTATTGATATGTTGGTATGTGAAGTGGAAATGGAAGGTTATTTATAAGAGTATTCAATAACCCTCGACCTCTGTAAGGCTTTAGGAATAAACCTTTGCCCTTTTTACATGTTTTCTTATTAACATTTTTTACCATTTTTATTATATAAAAAATGTCTTTTATTCAACAAAAACACAAATTTAAAATAGTACATACTAAAGAAAATATACCAAAGAAGTTGGGTCTATTTCCTACCAATATTCGATGTGTTATTTGCGGTCCAAGTGGAAGTGGGAAGACGGTTGTAATTTATAACCTAATTGTAAGAAAGGAAGGATTAAAATTTACAAACTTATATTTAATATCTAAATCTTTGGAACAAGAAAAATATAAAAAAATAATTGAAATATTTAGTTTGTGTGATGAAGTGAAATTACACACGTTTACTGACTGTGAAATCACACCAAATGATGTAAAATCACAGTCAGTTGTTGTATTTGATGACATAAATAGTCCAAATATTACACAATTTTTCTCAATGGGTCGACATAAAAATATTAACTGTTTTTACTTGTGTCAATCTTACAGCAAAGTACACAAACATTTACGTGATAATGTAAATTTCCTAATATTATTCAAACAAGATGATTTAAATGTAAAACATGTATATCACAATCATGTTGGTAATGACTTTTCATTTGACCAATTTAAAAATCTCTGTCATCAATGTTGGGATAAAACTAAATATGGCTTTTTCGTAATAGACAAAGAAAGGTCAAAGAATAATGGCAAATATAGATTTATGTTTGACCAATTCTATCAAGAGGATGGTAAGGGTAAATAAATGAAAGATTTTTTTTAACATTTGCATTTATTATACATCTACACATTTTGAACATCGATTTTATAATGACCGAACGCAAGAGTATTGATGCCATCTTCTAGAATAAACCTCTTGTCATCGTCAAAGGATAGTACTTTTTTATTCATGGTTAAGGTTTGAAGATGATGATTTATAGATTTAATTCTTGTCACATTCTCATAGTAATCTTGCCCAGTTGCAAGGCAGTTCAAATAATGTTGATGTCTGAGGAGATGTTTAACAGTGGCACCATCAGCTCCTTTAGCTTTCTTCACCTCTAAAGCTTGCTTGTCTTCTTCATATAACCATTTTAGAGGAATGTAAGAATATAACTTTGGTCTTAAACCACAATATTCATACATAATATGACCACCTAATTCATCTTTAAACTTTCCAGTGACTTTTTTATTTTTATCAGAGTATAAGAAATGGTCTTTACTATATCCAGAGGTATCAAAATAGTGTAAGTCACATTCTATTTCCTTGTAAAAGTCCTCTGTAACTATAGCATACATTAATGAATCTGTATCTGTCATTAGAAATCTTTTGTTCTTAAATTTTGACATATAATTATAGTGGAAATCATACATTATTACTTTACTGATATCCAAAATGGTCATCCCTAAATATATTGGTTTATTAAACTTTACAACTAATTTATTTAAATGTATAGCATGTAAATTGTTATCAAACTTTTTGCTACAGTCAAACCTTGGATTAGTGACATATTTTGTTAATAGTGACTCATCCTTGAGATATATATCACGAAACTTGCGTTGATTCATGATTGTTCGACCAAAGAGACTATTATTTAACAATTTATAAAAGTCTTTTTCGAAATCAGTTTTAGCACATTTGCGTTTTTCAATATTAAAATTAATATAGGGCGCAAGCCATTTAGACTGTCTAAATTTTAAAATTCTATGGTATTTTGTTACAATCAAACCCAATTCCTCATATTTTTGTAATGCTTTATAATGTAAAATATATTTAGTTTTGTCATTTAAATTAGGTATTAATTTGCCATTCATTTTCTCTGGTGCTAATGGATAGTCATTATGTAAATCATGTAAGCTTTTATCATATTTTAAATCAACTTCTAAAATGTATCCAAACTCATCATTTTGATTATATTTGTAGTCTATCTCATTAGTCCAACTGAATCCATCCACAGGCAGTGGCTCGCACATTGCTGTAGAGTATAGTGAGTTACAATCTAAATATATTAAATAGACACTCTCTTGATCGGGATCATAGTGTTCACCCATATATCTATTATTTGCTTTAGCGTAACGTGTAGAAATCATACTGACTCCTCCTCTGATCGCACTTTCTATGAACAAATGCATGTCAACATCTTTGAATATTTGTAATTTTATTCCTGTCATTCTAAGACAGGCCTCCCATGTAAGTCCAGGAAGTGAATACATATGTACAGGGTCAAGTTTGTAATCTTTTAAACACAGGTCTCTAAATGTCTCAAACACATCAGCCAGTAGCAATACATCTGTTTTAAGATATAAATCATGATATTCTTGTAAATTATGTATATTAAAATGGGTCCATACATTTTTAGCATGTTCATATTCATTGGGAGAGATATGTTCTTTAGTTATAAAACTGTAAAATGTTTCAATTGGGGGTAGAGACTCTGCGAACTTATCTGGTCCCGTCATATATTCATAGGGATATACACCTTTACGTTGTAGTAGTGGATTTTGTATGAATCTAAATGTGTTCAAATTGGAAGCCAATTTATATAATGGAAGGGACAAAAAGTTGTATGAATCTAAAAATACTAAATCATCAACAGAGAATGATATATATTTTTCCATATCTTTAGCTATACAATTTAATTTACGTTTATTAAACTTTCCCAAATGTTGCATTATTATGTGACCATCATAATTTTTCAAGTTATGGAAGAATACTGGTATTTTCTTTGTTACTTTATAGTTTAAGTTACAATCATTGTGGGCAGCTCCACGGTATTGTCCAGAGGAATGGCAATGATCTCTCACCCTATCAAAATATAGGGGCTTTTCACAAATGTGACAATGTGTTGAGTTTTGGAAAGATACCTCTTGCTCAAGGGTCATTTGAAGAGGAATATATATTGCCATTTGATTTTTAATATAATCATAAGCCTGAAATAATCTTTCAAAAAACACATCCATAACATTTGTGCCACTGTACAACTCTTCAGAAATAATTTTTGAATCTTTTACTACGACAAATGCAAATCCCGATGGAATATGTATATTAGAGTTTATAAAGCATTCAAAATCTGCATAAATTACATATGGGGCTTTAAGTTGATATTTATAGTTTTTAAATTGTAATGTATCTTGTTTAGACATTTCCACTCGTTGAGCATCAAAGTTTTTACAATATGTTACATGACGTTCTAATATATCATTAGTGTAAAAATGTTGTAAACACAACTTGCAAAAATGCTGCTTATGGCCATGTTTTGTAGAGTGGAACATTAACCTATCAAAATCACGAATTAAACAATAATGTGATTTACGACCTTCTTGTAATAATAATAAATCTATGTGAGTATTACTATTTAGTTTAGTCGTTCTTAATGGATATATAAATTTATCATATTCAACCCCAAATACATTAATACTTATATCATTCTGTGTTTCAAATTTATCTATATCAGATATTTTCACAGGATACTTTATGTTTGTCATATTCAACTGACTTTCATAGGGTACATAATTAGAAACCCTTTCAGCATTGTTTGCATACCTTGGATGTAAAGCTGCTAAAATCGACCAAAGAAAGCATCTATTGTCAGAATTCTTTATATTTAAAACAGCATGTTTTGATTGAATACTTTTTGGTGTGGGGATATATGACTTTGGAGTTAGGGGTTTATACTTGTAAACATGCAACTGCCAATATTTAGTATGGTCATATATCCATCCACTGCCTTGGGCTTGATATTTGTGTATGGAAGCATCAATCTTTGAAAGTGCATTTTCAATTTGAGGCTTTAAATCTCTCTTCTCAATAGTTAAGGTAGTAAGACTTCGAAAATCTGCTATACATTCTTTTTCATTAACTAATTTACCATTTTGATCCATTGAATATTTTATAAATTTGATTCTCCTAACTAAAGTCCATTTTATCGGTAGAGGACAAGACTTCAGAGTATTTTCAAGGTCAGTTCTAATCGATTCACCAACAAATTTAATCATTGTGTATGGACATTTCATGCAAGAATTAACATGTCTTTTAAAATGTCCAACAATATTCGTTTTACAGAAATTACAACTCTTGTGACTTTGTAATATATGCGATTTTAGAGCAATGTTACTATCACAGATTAAATTACAAACTTTGCACAGTTTCACCTTCATTTGATGAATTACCTTGTAGTGACGAATCATATTACTTTTGGTGGTGAGCGACACGGAGCAGTGTTGACAGGTGGGCCTCATTTTTATATATAACAAAAAAAATTTGTGTCACTTCTATTTATAGACTTTTCGAAAATTTCAAAATTTTGGAAATTTTAAAAATTTTCAGCTAGAAATTAAAAATTTGTAAAAATTACTTCAACAGATCCAAGACTAGCAAGGAGCAAGCCCAAGTGAGTGACGTTTTCACCACGTCACCACTAGAGGCAAGAAACAACCAACACAACCATGAGTCAGGAGCGCGCCCACGCCATGAGCCGAGTTCGCACATACATGATTTTGAAATAGAAATATAATATATCAACTGGAAAGGGGAATGATAGATGTACTAGCAATTGTGCATGGGGCAGAGGGGAGTGGTGAGGGGGTGAGGGGGAGGGGGGGGGAGTTGGCCCAAAAACCTCGATGCGCAAAAAACGGCGGCGACAAACTATACTAACAATATTAAACAACTCATACGTCTAATATATAGATAAGATAAGACAGAAATATAATACATCAACTAGAAAGGGGAATGGTAAATGTACTAGCAATTAGGCATGGGCGGAGAGTTAGCCCAAAAACCTCGTGCCGCAAAAAACGGCGGCGACAACCTATACTACTATACATATACACATGCATGGGTCAATAAATGAAATAATTAGTTTTTTTTTATTTTTTGCTTAATATCAAATATATTTATAGGGAATAACTAAGAAATAAGGTTTGACAATTTTATAGGGATATTTGGGCAAAGATCAGGATTTTTGGAATTGGTGGCCAAAAAATGATCCCCATAAGAATAACATGGGAAAAACGTGTCTAAAGTGAGGTAAAACCGGCAGTTCTCCACTACTTATGTAAGATAAGATTCAACAACATTCAACATTTAACTTTATTCAACGTGAAATATACAGGATTACATAATGTTTGCTAAAAATAGTATTCTTCCGAATGGACTACAAGTCAGTGCTCGGGGTACAGTTTATAAATATTGTGCACGTCTAACTCTTAAATATCACTCTTAGATATCAGGAGCTCTTACAAAATATATGTGTACTAGAATATTATTTTACAAATAAACAACCTTAAGAATAACAATAAAAATATATGTATATTATTCTATATATGAAAGGAAAATGTAAGTTGATAGCTATTATGGCGGTGTTTGAGGTAAGAGGTGAATTTATATGTTAGGTGAGCGAATTATAGCCTCTGAAGACTCTTGTCCTACGTCTACTCACAAAAAAATACAATTAAAAAATTAATTAAGTGTTAAGTGTTTTTTAATCATCATCCACTCACAGACCTTGCGTAAAGAATGTGAGCTATTTAAAATGCGTTATTTTCAACGAACTAGCTATAGGCTAGTTGTGGAGTACGGTAGATATAATAGTAAATTGTGTTCAAAAGAAAAATGAAATTTCTTTTTTTTTGAGTTAAAAGTTATTTGGTGTAATTTATTTATAAATACTAGATGTACTAGTTGTAACAAGATTACGAAACTTCTTGCTCATAAGTATTTTAATTTAACTCTTAATTTAAATATGTATTTTCTGTGTATGGACGTCAGTGTTTGTTCAGTAACATAAAAGTCAACAAAATCCTGGAAAAAGCTTTGAGATACTTCAACACGTGGAAAGGGAGTTTGATCATTTAGTGTAATTACAAAAAGAATGCTGAAGCTTAAATTTGGACTATTTTTTTCTAAATATTAAAACAGTATAATAGTTGTGCTCCTTCGAATATTACAACATAATAGCTTACATCGTTCTATCGGTGTTCATAAACTAAGCATTTTTATATGAAAAAAAATCTGTAGAATTAAACCTTTTATAAATCTGACACATACTCTAAATTGTACATACATTTTATACTCGACACAATATAACCATGAAACAATATACAGTGGTGAAAAACAATATAGTTACATTTGGGAGTTGCTGAACTTCATCTCAGAACTGGTCATTGGTGAACAAGGGAACTCCATTATAACTGAGATTGAAATATCTGTTCTTCCAAACTTCATTGGGTTCTTAATTTCCTTATTTCTCTAAATGAAAAAAAAAATATTTATAGGTTAAACATACAGTTTACGCAACGAACGCGTTAACACTATTTACACGAGTTGTGTACACTACTTTACCTATGACAGTTTTTAATTACTACTAACCACTACTCAAAACTTCTAAGAGAGGTATTGTTTGTTGTTGTGTAATGGTGTATGTTTTCGTTTATAACCTCCCATTGCCACATTGATGAAACGACTTATTGTACCAATCACTAATTGCACCAACCGTTAACAATTAAATTGTTAAACAGCTGATTAGTTGAATCTCGAAGCATTTCAATTTTAATTCTTTACTCTCAACCATTGAAACTCATTGCGTTATCAGTGTTGTTAAGTAATTAACACAATGCTGTTAAGTAAGGGGACAAAGCTGTTAAGTGAATCTTTTCAATTCTATTGAACTAAACTGAAACGGCTAGTTTAAAAAACGGTCGTAGATAAAAACGTTAACAACTTTTGGCAGCCTATCTGTTTTTTTTTTAGGAACCTAGGACAAAGGTTATAATTTTGAATAATAAGTTATGAAACAGTCAAACTTTTGGTTTATCGTAATGGGCAAAAACTATTTGTATGTTATGAATGCAAATATAGTAGAAAAACAATACCATTTAAAAACATGAAAACATATTTTATTAAATACCGATTTTTGCATAGTATCTCATACACAATCATACTTATGGTCTTGAGATACAAAGAGAGTCTAACTCGATCGACGAAGCTGGAAGGGTGCAAACTGGTGGACAACTGAGTACAAAGGGAATAAATGTCGCCATTTGACTCTGTTGCAATAAATAAAGTCCATCTCTGCTCCTTCCCCTCAACACTGGTCTCTAAAGTAATTCCCAACTGCTGCGTCGTGTTGTACGCTTGGTACTAAAGTGTTGTACACTGGAAATTATGATCTTAGACACTGAATATTAAGTTGTTGTACACTCGAAACTATGATGTTAGACACTGAATAGTAAATTGTTGTACACTGGAAACTATGATGTTAGACACTGAATAGGTAAGTGCTGTACACTGAAAACTATGATGTTAGACACTGAATAGTAAATTGTCGTACACTGGAAACTATGATGTTAGACACTGACTAGTTAAGTGTTGTACACTGGAAACGATAGTGTTAGCCACTGGGTAGTAAATTATTGTACACTGGAAACTATGATGTTAGACACAGAATAGTTAATTGTTGTACACTAACAACTAAATAATTGTACACTAGGAACTGGGAACAATCTAGTTTTCCTCTGGAAACTGAAGTGTCATCAGATACTTAAGTGATGGCAGAGGATATTGTTGTGCCATACACTGGATACTAAGTAGTTAAGCCTTGAATAGTACTGAGTTGTACAATGGTCACTAAAGGGTCCACTCTGGATATAAAGGTTACCGGATATAAAGTGGATATAAAGGGTTGTACTTGTGTAATTAAGTGTTTTATGCAGGAAACTGAAGTGTTAAACTTTGGATACTACAGTGATATGTATTCTAATTATTTGATGTGTGGATGTTATTGTGATTTACCGAATAACTGAAAACAAATGTGCTTAGCAGATGATAAAAGTTGTAAATTGACGAATTCACTTCCTTAAAAATTAATATAAAAGCCTCATATATAAGGATGTTAATGTTTACAGTGCACTAAGGTTTTACATTTGGATATTAATTTGCTTGCTACTAGTTTTATATTTCATCACTAACGATTTGAGGTCTTCTCATAGGTAATCCGCTTGCAAACCTCATATATTTGTTTGCATTTAGATAATACACGATTTTATTTTAAATTTGCGTGGTAAGTAGTATCACATACCGCTAACCTTATACCCAATGAACTATCAGGATTAATTTATTATTTTATAATGGTACTATATTCAGGGCAGGAATATAAGTAAAATGGAACTTAAGTCCTGTCAAATATCGGTTACTCTTTACTATAACTCGTAGGGAACCATTATAAGACCAATACGCCAGCTCGAGAATATGTTATTTTTAATCAACTACAAAATTATATAATATTTTATGTGCTATTCGCCTGTAATGTGATCTATGTTTAAATAACAATGGTTGATAAAAGTTTCCTAAATAGATCTGTGTAAAATGTAAGGCAGTAAAACTTGTTTGCAGTTTTCTCTAACCAGTAAATCTGGAAGAATCCCCAACCAGTCATTACTAGTGACTTCATTACAGTTGGAATTGAATTCGTATTTATTTCAAATCAATAGCTTCCATAACCTCTTCTTTTTTATCTTTTATACATTTTCCTACAATACTTTGTTCTAGTATTTTTGTTTCTTTGATTAAATGCTATGTAACACATGCTAAATAATAGTTAACCAAAAATGAGTATACCTTTTTAAATTAAGGTATAACTGTTGTAAAAACGTTTATTGGTGTAAATCTGAAAAAAATATTGTCTCGTAAACCTTACACGAGAATACTATTTTAAAACCATATGAATACAAAATATGAATAAATTACGAAATATTTTAATAGTCACATTGCTTCTAATATTAATAATAGATTTTTAATTTTTAATTTTAAAGTGTGTCAATACCTAGATAAAACCGCATGGAACTTATCAAAATATAGAAATATTCCGTGAATGATATTCCATGGATATTCCATAACGAATGAATGTTTAATAATTGGTTGATTTTACTAAATATTGTTTTCTGTTATTTTATGTGTTTTCAGGATATCAAACATAGTACAGCAGTAGGATAAGCAAAAAGTAATTTTAACAAATTAAAAAGTAATTTTAAAGAACTTAATAGGTAAAAATACTGATATTGTACAATTTTGCTAACTACATTGTAAGCCAGCTTGCATCATTGTTTAGAACATCAGTAGGATAAACTTATTGCTAGTGTGATAAAAAAAATGTTTAATGTCTATTCTGAAATAACTATTCAAAACGATATGCCAGATTGTCAAATAATTCAATACGGAAGGTCAAATTATGAGTGACTATTTTTTTTTTACCGTGATTAAATTATATTTTAGAATAACAAAAAGTAGTTGTAAACTGATATTTTGTTATCCTCAAAATATGTTCTACTATTGAAGTATTTAGTCGTTCTTTCTTCATACTTGATAACAATTGATGAAATAAAATTGCAAGACATTCTTGAGCCTTGTTATTCCCCTTGTTAAGGCACAGAGAACACTTCAACATTGGTTGTTCAACAAGTTGTTCAAGGACTTCACCATAACCTCGCATTGTTCTCGTTATCTCTTCGTTAGATGTGCTCTTGTGTTCAAGTTTATACATTTCTCTAATTTTTTCTGAAAAAAAGCTTTTTTGTGCTCCAAGTGACGCTAAAATGACGATGAATGAAAAAAAAAAATATTATGTTCAGTAGTAGAACAAATATGCCTACTTTTTGGGTGCTGAAAATCGTTTCACTCATTTAAGGCGATTTTTTAGAACTTCAAAACTATGTTTTTTCCAGCAGTTTTATTAAGATTAAAGTTTGCGTATGGAAATGTAGGTAAACACTCCTGCATAATGGATTCTCTTTAAATGTGTTTCAACAGGTGTACCCGTGCAAAAAATGAACCTCTTTACCAGTTTGAAGTCTGTTATCTAAAACTCCATTATGTAAATAATATAAATTATGATTAATCCCCTGAATAATGTGGTAGATTTAAAGTATTGCCCGATGCTCAATAGTAACTTCTTAAAACAACTTTAGTAAATAACGTATTCTGTTTTTACGAAGTCCATTAACGATTTGTACGTAACTTTGTAAATTCCTGTTGAGTTGAATACTTAAAAAATGGTATTGCATTCAAATGGTACCTCATGATACGAAAATAATATCTTGATTCCTCTCATAAGCAGTTTTTTTATTGCAGGATTCAAATTTTATTGCAATTCCGTTCTTAAGTAACAATTTAGAACTTAAGCAACCAAGGGTGAATTGTCTAATAAATTAGAAACAGTACAGAGGGTGCTGGAATTAGCCTGACATCTAGGCACAAAAGGAATAAATGTCCCCCTATTGACCTCATAACCATAAATATAAAGGGCAGTACAGATTGTCTCTGTTCGACAGTACTTTCCCCGGTTTCTTAGATTCAAAACATAACAAAATTACAAGGAAATGTACATTCCGAATTTAATCTTAAGACAATTTTTGAGTAATTGTAAGTCCAGTTTAAATTCGAATGATTACGTGCAAAGTTTCACCATAAGTTTTTTTAAATTCAAAAACCCCTAGTTTAATTTAGGATTGCGTTCTTTTGTTGGTAGTTTGTGTAACAGACAAGATGGGCTACATTTTAAATTGAAGAAATAAAATACATTAAAATATATAACGTAGACATACATGGATTATTTAAAAAATCCTGTTTTTTCTCGTAAAAAAAACAATGACTTATTAGTAAAATTGTGCATAGTGTGAACATGCAAATATAGTTTTGCGCCATTGAAATGTCATACAGATTGTAGGCCACACACGGATAACGTGAGTCAAATTTGATTGTTCACAAGTATTGTAAGTCAAATATTATGTCAACATGGTGACATTTACATCAGTTGAAAGCCCAAAGCAGTAGTCGCAGGGGAAAAAAATCCTTGAAAATTGAGAACAGGTTATGGCAATAGTGCATTTACTACACTCTAGAAGTAAATATTCTTCAAAATTTCAGATATTAAACTAACTAACGCGAGGAGTACAAAAGTGTTGCCAACTTAACGATTGGTCAACGCTGGCGGACCCAGTAGAGATATATAGAGACATTTTGCCAGCATTGCGGCGCTCCTAAGTGTTGACCATGTCGTCTTACAGGTTTAACAATCTAAAATCGTACATTTGTTTATTTAAGAACTCCTTATACCAGGTTGGTAATTTTTAAGGTAAAAATTTCTATAACTTAATGCCAAAAAGGTAATATGATTTGGTTTCTGTAACTTGACGATTTAGGTAGTTTGGATTGATATACTTATGTGATTGTATTCGTGGTTTTATCATTTTGTTTGTATCAATATTTTTTTTGATGGCCTGAACTAAGAATGGGTTTATTATTTCAGTACATGGGGTCAATACCAGTGGCAGGCCCAGATCAGAGCAAGAGAGCGGACTTTGTGAGATCAAAGCTGGAGAGACTAAGGGTGAGTTTTTTACTATTAATTTACCACAATGAGATTTTTATAGACATGTAATGCATGTAGATATTTTCATTTCCAATTAAGAATTTGGACGACACGTATTAATATTATTAGGTAAATATATGATTGCAAAAACTATCAAACAAAAGCTAGTCTAGAACAGTGCGGTGTCGCAAAATATATGCAACCGATCTATTAATACCTATTATTGCTGTTTTTCTTATTTTTTATTTGTAAACGTTGAGATACTTTTTAGAGCAAGTAAGACATATTTTGAATTCCGCAGGCTCGAGATAGTTATTTTAAGTTCGAGACGAGTAGCAAAACCATTTCGGTCCGGATGGTATAATGCACACAAACAGAATGCTTACAGTTAATACAAACTACAACTTAGGTTAATATGTGAAGAAATAGTTTGAGGAATCAGCGAAAATTATAATAAACAAAAACTGTTT
The DNA here is from genome assembly GCF_028750875.1 of Macrosteles quadrilineatus. Taxonomy (NCBI): domain Eukaryota; kingdom Metazoa; phylum Arthropoda; class Insecta; order Hemiptera; family Cicadellidae; genus Macrosteles; species Macrosteles quadrilineatus. Next base: position 102,360,848 of record NW_026542596.1, on the reverse strand, counting down.
CACTTATGATATACAGGGTGTCCCGGAACTCTCTACCAATATTTTAGGGCATTGCTCCTGGGTAAGAAACATACCTAAATATCATATTTAAATTGTCCGGAAGTCCTTAGTTACTCACACAGCCGCCATTTTGTTTTTTCAGTTATTAATTTTTTTCTAAAGAATGGTTAAACTTACGAAATTGAAACTTTGCACAAACATTAATGAGTACTAGACAAAGCTACCAAAAAATTATGACGATTTTTCCAATTCATAAAACAAAATGGCGGCCATTTAAAATTGTTGTAAAATCAATGGTTTTTGAGTTATTTAAGAAACAAAATTTTTAATGGCCGCCATTTTGTTTTATGAATTGGAACAATCGTCATAATTTTTTGGTAGCTTTGTCTAGTTGTCATTAATGTTTGTGCAAAGTTTCAATTTCGTAAGTTTAACCATTCTTTAGAAAAAAAATAATAACTGAAAAAAACAAAATGGCGGCTGTGTGAGTAACTAAGGACTTCCGGACAATTTAAATATGATATTTAGGTATGTTTCTTACCCAAGAGCAATGCCCTAAAATATTGGTAAAGAGTTCTGGGACACCCTGTATATAGATAGTTGCTAGGCAGCAGTAAAAATAAAACAGGTATATTGAAATGCTATGGATGCTCTGATTGTTTATTTAATAAACATTATTGATTTAATAAAGTAAGTGAACAGCTGATTTTTGGCCCTAGGGATAAAAGAACCTGCTCGGTCCCCAAATGACGATACCAGCTGGCATGGACAGCAGTACGTAGTTTACGGCCTCCAATAAAAATTTGTAAAACGGCTAAAACATCGTAGTGTCGCGAAAAATATTTTACCTACGACCGTTTTTTAAAGTAGCCATTTCAGTCCAGTTCTTAGAATTGAAAAGTTTCACTTTACAGCTGTTTACTTTCATATCCGCATAGTTTCATTTCATATCCGCATAGTTTTCTCATATCCACACTGGTAACGGACCAATGAGGTTCAAGTATTGAGAGAAAAGAATTAAAATTGTAATGCTTCGAACGTCAACTAATCAGCTGATCAGCTGATCAGTTGACCAATTTAATTGTTGATCCGACTTGTTCATGTTGATACTCGCGTATTCTTAATTAAGTTGGTGGAAGTCCAAAAATAAATTAAATATTTGCCGAATTGTACCTGATACAATATTATTTATGGTAAGAATGCTGCTAGCAATGTAATATTTAACGAAGTTTAACAAACACGTAATTACAGGAAATCAACTGATTATACAACAAGTCGTTGCATCACTTTCAGTGGCAATGACAATACACGAAAACATAACCTCTCTAAAAAGTTATCAGTAGTGATTGTTAGTAATTAAATCCAGATTGATAGTAATTAAAAAACGGTCGTAGGTAAAGTAGTGTACGCAACTCGCGTTAATAGTCTTTACGACACTCGTAGAAGTTTTTAAGGCACTCGCCAAGGCTCGTGCCTTAAATTTTCTACTCGTGTCGTAAAGACTCACTTAACGCAATCGTTGCGTAAACTACTATATCTAATCTCACTCGGTACTTGAAATTCAGTACTTGAATATATTTTTAATTTTTTAAGTTAATCAAATAACGTCGTATATATTGTAAGTTAAATAGTCAACTAATATTTAACGAAGTTTAACAAACACGTAATTACAGGAAATCAACTGATTATACAACAAGTCGTTGCATCACTTTCAGTGGCAATGACAATACACGAAAACATAACCTCTCTAAAAAGTTATCAGTAGTGATTGTTAGTAATTAAATCCAGATTGATAGTAATTAAAAAACGGTCGTAGGTAAAGTAGTGTACGCAACTCGCGTTAATAGTCTTTACGACACTCGTAGAAGTTTTTAAGGCACTCGCCAAGGCTCGTGCCTTAAATTTTCTACTCGTGTCGTAAAGACTCACTTAACGCAATCGTTGCGTAAACTACTATATCTAATCTCACTCGGTACTTGAAATTCAGTACTTGAATATATTTTTAATTTTTTAAGTTAATCAAATAACGTCGTATATATTGTAAGTTAAATAGTTAATAATTATGATTGAAATACCATACAAAAATAATAATACTCCCTCACTTAAGAAAACAAATCGGAATCCTCACACTCTTGTACAAACGCAATTCTACTGTCACAGATGAATTTTCTCTCGAAACGCAAAAAGAAATATTGCCAGATTATTCATCGGCTTTCTGTATCGTAACGAATTGCTCATCGCACTGACGAGGTTTTGCCTCCCCCAACCCCCTCACCAACAACAAAACATTTACATGATAACGACCGACAGAATTACAACATTTTCATAAATTTAAATTTCAAAGAACGCTGTTTTAGCTTTTTGTTGTTTACGCTTTGCCATATTGAGTTTTTGCAGAAAACTCAAGTTTGACAACTTTAACTGAATTGGTTCTAAGCACAAAGTAGGCCTATGTTTAATATAATTCTCCACAAAGTTTTTCCAAGTGAAAAGCATTTTGAGCATATGAATAGTATATTTCATCACTAGGGCCTAAAGTGACTCTTTTTGATTCGAGGTCAAGTTCTATAATCTAGGCGAAACCGAAGTAGGAAAATGGACAAAGGTTAAAATGACACTTTTTGTCCGTGTGGTGAACTATATTTTTTTTGTCTTATTGCATCATTAAAGATAACCTTTCAAAACGACATTCAATTCTACTAATGCAAATCATTATACATCGATGATGCAAATAAGAAGCTGTTTAAGAAGTGATTTAAATATAGTTGTGTTACAGTTCATTAGACTATCGATATGTCGAACAATCGACAACAATGGGCTAAACGCTTACCTTATAAATTAATCGTTAAATGATTTCGATCGTTACGATTACCACTATCAAAATTTACAACTGTTTACAACAGCTGATTATTACTCCCTAGGTACTAACAATGATTTTTAAACCCTAAGAGAGTAAAAATGCTACTTTAGACCCGCAATGCATGCATTAAAAACTGCTTAATAACTTGGGGACCGAGCTGGTCTAGTGGTTTGAGCGCGGGACTCCGGTTCCTGGGGCCCGGGTTCAAATCCCGCCAAATCACCAAATGGATTTTATCCAGTTATAATGCCGCAACCCCTAGGTCTAGCCTGAATTAATGTGAAAAACAATTCCGAGCTCGTGCCTAGCGTCTTAGGACAAAAAAAGGCAAAAAAGTTATCATTTATTGCGAAAGAAGTGTGCCATATTGGACTAAGTTATTTGTGTAAAATTGTAACAAAGATAAAAGATAGTCACATTATTTGAAGATCATAGAAGCGGTAACCAAGTGCATCAGTTACACCTACTCAAATCTCCAACAACTTACTGAATCAACTATTCCATACCGCATGTTTCTTCCTGTTTTAAACCGCATGTTAGGTTCTACATTCAAAATATAAGATTGCAGAACATTCTAGTCACTTTTAATCAATTCATGAAAAACTCAGTCATATTATTTTGATTATTGTCCTTGTTTAGACTAAATCCATATCGGAAAAGTAAATTTCATTTAGGCCTATTGTTACTGTAATTTATCAAGTAATATTGAGGTAAATGACTATGGTAGTACCCCGAATTCATAGTTATATTTTTTTTAATTTGAATTTATCACGTAATATCTTTTTCAGAAACTTTTAAATTTCTTAAAAGAGTAATGGACGCGAATAGGAATGAGCTTATGGGCGTTACATGCCTGTGAGTAGACAGTGACATACTGAGACTATAGCATCAACAAGGAATTATATTTCGTATATTTCTTTTGCTAAGGCTCATTATTATTATGTTCTAAGTAAATTTTGCAATTTGAATAAACCTTCACTTTCGTTATAATTCGTACAAACATGTGTTGTCTACTTGGGTTTCACATTTAACGAATGTTCGGGCCTATTGACGCTTCAAAACGCTGATTCCCATGTTTTTAAGCGAATTAAGGTTTTCATTTGGTATAACTATACTCAACTAGCTGTACCCGCCAGGGCTACAGATATCCGCGGGCTTTGCCCCGTTTAACTTCACAAGTGAGTTCGTTCGCATGGCTCAATCACGTCCTGGTTGAAGTTCGTTCGCTACGCTCACTCAACTTTATGTTGGAGCTTGTTCGCTCCGCTCACTTGCCTTCAGGTTAGCTCGTTCGCTACGCTAACTCGCTTCCAGGTTGAAGTTCGTTCGCTACGCTCACTCACCTTTTGGTTGAAAATTGGCTGTTGTCATAAATTAAAAAAAAAATAATAGTGCTGCGCCCTGTTGGTAATCCTTGTAACTTTAATGCTATTGAACATCATAGAACAGAACCAACTTGTTTAATTGAAACAGCTGTTAAGAAATTCCTTTTAAATATGAAAAAAATCAAAAGGTTGATATGGAAAACTCCAGAGACACTGGGGCGGAGCCCGAAAGCCCGATCAGAATAAAAACTACTTAGTTTTCCTATTTAATGCCCAAAGAATCGGTGTACCGAATTTCAGCCTCCTAGGTAAATGGGAAGTGGGAGAATTAGTGATGAGTGAGTGAGTGAGTGAGTCAGTCAGTCAGTGAGGGCTTTGCCTTTTATATATTTAGATACTATAAGTTTAGGTAAATTATGCCCATAAATGTCTTTAAGGCAGAAGTTTAGATTGATGTAATTACATAAGTTTACTCGTGAAATGATTTCATAGCTTATTGTATCTGAGCAGATTACAGCGGTATTAGAGTCATGAACAAAGCTGTAACAAAGCACATAACCAAGGTTAATCATGGTACCTATCTATCAGGATTTGCTATTAAATTTAATCACTTTCTATGATGCTCTATGAATATAGAATGACCCACTCATGCACAAAACAGGCATATAATAAAAGTACCAAAGGCAAAAGACTCAAATGGTGCCAGTATGAATGAGAAATGTCTAAATTGAAATAGTAATTATTATAACTCTAAACAAAACTATGGCAATACAGATCATATATATTGTAACTACGGTAAGCCAAACATTAAGTGTACACCACGTTAAATATACAAAAAAACTGCTTAAATAAATAAATCCAAACGGACTGTTTGCTAGATTACAGTATAGTTAGCGCAACTAAATTATTAATATTATAATTGATTGAACAGAATGCCTTTTCATATTGAATGAAAGAATTTTTTTTTTTTAATTTACCGACACATTTTAAAATAGTTATAGGCTATTTTATGGATATATTTTTTGCACATGTAAAAAAGTACAATTTGTTTTAGGAAATTGTAATCTTTTAAATATGCATAATACGTGTATGCGAGAGTGTGCAAATGTGTTTTTCTATTTGTTAAATTGGTATGTTTTTTTCTGAGATATTTAGGTAGCCTACTTGAATTGTTAAATATTTTTATGTTTAATTAGATTAAGTTATCCCAATGTAACATTATTTTTGTTATATTTTGAATGTCAGGTTAAGTGTAAGAAAGGGCCTGTGGCCCTAACTTTGCTTGAAAAAATAAACGATTTTCATTTCATAATAAGTACAATGAAGAATTTTTCCACCGCAATTTAATTTTAATTTTTTAAATTTCTTTTGAGGATTGCTTGAATGATCACAATCGTTACTAGTATTGTTAACCAAAGTAAAAAAACAAATATTTTAAAATGAGAATGTCACAACTTTTTAAAGATATCTTTTAAAAACTTTTTAAAACAGTAAGGTTACTTGTAAAAGATATAAATATTAATTATTTATGAATTCAATCATTGTGTATAGGCTTTTGTTCTTGTTTAAAGCAACATACTCTGTATGAGATACATTTGAATTACAAACTGTAGTTGGAAGGGGTTCGGTTTCAGGTTAAAGTAAACAATATTATTCAGAGTTCTATTACACAGTCATAACACGGAAACAACACCCCTTGGTAAGATATTAGCATTTTGTTGTCATAAAAGGTTATTCAATTAATTCACGGCAGGTTTGGTTAGATTGTTTGAAGTGATTAAATTTCCCTTCTAGTTTAAATTTTACGAGGAATATGTTGATTTGTAATTTATCATCTCAGAGTGTACCAAATTTAGGCTGCTGTTCATATAGTACAAAAACAATAAATTTAAATGCACAATGGATTAAACTTACAAAGTATTTAAAATATCAGGATAATACTAAATTTCCTTCGATAGTTTTTTACTTCATAGAAAAAACGTATTTTAAGTTTTTAATCTTATAGTTAAGACAATTTTATTTCCATATAAACCAATTATTTTCTTTTGTAATATAAAATTCAATATTATAACGTACGTCGAATTTGCTATATCAGTTTATTGTAATACTTTTACTTTAACATAGAAGATGTTAAGCCTCTATTAATATTTGCCTATCATGCAGTAAAAACCCAAGCATATGAGGGCAGAGAATAAATAAAGGCCAGGAGCTATAACTAACATGTAAAATTTACAAAAATTCAAATAATTTGAACAAAATATATATGTAAGATAGTAATAGTATGATCACGTACAATCTCGTACAATCTCGTACTAAAAAATCACGTAGAGATATATTTTTACGACACAAGACGAAATTTAAGTCACGAGCTTTTGCGAGTGCTTTAAAAGCGTCTACAGGTGTGCCAAAGGATAATTATGCGAGTTGCTTACACTATTTTACTTTCTAAAGTTTTCTGCCAGCGATTGTAAAACTTGATTCCCTATATACGCTTCCAGTTACTTTTTTCAATAATTAGTAGCTAATAGCAGCTTTATCATAAGTACTGTTTCGGGTACAAGTAGACTAAATAAATTAGGCAAATCAACAACTGAATTAGTCGTTACCAGCTGACAACTTGGCCCTCGAAGCATCAACATGTCACTTCTTTTCTCTGAGTCCTCGACCTCCATTGGTCCGTTGCTTTACCACACTAGTACTTTAAAAAGTAAACAATGCGGTAAAGTAAATCGTTTAAATTCTAAACATGTAATTTAAAAAAGTAGTTTAAAAAACGGTTGTTGGTAGAGATTGTTTCTTAATATTATTTAATTATATTTCTTCACACAAATATGCATTAAACTTCTAAATATTTGTTCCATTTAAGAGATACAATTAGACACAATATCTGGATTTTTTTTTGTGCAAATGTATACTTATCTTGTGTATGACACATTTAAATAGTACATATTATTGTTATTACTAGATTAAATAGAAGAAACTGTTAATCATAACCATAACTAAACAATGAATATTCCCATTTATTGTTTCAATGAATTAGACCAGATCAAAATCAAAAATACTATATATTTTCTTTTAATATTTACTTAATTAGGCAACCAAAAAGTGCAAATATTTAAAATTCACCTAGCAAGTGATTGTGTCTCAGTGCGTATAATTTCAAGGTGAAATGTAAAATATGCTCGTGCTATATAGCCTTAAATACGAGGGGCATAATAAGGACCGTGTTATGTAAATGTAGGCGGAGGTTATATCACATTTATACGGTTGTTAGATGGAAAATACCCTGGCCTCTTCTAATCCTATAATGTGTGCTTGGCTACTGCTTACACTGGCCGAAGGTAATCTTATTTTGATTTAAGCTCTCTTTTAATTTACGATAACATTACATTTTGAGAACTTTCCTTGTAGTGGAGTTTTTGGTACTTTTGAATGGTAGGTTGAATTGTTCTCTTAACCATGCTTTCATCCCTTTCTGCTATTGATTGTGAATAATTTTGACAATTTAAATCCATCGAGTATTTTTTTACCAAAGAATATTATAAGTCTTGGTTTGATGCAGTGCCTTTTCATTGTACTTTTAAACTATTCTCATAATGACCAAAATGTAGTGTTTGGTTAAAAAAAACCATCCTGAAAATTAAAATATTTCAAAATATAGTTATGTGTTTATAGTATCCAAAAACCTTCACATATCTGAGGTTACATTTATTTCAACGATGATAATACCTTAATGAATTTCTCTATACTTTCTCTATACAGTAATTAATTGTATGTTAACCTATAAAAAACTTTATACATATTCACAAACATAACAACATTTCAAAAATTTAATCATAACCATTTTATAATTACATTCGTTACCTTTTATAATAACTGACGAAACAGTACCTCACAGAGTAGGTATGGTAGTGGAAATTCACCGAGTTGTATTAAATTAATATAATAATGTTTCATGAAACTGTAATCAAAACTGTTTTGTTGATTTGTGGTTCGTCCCTTAGTTAACATTCTGCTACCTCTACGCTTGATATTAAGCAAAACACTTCTCGTTGGATCATTACTTCTTTGACTCAACCTGCGTTACAAGAACTAATGAGTGGATAAATGCTTACCAAAAAAGAATTCTTGTCGTGTGAACACTTTAACAATTGGCGATCGAGTTAACTTAAATAATTTATATAATAAGACTTAAAGATCAGTTTTTGTGCCTTGACAACCAGTAAGAATGTTTTGTTTTTCAGGGAATGACATCTTTATAACATTGGTTTGAACATATAAACCTCATTGATTAACACAGTAACTTTATATAATAACATTAAGACAAGCTAATATATTTTAAAAACAATTTTTAGATTTCAACTATATATTGAAAAGGATTACGAAAAGATGTTCAACATATTTAGGCTAGGTGACATGAAATCAGAGGGTTTTACATGAATACAATGAATGAGTGTTTCCGACTAATGTTTAACAATAATGAACTTTACAGATAAAATATTATTTCAATATTATGATGTATCAAGAATATTAAGGTATAAAAGTATGCCTATTATTAAATGGTATTGCTTTTGTTAGTTGCTTCATAAAACTGCTATAGTCAGGTAAAGTATGATTAAAAATGATATTTTCGATTTAGTAAAATAGTTTGTTTACGCAGATTAAACTGCTAACCCAAAATTGATGTAACTTTATTTTAAACTAATTTTAAACTTAAGGGGTTTGCTATTTTTAAACGTTTCAATATCTACTACTAGAATTGATCAGTAGCCCTGTTTACAAAGCTGGAGAGAACTTTGTCTATATTAACAAAAATATTTAAGCGGTTTGTAAACTTCAATGAAGTACTAATTATACACTGTACTATTTCTAAATTTAGTTGTACCTACAGTTAAAATTACTTTTGGTTGTTTGTGGGAAGTATTAATCATAATAAAACTCAGTATTATTTTTTTTTTCATTTTTATATATTTTACAATATTCAGTAAATATTTGTTGAGCTTTGATGTTCAATTTTAACGCATCCAACTGTTGCATACTAGCTCCTCGATTTTATTACTAATAAATTTACATAATATACAAATACATGTTCCGATTCTTTTTTAATATATGCAAATTTATAACAACTAAGATTTGCAAAAATAAGTTTAAATATACAGGGTGTTTCCGAATTGTCTGAACATATTTTGTGGACTTGTTTTCTGGGTTAACACAAACATAAAACACCATATAAGGTCTAAAGTGCCTAGATTTCTGTTTGTCGGTATTTTTGTGATGTTTATAATAAGTTATTTTATATATTGAGCATTTATTAAGATAGAGATTTAAAATTTGGTATGAATGTGTAGTTCTGAAAGTAAAAAGAACTGTGAAAGTTTCGTTCCGATATCTCAAGCCGTTTCAATATGGTGGCTATTTAAAAACTCTAATGCCAAATTTCATGAAAACTGTAAATATTAAGAAACTTCTTTACCTTACCAAAAAGATAGAGAATTTTAATACAAATCAAATGAGACCTTGTTTGTTAATATCAGATGACAAACAACCGAGTTATAAGGGTTTTTCTACATGCCGTTAGGACGGTTACGCAATTTAGTAGGACTACCATACTTGAGAACATGGTACTGTGGTCCTATTAAATTGCGTAACCGAATGTAGAAAAAAACTGATAACTCAGTTATTTGTCATCCAATTTTAACAAACAATGCCTCATTTGATTTTTATTAAGATTCCCTATCTTTTCGGTGGGTTAAAAGATGTTCTTAATATTTACTGTTTTCATGAAATTTGGCATTAAAGATTTTAAATGGCCGCCATATTGAAACGGCTTGAGATATTGGAAAGGAATTTTCACAGTTATTTTTAATTTTAGAACTACACATTCATACAAAATTTTAAATCTCTATCTTGAAACAATTTCAAAATATAAAATAGTTTATAAAATCACAAACAGACCGACAGACAGAAATCTAGGCACTTTAGACCCATACTTATATGGTGTTTTATGTTTGTCTTAACCCAGGGAACAAGTCCACAAAATTTGTCCAGACAATTCGGAAACGCCCTGTATGACGTGTTACCTATTGATAAGTTGAGTGAATGAACCCTTATCTTAAACTGACCCAATTAACTTTTTTTTAACTCTTAAAAATAATAATTACTGCAAAATAAAGTGTGATTTGTTAGATTTTATGTGAATGAGGCAGGAGTCTCGGTGCTAGTTGCACGCCCTGTAGGCAACGGCGCGTCGCATTCTTGCCTTCATTTAACAAAACCACGTACCTCAAGGGAGGCCTTGTTACTTTCGATGACAACGCAGTGTGAATAAATTATATCGACTTTTCTGTATATTGTTGAAACTTTTATTTAAGTTAGCTTTTAAAAAGACATAATAAGCCTAGTACTAATATGGTGTTCTTTATCATAAAAACACGATAATTTTTGTTTGTTCATTTCAGTTCATTACGCACATTTTTGAAAATGGCTAATAGTATATTTCGTACCTTGGGCTGAAAATTAGGTTTTGCTGGCTCGAGATAGTTCGAGACGAAGTCGAGAACTTAATAGGCCTAACGATCCAGAGCTGCAAAACTATTTCGGTCCGTTGTACGAATGCTATTTTTCACCACGCTATACCCTATTACTACTATTCACCACAATAATAATGCACACTAACAGTCAACACAACTACATCTTTAAGGTTATGTGAAGAACTAATTCGAGGGATCAGCAAAAATAATAATGAACAGTTGCTAAAATGTCACTAAAGGTTCTCCTTAAAAATATCACATTTATTCCCTATTTTAATAGAATTAGTTTATTGAGTACTTAGGTTTGCTGCAAGAGGGAGGGTAAAAGTGTGTTTTTTTTTTTTTTTTTTATAATGGTAATACTTTTAGTAAGAAATACATGCATTCTCCAAATTCAATCAACATATGTTCATAAACAAGCAAACTACAACAGTTTACTTATTCTCCATAAGAATAACATGGGAATTTTAAATCGAATTAATTAGGTTTACACGTTATAAAAAAGTTCATCAAAATTTGATCATTTTTGCTGGAGCTATCATGCTAACGGTCATATGAATTTGAACGGATGGTGATTTTGGCCTCTAGAGACCTCAAAACGAAAAAGGAAATCGGTCTCGGGTAACCAATGGAAAATTCGCTAGAGGGAGTTAAATTTTTAAAGGTAGTTGAAAATAATTAAATTTTGTTTTGAGAGTAAACAATATTATCTCTCAAAATAATATATTTTTAACGTTTCGTAAAACGTTTTAATGGAGCAGGTACATTACCATATAGAGACATTAAGCCAAGCCGGTCCTTGTACCGGGACATGCTAATGTGTGGTGGTGAAGGGTGTAGTAGAAGGGATGATGGTGGGGCGGGGGGGGCACAGGGGGGGCACCTGGGGAGGGGCAAAATCTCACTTGAACGTGAGTGAGTGCGGCAGATCGAGAGTTACGGCCTACGGGACGATAGAAACGGTACGGTCGATAACTACTCTATTTGGTTACTAAGAATGTCACGACTGAAAATATGTTAAGATAAAAAAGTAATTATTTTAACTCAAAACCCACCTTTAAATTAGGATTATTATTATATAGGGATTAGGAACATAATTTTTTTTAGCTAACCAGACTTTTGAACCGATATGGAATTAAAAATAAAACAATTATGTTTTTCAATAACTTACTTGGTTGATGTCAAATTTGTTTCCGTCTTAGATTACAATCGATTTGAAATATATAAGTTTTAATTTGTTAAACCTTTTCAGGGGCCAATACAGAATAGTTATATATTCTGAGCCAATCACTCCACCAATACACCCATAAGAAATATAAAATATTGGATCAGCTATTTTTTCCTGAAATTCAACATTATATGAAAAACATATAATACAATAAAACATTAAACAATGAAGCATATGTAAAAAAACAATTTAAAATATGACTTTGAATTTTTTCCTGAAACATGATAGTAAGATTCCTCAAACCAACATAAAAATCAAAAGAATTATTCTGTTACATAAAGAAATCAGCTAATATGTAAAAAAGATCCACATACATAAAGTTACAATATTTTAATAAATGATGTGCATTGGTTTAGTTCCATAGTATTATTTCATCGTAGTGTTCAACCCTGTAACATTAGTAGGGCCATTAATTTGTACAGGGGAGCAAACACTCGTCGATGGAGATCTTCTCTAATCCGCTCTCCGTACTTTACGTATGCTACTATACGCAATGAGCTGAGGTTACTAACAAATCTGCAGCATCCGACATGGATGGTTCCTAAATGTTCAGTTGAATCAAACATTTCCAACTCTTATATGTGTTGAAAGTAACATAATTGGCCTCTAGTACATAGTCCTTGCTATATTTTTCTGTATGTAAACGTAAATTTTACGAGTATGCACAAAAGATTAGGAATTTCAAAATAACTGTTAATTATACAGTATTTCTATGACAAAATCGTGTCCTTTACTATCCGACATATTATCAAACTATAAACTTGTAAAAAAACGAGTTTATGATAATAGTTTTGAGCAGTCACGACAGTCTACATTAGTATTGAAAATTACAAAGTTTGAATTTCCTTGTTTACTGGTTCAAGTCTATGTGTTTTTTTTTTTTCACTGCTATAATTTGAGCCCGTCTTGATACTCCGATCTGAAGACGTATTGGCTTGCACTGCAATGGGTCGTTTTGACAGTTAGCAAAGTAGTTTTTAGCGTTATAATTTAAACAAACGGTCCTGAAGCTAATTCGTAGTGAAATTTTAAAATGACTATAAGAACGACATCCTTAGTTCTACTTAAATGCTATTGTTTCCACAAACTTAAGAAAACAAGTTTAAATAGTTTCTGGAGGTACTGAAGTTGAACTGTTCGTTTAGATCGGTCGTAAATTATTATTTGAATACACTTATTCACATGCATTGGTTACTTTTCTTAAGAGAGGTAAAATATCATTAGGCTCTTATTCATGTAAATCAATATAAAACAATTAGACTTACATCCTCTTAGCTCAAAATAGTAATTTCAATAAATTATTAACAAGTTAAGGGTTTCATTGTTTATTTACTTGCAAGAAGGGCAGATTATATCGGTTAGTTTTGACGGGTGCGTGTTTGCGCTGGACAGAGCTGGTAAAGACAGGTTATTACACGCCCACTCACACACGCAACTTGTCCGAACATGCCTGATGATGACGTCATGGCATGTAGATTCTTCCTTCACTTAGACAGCACAGAGCTGGTAAAGACAGGTTATTACACGCCCACTCACACACGCAACTTGTCCGAACATGCCTGATGATGACGTCATGGCATGTAGATTCTTCCTTCACTTAGACAGCACAGAGCTGGTAAAGACAGGTTATTACACGCCCACTCACACACGCAACTTGTCCGAACATGCCTGATGATGACGTCATGGCATGTAGATTCTTCCTTCACTTAGACAGCACAGAGCTGGTAAAGACAGGTTATTACACGCCCACTCACACACGCAACTTGTCCGAACATGCCTGATGATGACGTCATGGCATGTAGATTCTTCCTTCACTTAGACAGCACAGAGCTGGTAAAGGCAGGTTATTACACGCCCACTCACACACGCAACTTGTCCGAACATGCCTGATGATGACGTCATGGCATGTAGATTCTTCCTTCACTTAGACAGCACAGAGCTGGTAAAGACAGGTTATTACACGCCCACTCACACACGCAACTTGTCCGAACATGCCTGATGATGACGTCATGGCATGTAGATTCTTCCTTCACTTAGACAGCACAGAGCTGGTAAAGACAGGTTATTACACGCCCACTCACACACGCAACTTGTCCGAACATGCCTGATGATGACGTCATGGCATGTAGATTCTTCCTTCACTTAGACAGCACAGAGCTGGTAAAGACAGGTTATTACACGCCCACTCACACACGCAACTTGTCCGAACATGCCTGATGATGACGTCATGGCATGTAGATTCTTCCTTCACTTAGACAGCACAGAGCTGGTAAAGACAGGTTATTACACGCCCACTCACACACGCAACTTGTCCGAACATGCCTGATGATGACGTCATGGCATGTAGATTCTTCCTTCACTTAGACAGCACAGAGCTGGTAAAGACAGGTTATTACACGCCCACTCACACACGCAACTTGTCCGAACATGCCTGATGATGACGTCATGGCATGTAGATTCTTCCTTCACTTAGACAGCACAGAGCTGGTAAAGACAGGTTATTACACGCCCACTCACACACGCAACTTGTCCGAACATGCCTGATGATGACGTCATGTCATGTAGATTCTTCACTTACAGACTGTAGATACTAGTAACAGTTGCATGTGCTCGTGTGTAGAATAGATACTGTTCTTGTCATGTAAATAAAAGTACTAGTGACATCTTAATTGTATACAGTAAACAGTTTAATAAATTAGACTTTATAGTACTGAACTCTCTATAAAAGTATTTGATTTATAAGCTCATGAGGGAATTTGCAAAATTTTTCCTATGAGCTATTAAGTTATTTAAGTTATTTACCCGACAAGACAAAAAGCTTCATTTCCCGAAGGTGAGGTTGGAAGTAGGAAAGAGAGGTTTTTCGTTCTTTGGGCCTAAAATGTACAATGACCTCCCCTGTGACCTGAAGATGCTGGGTGTCCCAGCTTTTAGATCTAGGCTAAAGAAAATGTATTTTTGTAAATAGCTAAAATCTTGTTAATAGGGGGATCAGTATTTTTGTTTTGTCTTTAGTTTTAAGTTAGGATTAGTTACTTGACAAGAGTCATCCTGTAAAACAGTTTGTACTGAGGAGCGCTTGCTAATAAAAGGCATTTTTATTTATTTATTTATTTAGTGCAGAAAAAAGGTTAAGCTCTTATAAATTGAGTTGTTTCATTGTATTTAGGCTTTTCGTATGTTTCAATATAAACAAAAACATTTTCCTAGCACTTAACAGTTTTTCCTTAATTTCCTTGGTTGTTATTTAAACACTGACGGTTGGTACCACAAGTAAAACAATTAAACAGTATTATATGTCATTGAAATATTAAATTAGAACTTAAAATTTAGAATTTAGAAATTATAAATTAGGTTTTACTTCTGACGTCATGATTTTAAGACCAGTTACACAATAATTATCAACATAAACATTGAAAAACTCTTCTCACTAAGACGTCATAGCTCAACTTTTCAGTAATCTATTTTGTTCGGGAAGAGGTTGAAGTGATTATAAAGACAATGAGTCTTGGTATCTTAATTGGGTTTTTAATCTGCAAACAGATTATAGAGAACTCTGTTGAATCGTGATTAACGTCTTATTAGTCAAGATTATCTTTTATTTATAAAGTACATATCAAAGTTTTCCATTTTTCAAATCATGCAGATGACTTTTATGGTTTTCATTCCTAAATAGAAAATTTGATATAGGTTTATTACATGTATTATAATTTCCTAATAAAATAAATACAACTACATATTAAATTACAGAGTACCTGACCTTCGTGCGGGGTTGGCGTATAAGTATAATATTCATATTGCAGTTGTTGCTTTGCGTTTGCAATCTGGTAGGACACAGTTTGAGAAAATTTGATTTTAAAATCTACGCTATGCAATAGTTTTAACACATCTATCGTAGCCACAATGTTCTACCATTGCACCTAAACAATAGAAAAAAGTAAATTTCAAACATCCACACAACACGTATTATTAAATTAAAAACATAAACATAACTGTAAACAATCCTACTTTTACGTTTCATTGTGTATCATAGCGTTTTGTTGCTAAGCTCAAATTAGCTGTTGTTACAATTTCGAAAAAAATAATAGTGCACCCTATTGGTAAACTTTTTAATGCTATTGAATATCAAAGAATCAACTTGTTTAGTTGAAACGGCAAAATGATTTAAACCCTTTTAAGTATGAATACTCATTAGGTTAACATGTGAATTTAGGCCTATATGTTAATTGGGAATATTAGCTATCATGCCCACTTTCAGGCCAATCCGACCAGTAATTAATGCGTGATTTGACCAAAAAAAGAACACACAAACTTTCACATTTATAATATTAGTATGACACTAGGCCCATGCATTTTAAATATATTGAATGAAGCCTCTATTACCATATATAAATCCCAAAGTGCCCACAAACGTTTGAGAAAACTACAAGTCACACCCCCATAAACCATATACTAAAGATGTTCGTCATGACGAGAAACCTTGCGCAAAACAATCCATTATTTCATAAATTGCCCTTTAAGGTCGTAATTCCTTTCTAAAGGTAACTTTCCATATACCTAATGCTTAAAATACCTCAGCTGTACTCATTTGGTTGTTATTCTTTCAATTTATTAAAATAAGGTGCGATTATTTGTTTGTATTGCTGTATTCTGTTTTGTTTATTTCAGCTTAACTTAAAACCAATCAATAGTTTTATTAATACTTTTGAAGTCAAACGGGGTGTAGCCCGAGGGTAACAGCTGGTTTGAATAATATTGTTTTTACTTAAACCAAAAGAGATTTCGTTCCTCTGCAGTTTTTACGTGATTGTAGGGCGCTGGCAAGGAAACCCCGTTGCAGTTCATGTCCCAGTGGGTACGAATGTTAATCTACCTCTGTGTATACTCGTTCTTCTACACGGAACAGCGCACATAGCAAACACCATGAATGTGATAGGGCTGCACCGAAAGTGACGAACAAAGAAAAACACAGCCCTAGATAGGGTAGCGGTGCACAAAACTCATAAGTGGCTGCGTGTACATGTGAAACGAACGCTGGGAGGAAGAAACAGACAGAGTTAGGAGGTTAACAAATTATGTACTTTGAAAAATGTTCATCTTGTAGAGTCAACAGCGCAATAAATATGCGTAACGTATACTTTGGTTCCGATTTCTAGGTATAGCAATTCTTTGTGATCAGTAGGCCAATTTATAAGTGAATTTGTTGTATATGTAAAAAGATCAATAAATTATTGAAAATATTGAATGGATTTGATGGGTAGTAGGCTAGTAAAGCAAAACAGAAAAGATTTATAAATAGTACATGCATGAATGGACAAATAATCGAATGACTTAGTAATGTCACCAATTTTAACGCCCTAATAAATTATATGCATAAACCATTAAGTATTTAAAATAGTAACGTATATTTAGTAAAACCCAGTAACTCAATAGCCAACTAAATACAGATAGTTTTTCAATTTGCTCACTACAAGAATTATTGATTGAAAGTGATAAAATTGTAATCAAGTATCTTCTATGACTTTATTTGTTACATACTGTATACTAAATAAAAGTTGTCACGAATGTATGTTGACTGTTATTAGCAATGCGATTTTGTTTTTGTGAAACTTTGTACGTAAACCTTAAAATTACTATAGATTCCCCTACTCATAACTCTGCTTATGAACAAAGTATAACATATTTTGAACAAACTAAGTATATAATTAAGGTGAAGAAAGCTCGGGTTGTTATCCAGGTGTGGGTTCCACATGTCCAATGTCCTGTCTGGAACCTTGTTCAATATTAAGGGCTCATTACAGGATGGTCATTGTCCGTTCTCTATTGTGTACTATACTGTACAGTGGACTGAGGTCTTGGGACAATGTTGTAGAATAGGTCTGTCATACTATTGTGTCTGGTTACTATTAATACAGTAGATTCGTAGGCCTATATGAGTGTCCTATCGATAGGTTTAAAAACATTATACTAAGGTGAGGCGAAAAAGGATTTTCAGAATAAAATAATGGGTATATATTTCTTCTTAAGGGTTTTAACATTGGTGGAAATGATGGGTATTGTTTTTTCCGACACCGATATGAATATTTAAAGTGCGCCATATTATGAATACTAAGACACTAATGGCCTCCCGGTTGAAAAAATTGCTATGTATAGAATGCTCTCTTAATTTGAAGGTAACCTAATAAAAGCTAGAAGAATAATATAGTGTTTCACGTTAAGCAAAATTATAAAGAAATGTTTAGTTGGTTGCTGGACTCAATTATTCTAGTTTGCGGTTAGACTATACAGGGCAAGTTTTAAATGAGCCCCCCCCCCTTCTTGATGAAATATTACAATTATTTTATTTAAAATGTCAATATTTCAAAAACAAAATATGAAAATGAAAAATGGATTGCACCATTGCGTTCAGCATAAAAAACTAATTCAAAATGATAGGTCTCAACTTCCCCTTCATATTTAAATTAATTTATCTCATTTCAAAATGGCGGATCAAAGATGACAACCGAAGAAATACATCCATTATAGCCAAGTTAAAACAGGTTGACAATGACTGGTGGTGTATACTTATCTTTATCTAGCTCTATTTTGCGATTATGGTCTTAGTTTCTAAATGCACAGTGTTAAAATGGGCTAAAAATAAAGTTATAAAAAGTTCTCATAACTTCAGAATGGGTCAAGACTTTTAAAAACGGATTGCAGCATCGTATTCAGCGTAAACATTTAGTTTAAAATGATAGGTCACAACCCTACCTTTATGTAAAAAAAAAACTTTGTATCTCATATGGCGGATCCAAGGTGGCGGCCAAAGATTTATACCCAGTAAAAATGAACTACTTACTACTCTACATTGATCTGATGTGGTCTGAAGTTGATATCTTGAGAAATGTAGGAAAAGGTAGGGGGGGACTCATTTAAAACTCACCCTGTGTATTAGCCATTAGGCTACACTAAGAATGTAAAAATGCAAATCGTTCCCTTTCCCCTTTTCGAATAGCTGTGGATAGATATTGTTAAAAAAACCTGGCAACTAATCATAAGACTACTATAACATTTGAACTCACATACACATTATCATGCTCATGACAACTAATACATACCATAATGTAACAAGTCCGTATCGTAACCCTTCACAAAACTGACAAATCTTCTATAAGTTTTAAAACTGCTGTAGTATATTGCACCTAACTAGCGCTAGATAGACATGTAAAGCGTAAAAGAGATTGTCAGCGTCACACACACACATGTCAGAATGGCTGGTAATAACCTGTCTGCAGACTGTCAGGTGGAAGTAGACGAACAAGCGGACTTTGTACCGAGGTTTTAAAGCATCTCCTCCATATTGCCTCTGTTATCTTTTATGGAATCGCACTGTGAGCTTATTTCAGTGGAAGCTCTCTGCTGTTTAAAAGATCTTTGTATTGTTTTACAAAGCGTTCATTGAATACGTTAGTTTATTTGTGTTTATTTCTACTCCACTGGTATTAATAAGGGTTTTATAAGGAAAGTAGACACTACTGGCACTGTTTCTATCTGATGTAACCCTTTTGTTATAGAACATAAACTTGATAACCAAATGGCAAAATTTTCATGTCAGACCAGAATTGACCCCCTTAGGAATTGAAACAGTAACTTTCAGATATGAAGGTGGGCTCTACAACTACATTGTCAACCTGATAATTAGTTTTGGTAAATATTTATTTTATATACTACACCAATTTATTAAGAGCAGAGATTTTTTTCGGTTCGGAGAGAGGATTGTTGTTGTATAAATATCTCTGAAAGCTTAATTAGATTTTTAATCCCTTGGCAGCTTAAGAAGTGCTTTGTAGAAACCAAGATAAGACCGTATAATCATGGCTGACTTTTGATATACAAATATTTTGTAATACCTAAAGTAAACTATCATCTTGGTTGAAATATGTTCTTTTTGCCTTTAAATACAAGTTTTCCTAGTTTTACTCGTGGTTAAGCAGAAATCTTTTTTAGAGATTATTATGTTTAATTGGAAAAAATATCATCATGATAGAATCAAAATGATGAAATCATGGTACGTTACAATCATGAAATAAAATATTTCAAATGTTGGCCAGGTAAAACCTTGACTATGATCCTTGATGACATTTTAAAAGAAATGGGTACGATTTATTTTGGGCTAAAATGGGCTTAATCTATATCGAATATAACCTAATGAGTCAAATTGGCACCTATTAAACGGTAAAATGACTAAAGCAACACAATTAGAAAATATTTGAAAATAAAAATTTAAAATAAATACTTACTTTAATTCATAAACGCACAGTTCCGATCTTGACTTGCAGACGCCATTGTCTATGCAGCATGTGACAGAAGTGTAATAATCAGCGATATGACGTCACAGGAGCGACATCTTGGATATTAGTGTCCGTCATGTTAATTACTACCCCACCGTCGTTGGAATACTAAGTTGTCTTCTGCCAACCGTGGGACGAAAATACTACAGTGAACCATCCATACTTGAGGCGTGTTGTTATTGATTCTCTGTTTAGAGGGATTAATATATATTTGTGTCCATACAATAACAATGTTATTTATAAAATAATTGTGAAATATTTTTTTACTGTGGTTTCTAGTAGTTCGTAAAGTGATTTACATTAAAAGGGGTTCCCAATTTTGACAACCTGTATGAATATTATATATTAACAGGTTATTTCAGAAATAGGAAGACGCTGTAACCGTAGATGACACAGCAAAGAACATATTAAATTTTCATTTGTATGTTCCAAAAGGTCAAAAACACTTTTCGTTAAAATTTTTACACAAAATTGAATTAATACAGATATTTTCCTTATTCATTTACATCCAACTGCATTTTTAACATACGGCAACGCAACAAAGACTTGGGTGGTATTCAAGTACCTAAGCCACATTTGTCACCGTACATCACGACCTCAATGAATGTTCATTTGCAAGGGAGGAGACGTTACAAGCTCAACACGGGGTTGCAGCTAATCCGCTGGTTCCGTATGGTAATGTGGCCAATGACTAACATTTAACGTTCCCCAAGCTCCCCGTACAAGCTGAACATGGTGTGTTCATTGGGGAAAGCTTCTGATTGCTTTAATTTTAAAGGATTGTGTAATTTAACTACTAGAGTAGTGTAGATTTTTGGATGTAGAACTCCACAAGAGACGGTTATCGATTCGTGGATCTATAGCTGAAAGCACACACAGTAACATTAAGTTACAGTATATTTACACAGCAAAATTTAATTTTCAAATTATGGGGGCTGAGGTTTGATATCTGACCTTGGTACAGAGGAATGATGGTTTAACCAGACTAGCCGTTTCTCGACGATATTTGTCAGAAAATTGGTGATATTATCATGAAGAATATATATAGAACGAAAATAAGTTTGATTACCATAATATGGATATTTGGATTGTTAAGCTGACTCTCAAGAGCTTAAGGGTTACTCTCATAAAAGTTATACAATGGTAAGATTAAGAAACCTTGCTTCATCGTCAAGCAAAATCTTTATTGTTGAAATTTTTCTTTTAGATAATGAAAATTTTATTGTAATCCTTATGCACTTACTGTAGAATAAAATTACCTTAATCTTTTTTTTTTAGAGTTGTTTAGTATATCTTAATTCGTCGTTTAAGTAACCCTTTTTAACATGAAATTGATGTCACCTTTAACAATAATAATATTTGAAATAACCTTCATTAATACGTCCTCCAGCATGTCACACATAAATTGGATTTAAATCCAACGTTAGATTCATATGTGACCTATTGTCGTAGGGATATAATAAATGAGAACAATAAAACACAGAAATTTGTGGAACATTAAATGAAAGATCAAAAGAAATATCTTACATACACAAAACAGTTTTCAGTAAAGATCTAATGAGCCCAGAAAATCTATCAAACATAAAATAAATCTGTAGTCTTACGTGATTATTATACACAGAAGAAAACAACACACATGTAAAAAATACCAAACGGTTTGGCATCGAACCCTCTTTCTCTTTAATACACAATGTAAATATCGAATATTGATTATCCCTGTTTGTAAGGTACATCTCCCCCCCCCTTCCAACCCTAGCTAACGATTCCCCCCATCACATTTACATATTTATAGAGAGATAATACGTTTGTAACGATGTCTTGTGGTTTTCTTGTGTCACGGAAAGATGCCATCCTCCTAACTAATAATTTGTCGCTTAAAAGTCAATGACTGAAAAAAAAAACTGTGTAAAAGTTTAATTCTGGATTGAGTGTTCTTTCTGTAACTAGAAAATTGTATTTTGATAGCAAAGTAGTTTTCGTGTCTTAATTCTTAGCACTTCTACTGACTTTATTGACGTATTCATTTAAGGAATTCACTTCTTGCGTGAGTTTTTTTTTTATTGGAAGTAGATTTTTTCCTACTACATTAGGCACGAGCCCAGGATTGTTTTCAGGCTAGACCTAGAAGTTACAGCATTATGACTTAGATAAAATCCATTGATGATTTGACGGGATTTGAACCCGGGACCCCAGGAATTGGAGTCCCGCGCTCTAATCACTAGACCACCTCGCTCCCCTCGTAGTACAGTATTAGGTGTAATTTGTAACTTGAAGTTTTACTGTGAACTATTATTGAACTAACTTAAGCAATAGTACCAGAATTCTTTAATCAAGCTACTATTCCTAACTATTCCTACTATTCATTACTATACATTACTTCTCCTTTTCGTAGACATTAAAAGAGTAGGTCTACTATTTTATCCATGATAGTACTCCCATTGATTAGAACCAAACACCACTTGTTCACGCTTTTGCCAAATTCCCAATTTGATAAAAAGCTATCAGTTTGATCCATCAAATACCGATTTAATGGAAATGGTCATCCGAAAATGTTCATCGCAGTGTTTGAAATGTTATTGTTTGTATATCAGACTCAATACACTTTAAATAGTAAACATATCTGCAATTCATAACACGGGGAAAGCCCATTTAGATTTTGAATACGTATTTCAGTTTTCCCCTGATGAATTAAAACTGTCTGCAGTCATGAGTCAAGTGCTTTTTAATTATTATTAATATGTTTAGAATGTTTTATAGTAACCCTTCATAGTAGTTTTTTTTCGACGTAGAAGAGTTTTATACAGGGTGAATAAAAAGTCAAGACCCCCTCTCTAATATTTTTCTAAGTAAATATACAAAGATATCCAATCATGGTGGTCATGCAATCTTAGCAGGAAGTTTAATTTTGTGATTTTAAAGTTTTCGAGGGTCTCCCAAAAAAGGGAGACTTTGGGGGCAACTCAAAAAACTTAAATGGAAACTTCAAGTGACACCTCATTTTGAAGTGTTTACAAAAACTTAAAAGAATGGTGGTAACCAGAGTTCGCTATCTCTTCTCTATCCAAAATAGTAGCCAA
Source organism: Macrosteles quadrilineatus (assembly GCF_028750875.1). Lineage (NCBI taxonomy): Eukaryota > Metazoa > Arthropoda > Insecta > Hemiptera > Cicadellidae > Macrosteles > Macrosteles quadrilineatus. The sequence continues at coordinate 102,337,498 of NW_026542596.1, read as the reverse complement.
TATTACCGTTACGAACCAATATTACCATTGATTTTCCACAACATTTGACGGTCTACCATTTTGGATAGAGAAGAGATAGCGAGCTCTAGTTTTCACCATTCGTTAAGTTTTTGTAAACACTTCAAAATGAGATGTCACTTGAAGGGGGTTTACTTTTGATATATTTGAGTTGCCCCCCCCCCCAGTCCCCCCTTTTGGGGAGACTCTCGAAAATTTCAAAATCTTTAAATGAAACTTCGTGCTAAGATTGCCCAAAAACCAAAGGGATATCTCTGTATATTTACTTTTAAAAATATAAGAGGGGGGGGGGTCTTGACTTTTTATTCATCCTGTATATTGTTCACACTTGATATTCAAGACTCCTAGGAACACTCACCTACTAAAATCCAATGATATTTATAGTAGGGTAAATGTGTCTTTTTTAAGTGCATATCTCTCCAGATTCAGATTCATCAGATTCACTAACACATTTGCATTTTTCATAATCAAATTCTGCTTAAAGATGGTTGCTAATTTTAAATCTTATAGTATATCATTAATAGCTATATGCTTGGGGCATATAAATGATTCCTCCTTAACCCCTAGTTATTAAAATTTCAATTTAGAAACAGCTTAATCGTATTTTAAGAGTCCCATTATCAAATTTAAGTATTTTAATTAGTTGAGCCCATAAAGCCGTTTCTTTAACTATTGAGGATACATTTGTACCAGCACCGTAAAATCAAAAAGTATTTAATTATTATTTCCTTTATATTGTGCAAGCTATAAAAATATAAAATTGCACAAACAGTTGATCCAACTAAGTTTCCTCTGTTTTGCGTGGAAGGTTTCAACAATACCCCAATGCCACTTCCACCCTTCAAAAGGAAACAGACTGTTTTGGCTCGCTGGGTCATTTCACCCGCCGAAATAGGCCGAGGGATGATGTTTTGGAGGGAAGATGTACCGGTGGTGGGGGTCGTAGCGGCAAGGAAATGTCATGGCATTAATGCTCCTTGAGTCATCGCCATTATGGGGCAGAGGCGACTAGGAGCCACTTGCTTGGGTGCCAACTTTACAAATAGCCCTTTGTATTTTACAGCTCAAGAATCAGCTGTTTCACAAGTAAATGCAGCTAAAAAAGCTTTGTTCTTATATAATATGTAAGTTCTTCCAAAGAAAAAGATGTTAAAATGAACGTTAAATTTTTTTTAACATTTGTTACATGAAACAAGTGTATTGCATAGAGATTTTGGTTGGTTTGGAAGTTTGCAAACTATTAAACTCGATTGGTAGTTAAGGGTAAGTAGTTACGATATTAACCTACACATTTTGCTTGAGTTTTAAAGTTAATTTTAGCACAAAAATTGCGATACAGCTTGTATTATTGATTAGAGTTTAAGAGTTTTTACATAGCATAAATTATTCGCGATACTAGAATGTGGTCGTAACTTAAATTAATTGACATCGTCTAAATAAATAATCAACAACCAACTAACTTTTTGAAAAGTATTTCTTGTAAGTGAGAATTCACGAATACTCATGTATATCGTATAAATGCTTCGAATGTTAACGCAACATATCGTGTCGTATGTTGTGTTGTGAATGGGAATTATAAATACAAATTAATTTACATAACTTTGCAGTAACTGTCCGCATAGTTGTTACACTATTTTAGAAAGACTATCGCCATAAAAATCAACCCATTATCGAATAAAATTATGCCTTATTATAAGCAGAAAACGGGAACTGTGGGTTCAACCATAGATAAAACATACTCCCTTAGAAGATTTCTCAACCTAATGGAACAGCTGAAGACAATTTTATTGTTAGTTCTGTACGGTTTATGTAGAGGTCGTGTTTTGTTTACAATTTGTTTCCCGTTAATACAGTCATTTAAAACCTCGTTTAACCAAATAATACGATCTAATCATAAACAATAAATTGTCCCCTAGTTATTTAACCAAACAGTAAAGCACAAATCAAGAAATTAACCCTAAAATAATATAAACAAAATTTCGTCGACACTAGCGCCCAGTGTGGCGTACATGAACTAGACATGAAAAACGAGCTTCAAAATTCACAATGGGATGAGAAGTCTACTTGTGTTGGTTAGTCTATGGTTCAACCCACCTTTCGACGTAGGTTCACATACTAAAATATATCTCGTCAAAATACGGCAATCCGTTATTCACAATGTGAAACAAAAGTGATACCAGAAGTGGACTGTATGCAGTAGAAGCGAGTGTGACGAAGTAGTTAGAGGGTGGTTTGTGGGGTAGGTTGCTATGAGGCACCGCGACGCTCAGTTCGGCCGCCGCCGTCGGTGATGTCACAGTAGCGTCGCGACATCTAGCGTGCATCCCGCGAGTGTCTCACGTGTTGCGTCTGTCAGGGGTTGGCTTGGCGATCTTTGAGGTTAGTTCATCTTTATGTTTAGTTAAATTAAACATGTGTAATATTGGTGCTAAAATATTTAAACATTGGTGAAAATACTGAAGGTAAATATTGTACAGATGATCATTGGGTGAAATTATGTGTCTGCTTCGTAAAAAGAGTAATTCATTTAATGTTAGCGCTATTTGATCTCTAACCTTCAAATATTCTGTAAGATATCAAACTATGAAAAAATACTATTTAATGATATCTTAACAGTGTTATATTTGTCATGGTGTATATCTATATAGACAAGCATGTTTCCTTAAAACTTTTTTTCCCAGCACGTGTGCATTGCAGAAAAAAATTACACATGTTTTCAGAAAGTTATTTGCCTGTAGATGTGCAGAATAACTTTATAAATTAAAATAGGCTCAAAAATAAGCACGCAAAAAATGAATTTATAATGTAATATAACTAACATGGACCTTAACGGTTGCCATGCTGGTGACGAAATAACAACAAAAATAAATAGAAAATCAAAAGAAATGGAAAGAAATTCCAATCACATGTTTTATTTACAGCATAGAAGTAGATGAAAGGTGAGTGAAAATGCAGGAGTTGTACTTACTTATTTTTGGTCGAGTTTTCGACCACTGGACGACCTCTAGTTATTATAAATTACCTCAATTTTGTATCTACCTATGTATTCACTTTCTACTGCTGTTGTGAGCTATACAAATGTACTGCCAGTTAGTCAAATATTTTAATATGGGTGATTCATTATTTTAATATAATGCTGGCCTTTTTCAAGGTTTTCTACTTCCTGTCCATTTAACTGTAAATGTTGAAGTTATGGAATAGTTATGACTCACGATATTTATTTATATTTTTTTAACTTTTCAACTATAATTAACTACCATATTCTCATTATGTTTTTACTTATACTACATATATAGGTATAAATAATTTCTAGTGCAATCTCGAAAGCACGTAAGGTAATTATAATTATAATAATTAATAAGAATGAATTATTATATTACTTAGAATGAGTCAGTAATTAGTACAGTAATTATAACTTATTGTACTACATAACTTTCACCTAAAAAGGAGAACTAGGATTAAATCAATTAAATATTTTTTATTACGTTATGAGCAAAATATGAATTCAAAACTAGTATTCTGACGTTCTATAACTAAGAATGCCACCTGTTGAGTTTATGTTGTATGCTTCATCATACGCTTTTAAAATTAAAACTTCCTGAAGAATATGATCCAATATGGCTTTAGTGAAATATCCACGGTGGTTTGCACCATTTCAAAATTTACGAAATAGTTCAGACAAATCTCTATACTGGTTAACAATTTAGGGAAATGTTTATTATCACTGTTTATTTGTAATTTTCATACAAAAGTGTTTACATACCATCGGTATGAATTTGTCATTAATCGATCAGTTTTAACTCCTAAACTACTTACTAAAATTACTTTAAAGGAATTTTGTTAATCTAACATTTTACTAAGAAAAAGACTTGCTTGGGGTAGCTAGAAAGAATTTAAGAATTTAAGTTGAAAAAGAATTTAGGATGAATGTTTATTGGAGTAAGATAAACTGTATCTGGTTACTGGCTAAGATCAGCTGTTTACTAAATCAAGGTTGTCAAAGCCGGAACCAGATTTTCACCTTTTAAAAGATACCAAATTCTCCAATTGAAACAGCGAATTTAATAGTTTTCAAAACTCTAAAGTAATGTAAGTTGTAATACAGTGAGATTTTTAGAGATGTTTTAAAAACCCCCGCCGCATCAAACCTACATACTTTCTGTATTTATAAGCGAATTTTTGGCAATTCGTTTATGTTAATTATATAAGCGAATTTCTGATTACCTGGTTGGGTTTCCACCAAAATATTTCCTAAAAAATTATAGATTCATTCCCTTTATATTTAAATAATGAATAAATAATCTAAATTTATCTCCTTCAAATGTCAAAAGCTGAATATGAAATGATAGGATTCTCATAATAAGATAACAATAAATCCCTTAAAAAAATACAACAGGTTTATTCTCTATAACAATAACATGGGGCGTTCAAATATAGTTTTTTTCTCCGTCACCATTGGCCATACAATAATGCTAATGCTATATAATAAACTATTTAATTTTTTTCCTCTAAAAATGGTTGTAAAAGAAATCTCAACATTTTATGTTAAAAAAATCTAAGTCATCCCGGGTTCAGTTCTTACCATGAGATACGGAGAATTCGCTAAAACGAAAAACCTTATAATATAAAAAATACCCCCGTCGCTGCAAACCTGCGTACAAAGCGAAAATCCATCGGATTTCCCCCCTTAAAATTGTCTGATTCATTCTATATTTAAATAGGCCTAACTCTAGGTTGAACGAGTAATTAGGCTTGCTGCTACAGGGACGGTAATAAGGTTGTTTGTGAAATGTTCATATATAATAATGAACTAAATACATTGACCCATTTGCCAAATTTAATAAGAATATATTCATAAACAAGCACGCTTTAACATAGTATATTTTATGGGGTCTTGAGCTCTTCAAAATGGTTTCGAGAAAGATTTGAAATATTTTTGTATTGAGTGTCAACATTAGGACAAACTAAATTTCCCCCATAACACCCCCCTAAATCCCCGTTCCACAGTCCCATGCTGGTTCACATATTAATTTGAGTAAAATATTGTAGGTTTAGATAATTTCATTAGAATCGAATGATTTTTTTCTAGAGTTTTACATACAATATAAATATTATACATAATCTTTAGATAATATAATATTATTATAATACAATATATTGCACATCAATTTGAACGGGTGGTATTTTTTGCCTCTGAAGATATCAAAACGAGAAAGAAATTGATTCCGGGTCCAGGTATTACCATGACACCTACGGTAATAGCTTATTCCTTAAATGCGAAATTTACGAATAAAAAAATTAACATGTTGCTAGGTATACGTAAAAACTATCATCTATCTAATTTAATTAACTTACTTTAATTTGTTATTTTTAAAGTAAAATTATATTAGACAAGTAAATGTTACATATTAACGCTTCTAACTTTTCCTAACAACTTTTCCTTTTTTTTTACAAATAAATATTATTATCCACATCCAATATTCTTTTAAAGCCAACATTGGCATTTGGCAAAGAAACAATTCCGTACAAAATAAAACGTTACGACAAACATTCATGCAATACAAACGTCATTGTTAGGCGACCAATTATCTCAAATAAGCAGCAGCTTGTATTGGAAACGCAACCACCGTAAAGCCGATAACGTCACAAAAGAAAGGTGGATATTTTAATTATACCTACACGCGATCCGCTCGCTGAATTGACAATGTGAACTGGAGTGGAAACTGATAACGGAGAACTCGGCGCGGACGACACAGAGGCGAGTGGCACTTTGCTGCTGATAACTGATAAATGTAACGTCACAGCTGTGCGCTTAACAGTACTGCTGATAACTGATAAATGTAACGTCACAGCTGTGCATATAGCTTAACAACATTGCTGATAACTGATAAATTTTACGTCACAGTTGTGCATAAAGCTAAACAGTACTGCTGATAACTGATACATGTTACGTCACAGCTGTGCTTAAAGCTTAACAGTACTGCTGATAACTGATAAATGTAACGTCACAACTGTGCATATAGCTTAACAACATTGCTGATAATTGATAAATGTTACGTCCCAGCCGTGCATAAAGCTTAACAGTACTGCTGATAACTGATAAATGTAACGTAACAGCTGTGCATAAAGCTAAACAGTACTGCTGATAACTGATAAATGTAACGTAACAGCCGTGCATAAAGCTAAACAGTACTGCTGATAACTGATAAATGTAACGTAACAGCTGTGCATAAAGCTAAACAGTACTGCTGATAACTGATAAATGTAACGTAACAGCTGTGCATAAAGCTTAACAGTACTGCTGATAACTGATAAATGTTACGTCCCAGCTGTGCATAAAGCTTAACAGTACTGCTGATAACTCGTAAATGTTACGTCACAGCTGTGCATAAAGGTTTACAGTACTTCTGATTACTGATATATGTTACGTCACAGCTGTGCATAAAGGTTAACAGTGATTCTGAATAATGATATATGTTACGTCACAGCTGTGCATAAAGCTTAACAGTACCTCTGATAACTGATAAATGTTACGTCACAGCTGTGCATAAAGCTGAACATTACTGCTGATAACAGATACATGTTACATCACAACTTTGCATAAAGCTTAACAGTACTGCTGATAACTTATAAATGTAACTTCACAGCTGTGCATAAAGCTGAACATTACTGCTGATAACAGATACATGTTACATCACAACTTTGCATAAAGCTTAACAGTACTGCTGATAACTTATAAATGTAACTTCACAGCTGTGCATAAAGCTGACAGTACTGCTGATAAGTAAACTGCTGTGTTGCTGTTTAGTAATAAATGACACGCTGCAACTGTACGTACTGATAAGCAAGTATTTGTAGTGAGGCTCCTATAAGGAACTTTTTACGGCAACCAAAAAATGTCTTATATTAGTAAGACATACAGTTGTGGTCATGATTTTGTATACACACCCTTACGGAAGTGCCAGTTTACTTCAAGTTATGTCACTAGACGCACCATTTATTATTTTAGACGCACCTGATAACTATCCAGAATGCTTAACCAAAGATGTAAAAGTGGATTAAGAATTTACATAATATCATTAGATTAAATATTAAATAATTGCAATTAACTAATAATCAAACAAAAACTCAATCAAAATATAGACAATTAACATATTAACTACTATCATATAAACGATTGCTCGATAGTACATAACATACCATTATACTGTATTAGTCTTTGTCAATTTTATCGAATCAGTGTAATGTATCCTAGCAATGATGGTATATTCCTAGAACCTTATTGTATAAATTGCCATTAGTTGCAGTTTCATCCTCAATTAAAATGATCAATAAAATGTTGTTTCAGCTACTACGACAATGTTTAAATAGTTCATTTTGCGAATAAATTTTCACTAAAAATTGCATATAGCCTACCACTTAAAAACAATGTTTCCACCTAAACTTTACCACATAAGAGTTAGTAAATTTCGGAGAATATTGATGGAAAACAATGCAATAATAGTATTTTTCAAAATTTTGCTCTTTGTTTCTCACTTAAAAAAAAATTTCAAAACAAAATAAACTTCGTATTCGTATGATTTACATTTTGTATAGTAACCGTATTTCTTTTTTAAGTTTATATGGTAATAAGATGATGTAAAACGTAAATAAAGATGTCGTGACATTTTCCAAGTGGCACTCAAGTCTCAGTTTGCCAGGGGCGGCAATAAGTCGCTAAGCAGCTGCTTGGATATTACGTCCTTCTCTTCCAACCCCCCCCCCCCACCCCTTCCATCACGTGACCCACGGTGGGTAAACCTGCTCACTTTGTGCTCAGTATAAATATTTACGCTCGTCCCTTTCGAAGTCATACGTATGAGATGGTTGACTACAAGATAGGTTTGCCTTGCTGTACGGTTATTCCAATTTCGGTTGAATCTGGGCATTGGACACAAACTTTGCATATTTTTTTGTGAAGGCTTAGGTTAAAATTTATCACAAATGATTTAAAGCTTGAAATTAGTTATTGAAATAGTATAAAGTTAAGTACTCGTGGTTTGAATCCTTTTGTTTAGGGTCGCCAATATATGAATTAAAGTCAAATAATGTATTACACTAAATTGTTGTGTACTTTTGTCGAGTGCAGAACCAATCATACAAATAGTTTGAACAAGTAAATAATAATTAACCAAACAAAAACAGTTGGTTATCCCTGACACATTTCTAAACCTCCAACGTCAAACAAAATACTTAACCAGCTACTTTCACCTTGGTACTCTGTCGTAATAATGTATTTAGATAAGATTTTCATAAATACTTTACCAGTCTTTCCTCGATTTACTTAAAAAGGTATTAAAATTCAACCATTGAATAAAAACTCTCTGGAGACGAAACAACAATAGAGGAAAAAGTTTATTTAACAAGACCATGAACGTAATATTCAACTCTAAGAGTAAATAGACAATTAATGCAAAACAATAATACATATTGTTGCTTATTGTTTTGAAAAAGATGCATTGTCAAGAGTAATAAATTGTAATAAAGTGACAAGGGCAATAAATTGAGTTATCCTGAGCTACATACAATATGAACAGCAAGCTTTGCAATTTCTAACAGAATGTAACAACATTTCGCACGCTTCAGCATAACTTGATAACTTTGAGAGGTGATTAAAATCTAGATAGAACGCTTCGTGAGTGTTGTACATAAATAAAGCACTTAATAAATGTTTATGTTGAATCACTGCAACTGGTTACTGTAGATTAGTATGTAAATTATTTGATTTCTATTCTTTCTTTTGGAAGAAAATAAAATCTTTGTGGCTGATTATATCACGTTATATTTTAATTAAATTGACTAAATGTGGTAAATACAGATAGAATAACTACTACAGTGTTCAATCGTCAATAATTAAAATCTAAGAGGGATTGTGAGTGTTGATGACATGTAAGTAATCTCAATTTGGTGTAGTATTCTAAAACAATTAGCAAAATTGCCAAGCTGGTTTGGGTCAAGTTTACTTCTTTAGCTTAATGTGAATTCACACCGTTTCAAATAACTCGTCAGAGAATAAATTTGTTTATAAATTGTACTATTATTCATACCTATAAATCGGTGATTATAGAAATCAATTTGGGCAAGTGGTTCAACAATATTAAACATGCATCTTCTAGAACAAGAATTTTTACTTTGTTCTTATAGGCAGCCATCTTTTTTACAAAGGTTCTAAAATATATTTTTTACAACCTAAATTATGTTGAGTTGGTCTTAGTACTTTATAGGACAATATGGAAATGTGTAGCAAGAGGTTTAAATAGCAGGATATTGTTGTTGTACAACTTATGTAAGGAAACGTCCGGAGAAGCCGATGTAAACATATAAACATGGACCAAACACAGGAACCTTTAGGCTATAAATAATATCAGTGGTGAATATATATACCAATATATTTGTATTTGTGCTGTACATTACATCTGGAAGTAAGTGTCCGCCAGGATGAATTTCCTTAAAAAAAAATAGTTTGCAAAAATGTTATTTGTACTAAATTTGTTAAAACAATCGTTTGAAATTCATTTGGTTGATACTAGTGACAAAACATCCATATCCGTAGCTAACAAAGTTATACACGTGCATACAATTAATATATTTTAACTTATATTTAAATCCAAAATTAAAATTTAAACTGAAATTTTATTAAAATGGGTTGGTTGCAAAAATATTAATATTTTTGTGTACTTTCAATAGAAAATATATCGTCTAAGTCAACACTGAGGTTATTTGTATTGAGTAGAGTAAAGATAGTCGGGGTGAGATTTTGATATCATACAATAAATAAAACCACTAAGTTAGCTAACTACTAGACTAACTACTAAGTTAGTTGGCCATTGTGATATAGCCTTTAAACGAGTAACTTGAATATTTTTGAGAATAATCCTTTGTAAGGAGATAAGAATCATTAACTACTCATCTTTTAATGTTTAAGAATGTAGTATATCTAAAATGAGTATTTAACTGAACTCAACAGTCTCGGAGTGTGGTTACTCACATCTTAACTTTTATCGTACTTAAGGTAAATAGCCTTTATAATAGTGGTATAAGGGAGAAAATCGAAGGGTATAATGTTTTTTTTTTCAACTTCGTTTAAATAAAAACACAGTGCGATTTTTAAACATATGTTTACTAAGTAGACTTGGTTCGCGTATTTAAGAGAAAGAAGTCTCGTAAATGGATAGAAAATTTGAATTTTCAATTAGCACAACATTTAGATCCTATTCCAATAAGAGAACTTCAGACAGACAACAGACAGTTGAAATGTTTATGACAGTTGTTACTCGCGGATCAGAGAGTATAAGCCAGACCTCTACTTTTATGGGTCAACACTGCCTTGATGGCGAATAAAATAGAATGGGGTCCTTCGAGAAATAGGAAACTCACTACAAACATCTCTTCACATAGAGGCATATAACATTTGAAAGATGCAGTACCTCAAAATTAGATTGACAGGGGCGTGGTGTTCTAGTTATACCTCGAACCTTCTGCGATGGGTTCAAATCCCACAAAGGACCAACGGCTATCAGGTAGGTGACAAACAAGTAGGTGACTGGGACGGGTGGCGTCGTCCTGTAATCCAGCTACTAGGAGGTCACGAATTGTGGATATTTATAGGCATGCATTGTGAATGCGATACTCCCTGGTGTGGATTAACGTCCGCACGAGTGAGTACTACGACTATCCGCAGTAATCCTGATAATTAGACCAATTCGTATATACCGAGTAAAATGTGGTTCGGATTCCACTATTAACTGTAGGTCCCTTAGTTGTCATTATCTGTATGGGCTATTAATTAACAGCTGTGTCTAAGGAATGTCGGCCTTAGTCACTAACAAGACTACAAGATCGCGCCACTCATCCTACACTCATCTCCATTCATACTTGGCTCACCTACTATGTATGGTCGCCATTTAATTGAACAGTATTAACAATGCCCTGATCCAGTGGTACGGGACCACATATATTTAAAGCTGTTTGTTGATTTATACATGAAACAATAAAATAATAGATCCCTACAGTGAAGATAACTTTCATTATTGTGTTGACTCCCTCCTCCAAAAACATACGATGGTTAATAAATTAATTCAATCATCATCTCATAAAAGTTACGTGTATCATGAATGGCAATGAATTATTAAATGTTCAGCTATATGCATACTTCCTATTTATACCATACACCTTATAGGCTTTTTCTACGTGTCAATGTGTGTGTATAGATGTGATTGTGCTTGTGTGTGAGTGTCAGTGTCACCAGCAGCTTCGCAATATCCGACGCCCCGCAGTTTTGCCTCAGGGAGCTGCCACTTCGTTACAGATATGAGTTTGTAAAACCTACCCGCCGTGAGGAGGAAAGTATTAAAGTGGATTTTATCAATAGTTAAAATATATTTTTTTTTATCTTTACGGGTAACTTTAATGTAGATATTATAATTATAAGTTTAAGAAACCAATAAATAATCGATGAAAAATTTACAAATTATTTTTTTAATTGAGTCATTTTCGTAAAGCAAATTCTAGCAGCCTCAATATCAACGGGTTGATTTAATTTTAGGAAGACATTTTGTTGTTTGATTTGGAAACAAATATTTGTCAACCATTTGCGTTAAATCCACACATGAACAATAATAAGTATTGGGTGTTATTCGTTTCTTTTTTCATCGAACTTTCATGTTTGTAAAGTCAACTAATCATCTTTTGTACGACTTTGGACGTGAAAGAAGGTAATAAACCAAACCACATCCAAGAACATAGTAGTGGAGTTTTATTTTATATTTGGTATAAATAAGTAACCAAGGGAAAGAATCAATGCAATGACTATGAAGCCAAGGTTTTCCATCTCCGCATCTGCCGGTTCCCAAGACTGCATTACTGTTCATCAACTTTCTCTAACTTCTTTTCCTCTTTGTTGCTTAAATGAATGCCTAAAATTGTACCCTGTTCATATTTTTACAAAAAATCTTTTACTTTTATAGATGAAAATCAGACTTAAATCATATACAATGAGTCATGGTTATTAATCAAAATAATTTCAAAAAACGGTATAATTAGTTTTAATTTACTGTTTAGTATTATTAAATGTGAGAAAAAATAAATCGTCATTTTTAATTCCAGTTATATTTAAATTTATAAAACCTTGGCTGACTCAGTAAAGATTGTATTCCAAGTGGAAAATTGCATTGAAATTCTTACAACTAGATTAAACATCTAAAGATACAGAACAAAGGTACTGAATCCATATAGGGTTAGTGGCTGGACCTATATGTAAATAATTTATCATAAACAATCGCATGAGAAAAAAACCAATCGAGAGGTGAATCATTTAATTCTTAGTTGAATTTATGTAAAAAATAATTTATAAATAATAATACATTTTTTTAAAATACCACTCATTTAAACGCACTAAAAGTAGACAATAATTTAAAATATCAAATTTAAAATATATTTTAAATAACTTTGGAGGGAATAAATACTTGTAAGATTTAAAACGAACAACTTGGGGCGCATGTAATAGATGATAGATCAACATTACCCCACCGTGAGTCCACCCCAACGCTACAATTAATTGGTGAAGATAATAATTGTAAATTAGCAAGCGCCCCACGATTTTCGTTTTAAATCTTACAAGTATTTATTCCCTCCCGATATTTATAAATTATTTTCTACTTTTAAGTGCGTTTAAAAACGTTGCATTTTAAAAAAGTATTTTTATTTATAGATTATTTTCTACTTTTTAGTCTTTAATAAGTAAATGTATTAAATATATTTTATATGGCCTGTTTTATCTGTAATACACATAACCTTATTATCTGTAATCAGATGTTTCATTTTTAATTTGAAATACTTGTTTTATATTTAGAGCTCTTCGAATCGTCAAATTTAAGTATTTACAGCTGACTTCAATTGAAATATTTACATTCTTCCAAAATGTAAACATGAAAAACTTGGAAGCCCATGGGGCTTAGCCTTAGGGGAATTTGAAAATAAAATGATATAGTATTGCATTGTCATCCATTTGGGAGCTATGTTTCAAGCTTCAAGTATCTAGCTGATCGGAAAGTTAGTGTAAAATTGATTGCAAAATTTGTACCGGACAAGAAAGCGAGCTAATAAAAACGTTTTTATAAGCAATTTTAGTCCAAGCAAACTTTTCCGTATGCTGAATGCTAATGAAGTTTTTAGAATTCGTGGATTTTTGTTCTATTATTGTAATATATTTTTCGTCAGCTGATGAACAATTGTCTAAAACATATTACCAATGTTATCAAGTATGTGACTATCCAGTTGTATCCCAAGGTACAAATTACACATGGCCATATGACAAGCTCAGTTAAAGCAGAAATTAATTGGAGTGAACAGCCAATGCCAGAAAGCTACTTCAGGTATAACTACAAAGAGAAAGTGGGTTTCTCGGCGTCAAAGGAAACGTGTCGAATTAAATTAGTTCTGTTTGACAACCCGTTGATCACCTTACCAGTAAGTCAAAGAAATAACACAATTTTGGTTACTTTGACAACGAAACTCCTTATCTAATTGAATTAAACTGGAGGATCCGCTGTTAACCATTAAAATTAGAATTTTTACTTTTTCATAACTAGTATGTTTGTATACGAGAGAAAAAGAGTATTAAGGAAGAGCAATGTTGTATTTCGCAGGTAAATAAATAAGTTGTAAATTGTTATTTCTTTTAAAGATACTAAATTGTTAATGGTTCAAATTAAAATATTCTAGGCTAAGCATTTCTTTTCAAAATTTTAGTAGTACATTCTTGTTTTTTCTTTATTCTAAATTCAGGGATCAGTGCTGTTTGCCATCTCGACATAATGATTGCACTTTCTTTCAATCATTATTTTCTTAAAACTGTAGTTTTCAAAGTAATATACAAATCTGGAAATATTATTATCATTATTTTGAAACCTTAGTGGCTTCAAAGAGTTTGCAGTCAACTTGGTTAGCACTATCAGATAAATACTGAACAAATTTACAAATAATCTATTTAATGCTTCACAGTTTTAAGAAATGCATTATTATAGGACATTACATCATACATCTTTTTTATACTAACTGATGTCAAACAATGAAACAATTCTATCTAAAACCACATTTCGTGGAATGTATAAAATGATTAAGGAATCTTTAAAATGTCATAAAGATTGTATAGGTCGGGATGTAACTTATATATCGCATGCGGGAAGGTTGTAAGCAACGACCTGCTTCCATGTTTATAAGATTACCTTCGATAAGAGAAATGAGGTCTTGCTAACCACCTCGTGTGGAGAAACATGAAATATTGTCCTGATATGGTATTTGTAGATTGTAGTTTTTATTTGGTATAACTAGAAATACATTCCAATCAAAGTATCCATATTTTTCTGGGGCATATTTTGGTTTCTAAACTATATAAACGATGACCATCTAGATTAACTATACTACTTCTTCGATGAATTAAAATATATTAATATAAATACATTAATGTTTATTATCTAACTGGGTTACACAAATTTTTGAGTATTGTTTAAATAACTCATGCAATTTCGTGAGTATGATACCACGACTTATTTCACGTTATGTTGTAGTTGAATTACAATTTTAGATATACGATAACATGTATATCTAAAATTGTTAAATCTGTTAAATTTTGAACCTTTGGAGATCTTACGGAATTGTCTTGCCATTATTAACTTTGTCAAATTAAATCTTTCTTTCCTTTCTAAACCCTTTTCATGCAATTATTATGACGCGTTTTGGTGCTTATTTTAAAGGCACGGTATCAAACAAACCCTAATTTAAATAAAAAAATGTGCATAAACTTACTAACCCACAAATTATAATAACAAATAAATACCCCCGCTGCAGCAAACCTGCAGACTTAGCGAATTTCCATTTGCCTGATTGGAATTACGCTAAAATGTCTCCTTAAAATTATCACATTTATTCCTATTTAAATATAATTAGTTTAACGAGTACTTAGGTTTGCTGCAACAGGGAGGGTAAAAAGGTGTTTTTTTTTTATGTAGTTTAGTAAGAAATTAATGTATTTTCCAAATTTGATCAAAATATGTTCATAAACAAGCAAACTACAACAGTTGACTTATTCTCCATAAGAATAACATGGGAATTTTAAAATTACATTTTTTTAAATTTTCTCCGTAACCCTTTGGCGCAAAATAACGCTTCAATATACTAAATTATTTGTTTCTTTAAGCTCTACATAACGGTTTGGAAAGAAATTGTGAAATTTTGTGTTTTAGGGTCAAAAATGGGAAACCCCTATTTTTACCCCATAAAACCCCCCATAAACCCCCGTTCCCATAGTCCGATCAACCAAACTGTACACGGGGAAAAACCTTAAGTTTTGAGAACGATTGCAAAATAATTGTATTTTTGGATGATGAATGAAGAGAACATGTAATGTTCTAAAAACATTTATGATGAAATCTGAGCTGTCCATTTTGTAGAAACTCTACTTAGGTGTAACAAAGAGGGCAGACTTCATCTTTAGGAATATCAAAGCAGGAGAGTGCCAAAGGCAGCAATAACTCTGTAATAAGCTGCCTGGTTATTGCTTCGTCTTTAGAGTGACGTCAGAGTGACCGTCGTAGATGTTCCTACACCTGCTTTACAAGATTACTATGCCTTAAGGTATAGGGATATTCATAAAGCTTGTATATTAATTTAATGGAATTTTAGTGGTATTTTGGAATGGTTTGGGGTTAAACAAGTCATTTTTTTGTCGGTGAAAACAGTTTGGTGTTTTCTTAGAGTACTGGCGATTTTACGCTCAAAAGTTTGTGTAAAAGTGTGTTTGGATTGGTCGGCCATGATGCTTCAGTGTCATTGGTGGAGTCATTGCGAACTGTGCGATTAGTTTTCCATTGTGTGGGCTATTTATTCTACACCTTTTATAGACGATAGTGGTTTGTGATTGGTTATTATTTGCATGTTGTATCATGACTTGGACTGCTATACAGTGCATATTTTTTGACTGATGCTCTCTGTAGTGCATTCCAACTTAGGTTGGGCGTTGGTGAATTGTTAGTTGTGTGTTAGTTAAGTTTTTTCACCTGAGGACGGGATCAGATTCCAGATCCTGAAACGTTGTGTATTGTTTTTTTGCCATCGTAAAGGAAAATGTCCACAATAAACCTTTGAACAACATTAACTCACCATCACCAACAAGGAACTTCAAACATTGAACGTAAGCTGAGCTGTATTATGCACAGTATCATACTGTTACGGAAATCAATTGAATTGTGGGCCTTTTATTATGACATTGGCTAGCTAAATTATTTATGTTAACATGTTGTAGGTCTATGCATTGCAAATATTTTTAAGATAAACTCTGTCAATGTCTTTGAAAATCCGTAAATATATTTATAGAAGGACTGTGGAAAAATGTCAATTGGATCCCAGAGCAGCTGGGATTGGATTCTTTGGTCCCGCATGAGATGCTAGATTGGATTTGATTAGACGCTGGTCGTACGTGTGACCATAAACATGTTTACTTATGTCTCAAACCAGATCAATGTGACAGTGATTTTAGAACAGTATTAACCATTAAAAAGATATAATAATTTATCTTAACATATAAAAATGACTTGTATACTTTATATCCAGCTCGAATCATTTATAACATTTTGAATAAAGAATATTATATAGTAGTTTCACTAAAGCTACTGTATATTCCAACCATATGCCTACTCAATGCATAAAAGAATACCTCAAATAATCGTACTTTTTTGCTTAAGATGGCGTAGACAATGTTTAAACAGTATTGTATATGATCTCACTTAAAAGTAAACACATTCAAAACTATATATATATAAATTAAGTATGTCCCAATGGCAAACGATTTTAACAAGTAACACCGATTACAATGAAGTTAGGTTAAATTGGTGTTACTGGTTAAAGTCGATAATCATTGTTATATTTTTGTAGATTTGTTTGCAGTCTTGTAAAGGTTCCAAGTATAGGTTTGGAAATATTAAATAGTGCTATATACTACCTTATATATTCATACAGTACTAAAATCTGAAATGCTAATTAGGACTATTGTTTTGATATTTACTTTGGTAAATTATGTTGCATAGGTTATATGCAATAAGCAAAGGGTGCAGTATTTAAATACAAGTTTTTAGTGTTACTTATTACACAATATTATTGAAGCTCAATCTCTAAACGATTACATATTTAATGAATATAGGGTTAATAAATCCTCAACCTAAGCTACTTTTGGCACTGCCAGGACTATTATATCATGCAGCGCATGAATTCCAGTGGGTAGTGAGTATGGAAATGTCCATGGAATTTACCCGCAGCAATGCACCCCACATACTTGTCATCTCAACATCTGGACAACTAGTTTGGGACATGAACGTTATTTCGATATGGAAGATATTAAAAGTTCATATATTATTTTTGTATTTTTTAGGGTTATATGGGTACATAATATAATAATCAAATTTTACATTTTGTTTGTGTGTAATTAGCATTATTGAACCTTCCGCAGACAAATAACTGTTACGTTTTAACTAATTTATATAATAATCTATGTCCAATTTGAAGCTGGGATTGAAAACTTTATAATTAACAACTTTTTTTTACTAACTTAATAACAATATATTTTCTACCGTTCTTAGTAGATTTTCAACTATTAATTCAAAGGTATTCATCACGAGGGTGTAAAGTGGATTTTTTCAACCCAAGCTCACGGCTAATAATGCTATTTTTAGTAAAAATGCTACTTTAGACCCACAAAGCATGCATTAAAACGGCTGTTTTTGCTGCAGTAAGTCGAAAAATAACTTTTCCACCACACTACAATGTTTTTAGCCGTTAAAAAACGTTAATTGAAGGCTGGAAGCTACGTATTGCTGTCCATGCCAGCTGTTTTGGGGACCAAGCAGGTTTTTACATTTCTTGATGCAAAAATCAGCTGTTCACATATTTACCTAAACCTGTATAGTAATAGCTATTTACCTTACAAGTGTAGTAAGGGCGTTTTTACATCACGCAGGTGAATGTTGTGCAACGAGCGGAAGCGAGTTGCATAATTTACCGAAGTGATGTAAACACGCTCTTGCGTAACGTGTAACGTACAAGATTTTACCTGACCCGACAATATACAGGAGGTTACGAACAATATTTTTCATTATCCATTTCACTCATCTTCTAACAGTAACGTTTATTTACAAACAAAAGCTAGGTTATGAAAAATCTTCAAAACATAACAATAAAATTCAAGCTCACAGCTGATTTCTAGCGTTGTACGTCGTTGGCTCCATAGAGGTATAATTTTTAAGTTAACCACTCAATGTTATTTAAATGGGTTTCATTACATCACCGAGTGAGTTTTTTTCAACTTTACATCACTCGAGAAGTAACGAAGTTATATACATCACGCTTGGGATAGGGAAGTTTAACATGGCGGGTTAGGTAAACACACAAGAAGTATCCATATTATGAATTGCAATAGACTTGTTTTAATGTCACCGCTGTTTAGCAACTATTTATTATCATTTTTACTAATTCCAATAAATATTTCTTCACATAACCTTAAAGTTGTAGTTAGGTATGTGAACTGTTGGTGTGCATATTTTAAATTTTTTCTCAATTTCGTATAATGTGGTGAAAATAGCATTCGTAATACGGGCCGAAAGGGTTTTGCAGAATGATCTTGAGCCGGTAAAACCTCATTTCGGGCCCTAGGTACGAAATATACTATTACGAGGTTATTATTATCGAAATTGGTATACCCTAGTTAAAACTTTCAAAAATATTTAAATACAAAATATATATTTCTATTTTTTTTTGTAATTATTTTGTTTTGACAATGTAATAAGTTATCTTATTATTTAACCGGTTCACAAGGCTTCCACTTAATATTAGAATTCTGTTACGTTATGTAATTTTATTGAGCTGTATTAATAATAGTGTGGTTTTTTTTAATTACTAAAGAAATATTGCTTATGAAAGTTGATATGTTAAATTTAACCGGTTTTATATTTTTTTATAATTTTGATTATTTTAGATGACACAGAGGTTTTAATTTTGATAGAACAAAGCATCCATGTGATAACTCGTATAGTATTATTTTTTAAATAGATAGTGTATATATTATAAATATAGCAAATAAATTTATGGCTGATAAATAACAAACCATATTTGTTGAAAATAAAAAGTAAATGTTTGGTATCTATTTAAAAAAAAAAACATGTATTACATGAACTTAAGATACTCCAGTTAACTCTGTTGTTACGTCACGTTTACAAATTATTCCTAATTGGAAATGTAAAGAAAACAATTTCTAGAAAGACTGCGTAAAAGATAAGAAGGTTCTGTTATCTCACCTGCAGGTTCCCAGGAACGCATACACATCATCTGCTCACATCTCAACTTGCTCTTTATGTTGTTAATCATAAATTTTTGCGTTAAAATGGACAAGGCCTTACGTGAGATTATATCAATATTATATTTAAGATTATTTTGAAGTAAGAGTTAAATGCTCTAACCAATAAATAGCACACATACTGTTCTGGTAAATCGTCAATCCGTCAACCCAGTCTGAAGCGGTTTCATTGTATGTATAATCATTGTAATTATAATAATTTTACTATTCAGGCATAATTGATTTTTTCCAGATAGCTTTTTGCACAGAAAGTTGAGTGGAGCTTGACGTATTGGTGTAAAATTATTAGGCTAAATAGTAAAAGGCTTATCAGTTTGAATTGATGCCAGATTTATTATATCGATAATATCAAGAAATTTTCACTTTTCAGGCTGCTGTTATTAGTATTCTTAGAAACATTAACCATTTCACCTTTTTATATTTTTAATAGACTTGTGTACATTTCGGTTAGGCCATGGCAACAGTCAAAATATAATTGAATTTAAATTTGTAAACAGATAAAATAATTACAATCATATGTTTGATATTAATTTTAACTGTGTGTCTTGATTTGGAAAAATATAGTTTTGAATTGTTTAGCAAACGGGTTAAATAATTGATTTTCTCATATTTATTTAATCTTTCCAATGGCAAAGAGGTATCTCCAAGCAAACTGTAACAAAAAAGGAGGTTAATGTTAATGAGTTTGCTAATGCTGAGGTTTCCAGGAAGGCAATGTTGCGTGTGATATTGTGTTTGAAACTAACGTCTAAAAGTTTGCAGCAAAGGGGAGCTTTGTAGTAAAACCTTTGGAGGTCAATCGTCCGTGCATCTGTTGAGTCAGTTCAGTCTTTTAGATTATCACCTTGAACCTTGAATGAACGAAGTGTTCATGTTTTCTGCTAATGTATGCATTGTTTGTTAATGAAAGTCGTAAGTTATTTTGATTTGCAATTTTAAAAACAACTAAACTTAATTGGCTTCTTGGATCTAAATCAAAACTCAATACACAAAATAAATTCAGTTCTAAAACCAATTTGGACTTATGGTATTCAGCTTTGGGGATCAGCAAGTACCTCAAACATTGAAATTATTCAACGTTACCAATCAAAATTATTACGTAAAATTGTCAACGCTCCTTGGTTTGTTACCAACAGAATACTTCATAATGATCTTCAAATTCGAACAGTCAAAGAAGAAATTGTATAATTTAGTGAAAAATACATTATAAAATTGGAAAATCATTCAAATCATCTTGCACTTAATTTATTGGACAATCACAACACCATTTACAGACTGAAGCGACATACGATATTGGACCTCCCATTCAGATTCGGCTAAGTGTTATCAAAATTCTCTTTGTTAGCTAGTGTTGACAGTGGTCAATCACTAGCTCATGTTCTTCAAGTTAATGTTGTATTATTATTTATATCATTTGCTTATTGTTCAACT
The DNA here is from genome assembly GCF_028750875.1 of Macrosteles quadrilineatus. Classification (NCBI taxonomy): domain Eukaryota; kingdom Metazoa; phylum Arthropoda; class Insecta; order Hemiptera; family Cicadellidae; genus Macrosteles; species Macrosteles quadrilineatus. The sequence continues at coordinate 102,316,611 of NW_026542596.1, read as the reverse complement.
TGAACAGATTGTAAATTAAATAAAGTTAAAAAACAAAAAATCTGTTAAACATGTTTTTTAGTTTTCATTTACGTGCATCGTTAGTCGTAAAAAATTATAACTTCTGGTTGAAGAAGCTATCTAACTTTAAAAACGTCTTTATTACACCCAAACACTCTAAACTCTAATATTTTTAACAATGAAGCTAGTGAATGATAAAACTATTCTTGGGTAATTAATAAGTAGATATTATGGTTCATTTTTCAAACAGCTAGCTCAGACTTTTTCTAGATGTAATTAGATTTTGGTATATATGCAAACAAACCTTTGTTTGCATTTTACATTATGATGGTTCGCCGTTAAAAAAACGACCACATGTAAAATCCAGAAGAGAAATAAACATCGTGTCGTCCCAGTAACGACTCACACCGCATATGGGCATTAACGCGTGTGATGGAATAGGCATGTTAACACAGGGATGTGGGGATGTGTAGGCTGGGTTCATTTATGGTGGTGTGGCCATTTGAAATACAGGGTGGCTGAAAAGTAACTACCACCCCCCCTTAACTTTTCAACCATTTGAGATATTTGAAATCCGTTTGCGGCAAACTTCTAAGATGTGAGGGGCTACAATAGTTATGGTAAATTTTGAAAACTTTACCCTTAGGGGTAGCGGGGGTAGGGGGTAGCTCAAAATTTTCAAATGGCAAGTATAGTCGAGTTTGGTATCATTTTATAGGTATTGACAAAACAAAACAATTGACGTAAAGAAAACTAAAATCGGCCTACTAATAACAAAATGGCGCCCTAAAACAATTTAAATCTACAGAACCATGAAGAGGGCTGAAAAGTAACTTGCACCCCCCCTTAACTTTTCAACCATTTGAGATATTTGAAATCTGTTTGCGACAAACTTCTAAGATGTGAGGGGCTACAATAGTTATGGTAAATTTTGAAAATTTTACCCTTAGGGGTAGCGGGGGTAGGGGGTAGCTCAAAATTTTCAAATAGCAAGTATAGTCGAGTTTGGTATCGTTTTATAGGTCTTGACAAAACAAAACAATCGACGTAAAGAAAACTAAAATCGGCCAAATAATAACGAAATGGCAGCTAAAAATACTTGTAATAAATGACATCCTTATCAGAAAATTGCAATTTGGTGGTAAAAAAGGCTAATTTTAATTTACTTTCAATTTGTATCCAGCCAAAGTTTTTTTCTATTTCGGATCATTGCTAATAAGATGCGTGGTCAGTAAACAGTGCCTGGAAAATCCCAAACTCCTTAATTGCTGTTATCAGTTATTCCTGTCCATTTTCCTTTTTTGTTTGTTTGTCGAATTCTTTTTCTAGGTGAAAGTTCAGTAGTACAGTACTGAGAACTGCCCATATCGCACATAACCAAACTGCAGGCCTACACTATTGCTACTTTTTGATTGTTGTATGTTGGTTTGTAATTTGTCATGGTTTTTTCGTTAGAAGAAAGAGTGCAAATTGTTTTACTGTTTGGGCAAACTGGCACTTACAGTGGAGCAACTGACGCCTTTAACGAAAGGCATCCTGAACATCAAATCACTAGAAAAGCTGTGTCTAATCTAGTAAAAAAGTTTCATCGTACAGGGAGTGTTGTGGATGAGCCCAGATCCGGTCGGCCCAGCACAGGTGAATTAACAGAAGCAGGAGTTTTAGCAGAGTTTTCTGTTAATCCTCAGCAATCTGCAAGAAGAGTTGCGCAACAACATAATATAAGTAGGTGGGCAGTGAACAAAGTTTTAAAAAACCACAAATTCCATCCATATAAGATCACGTTAGTCCAGGAACTGTCTGAAGATGACTTTGATAGAAGAATTGAATTTTGTGAATTAATGACACAGAAGTTGGAATCTAGAGAAATCTCTACTTTCTAAATAGTTTTTAGTGACGAGGCTTCATTCCAACTTAACGGACACGTTAACCGGCATAACTGTAGGTATTGGGCGCAAGAGAACCCCCAATGGTACCGAGAAAGTCACACTCAACACCCGCAAAGGCTAAACGTTTGGGCTGGAATCATTGGTAACTTCATCATAGGTCCTTTTATCATAAATGGTAATTTAAATGGCACAGCATACAATAACATGCTAATCACACAAATAATTCCAGCTATTAACAACTTAATAGAAACAACTGCAACACCAGTTGGAAACCCAATTTTCAATAGAGATAACGTGTATTTTCAACAAGATGGAGCTCCTCCACATTATGCTAGGGATGCAAGGGATACACTGAACATTGAATTTCCTAATCATTGGATTGGTCGAAGAGGTAGTATTGAATGGCCAGCCCGATCACCGGACCTAAATCCATTAGATTTTTTTCTATGGGGCCATTTAAAGTCAACGGTTTATACCTCACAGCCAAGGTCCCTCGAAGAATTAAGACTACGGATAGAAACAGAATGCAGAAAAATAAACAATCAAACTTTCCAAAATGTAAGGAACATGTTTCAACAGAGATCGTACTACTGCATGGAGGTACAGGGAAAGCAATTCGAGCATCTCATCAAATAAAAGGTAATTTTTTCTACCATTTCTTAAAAGACTTTTTAACGAAAATTTTCATTATCATGGATGATTGGATTTGAATTGTTTTAGGGCGCCATTTTGTTATTAGTGGGCCGATTTTAGTTTTCTTTACGTCGTTTGTTTTGTTTTGTCAAGACCTATAAAACAATACCAAACTCGACTATACTTGCTATTTTAAAATTTTGAGCTACCCCCTACCCCCGCTACCCCTAAGGGTAAAATTTTCAAAATTTACCATAACTATTGTAGCCCCTCACATCTTAGAAGTTTGCCGCAAACGGATTTCAAATATCTCAAATGGTTGAAAAGTTAAGGGGGGGTGCAAGTTACGTTTCAGCCCTCTTCATGGTTCTGTAGATTTAAATTGTTTTAGAGCGCCATTTTGTTATTAGTGGGCCGATTTTAGTTTTCTTTACGTCGATTGTTTTGTTTCGTCAAGACCTATAAAATGATACCAAACTCGACTATACTTGCCATTTGAAAATTTTGAGCTACCCCCTACCCCCGCTACCCCTAAGGGTAAAATTTTCAAAATTTACCATAACTATTGTAGCCCCTCACATCTTAGAAGTTTGCCGCAAACGGATTTCAAATATCTCAAATGGTTGAAAAGTTAAGGGGGGGTGGTAGTTACTTTTCAGCCACCCTGTATAATTTTCGCTTATTTGATTGATAACCAGATTCAAACAATCGTCATTAAAATTATAACCTGTTGAAATAAGTAAGTAAGCGGATGCCTGTTACCATGGAAATATTAGCTCTTAAAATTACATGAAAATTTGGTGATAGACAGGTCTAAATTATTGTTATTTTAAACATTATTGCCAATCAATTTATTCACAATGAATAGGCTATCGAACAATTCACTTGAAAATGAAATTCAATCCTTAATCCATAGACAATCATGTCTAGGAGAAGAAATACTGGGATCTAAAGGACACAAAGGATTTGAATCTTATGATTCATTCACGAGCAAAGGATTGTCAGACTATGATTCTAAGCTATTCTATGTTCCTCGAGGTAAAACATATGAAGCGTTTCATAGCAGAAACGCATTTTCAAAGAGTGTAACCAGGACTCTCTTCGAGAGCGATGTTGAAGAAGACAGTGATCATGAGAAGATAGAGCCTTTGACAAAATACGACGTTAAGAAACTGCGTTCTTCAATTGAGGAACAGCTGGAAAATGTCAAAGAAATCAGAAAGGAGCTGAAAAAGTACAAGAAAGTCTCAGACAGATTTTAAGATAAACTTTTTGGTACCCCTCAGAAATTGAAATATATGTTTTCATGTGAGAAATCAATTGTTCGTAAATTTTAGCGAAACTTTAATTTTAACATCTTCTGGAGTGGTTAAATTACTGTAGTTGATCAGTAAGCTAACGTTGGTATTGCTTACGTATGGTTTGAAATATAAGTGTATTTAAGATTATCTTAATTTTACCAAGACTTCGTCGTACTTTTGATATGTTTACTACAGGATTGTTGTAACGAATTCGTGAAAGGGATACATGTAAATCCATTAATAATCGAAGTAATTATCCTTTAAGTCCCCTCTGTATACATTCTCTATATCAACCATTCTTTGACTTTAGAAAAACGGGTTAACTCTCGTTTGATTCATACTCTACTACCAACATTAACTAGTCAGAGCAGTTCTTGGGTTTAAAAAATTACTATTAAAAAAAAGTTTGTAACAAAGTACATAAACTGTACTTTATTTTGTATTTTTAAATTTAATTTCAGTTTTAATGTTATTTTTGTAGGGTCCAGTTGTTCGAGCTATTGGAGTTTATGTATATTAATTATTTATAATGTTCTATCAAATGTTATAATATATTATATTGCTTATAAACTGTCATTTAAGAAGTATGCAAGGACAATAAGTTATCGTTTTAAATTAGTTAATTGTTAATGCAGTAAAGGGGTCATGAAATCTAATCGAGTCCTATCTGGACTTCCAAGTGTTGTTCAGGAATCCAATTAAGCTGAAGCTCTCGTTAAATACTTCTCATTACTAATTTTGGAAAAGTCATGAAAATAACCTAAATCTTTTGATCGGTTTGGTAAAATAATTATCCATTAAACACAGCTGTTTCTAATTCGGTACACATTCCAAAGTGGCGATAATTTTTTTGTATACATACAAGCAGGTTGGATATAAACTTTCTTTCCTTTCAAAAATATACAATCACAAATTTGTGATTTCAATAATTTTATCTGTGGATGTCTACACATCTTACCGGATTATAGTTTTACGTTCTTATCAACTAGTATTATAAAAAATGTGTTGCACCGTTTTTAGTTAGTCATGTTTTAAAAACGGCTCTTCACCTAAATAAATGTTCAAATTTACGTAAATTTGTATTTCAATTGACTGCATACTATATATACACAACTAGAAAACCAAGCTTTAAAAAATACTTCAGAATCACTTTTGTATAATATAATTTAAATATATAGAAAATGCACCACACAACTTACTTATTTCAAATATAACTATTAGGAATTCCTATTTTATTAAATACTTCTAAATATTTAACATAAAAGTTATGACAAAACCATAACTGTTAGTTGTCTTAAACTGCATTGGAAACTCTAAAATAATACCATAAAACCAAACGTAAGCTAATTAAGCACAGCGAGCATAATATTTTTGTACAAAAACTCAATAGTTTTTCTTCCATAAATATTTCTGGAATGTTTATCATAATTTAGTGAGTCACAGTGTGTGCATTAATGTGATGTTCGGGTTTTTAGGTATAAAAGTGGGAAAGCACTGATAGAAGCCAGCACCGTCAGTCAGTCAATGTCACTTACCTAACCTCTACATGCTACTGCCATTACCTGCATCCCCTCGTAGATAGCACGTAAAATTTGAAAATGCAATTTCAATTTAAAAACAAATACATCTGATATAAAATATTTTTAAATATATAACTGTAAAAGGATAACAAAATATTAACACGTTTAAATTTTCAAAGGTGTATCTTAATATTTATAGGCTAAATTTAATAAATTGTATGAGGGCTGGAATTCTTTATTTATTTAAATAAATCGGTTCGAAGTTGTTTTTTTTTTATTTAGCAGAGCTGTAACAATATAATCTCGGACAAAAGCTTAAAATATCCAAAAATCTGTTAAACAAGCTTCAAAATTTTTCACAAAGCATGAAAAGAACATATTGTTAATGCTTTTTTTAAACTAAATCAGAATATGTAAGTAAAAAATATTTTTACATTAAATTGCTTTTGCTAAAAATATTTGTTACAATCAATCATCATCAAAAAACTTTACTCTTTTGGCATTTAATTTTTTATCTTAAATTTTAAATGTGTGATAGTTAGTAAAAAGATAACTTGAATACTTTGCAAAGTGGCAAAAACTAAAAATGAACTCAGACAAATTACAATGATAACCATTAAGAAACCAGAAACATAATTTGTTTCTATCTGTTTTACTTTCTCTGCAAAATTTCGCGTCCATTGTACAGGGGAAGGACCTTGCAGATTATAAATTGGATCCCAGAGCAGCTGGGATTGGATTCTTGGGTCCCGCATGAGATGCTAGATTGGATTTGATTAGACGCTGGTTGTACGTGAGACTATAAACATGTTTACTTCTGTCTAAAACCAGAGCAATATGACAGTGATTGTGAAAACAACTAGTTTTACTGATGAACAACGATTTAAAACAATTTTACACCTATTAAATTAGCAGTCATTATTTAAAAAGTTGTTATACTTCGCCATAATTAGAAACACGTGTTCATATTCTTGTTCAAAGACTAGCTTCACAAAGTTTCCCTCCTAAATTGAAGCTAAGCCAAGTTACATGTGAAGTTAACATACGGAACAATTGTTGTTGATGTTAACATACTAAACAACTACAACTTTGACACAATTGTGGTGTAAACTACTGTATCACACCAGGAAAATATGGAATAAATCATTGATTTTTTTATGTATACAATTTTATAGTTATTAGCTTCGTTTGTACTCCATAATAGTTGTTGTAGTTAGTGGTATATTTTAAATGTGTGAAAGTTCGTTCGAGCATTATAAAAATATGCTGTCCTGACTTTTAGTCCGTAATAAATGAAGCTTATTTATGTTCTCACTGGTCAGACACACTTTAAATCTTTTTTTGTTCGTTTTAAATCCATGCAGGACTCTTTAAAATATTTCTGCATATGCATAGGATGCTAGACGTGGCTTCCAAACCCCTAGGTCAACTGTCGGGAGAAAAAATTTACACCTCTGAGGCTTTGCAGAAAAGTAACTAAACTATTTAGAAAACATTGCATTAAAATTTTCTTTGTTTTATTCTGCGTATTCCTACAAACTACATAGAATTAAAATGCGAAATAGGCACATACACTAAGAGTTAGTTCGTGTGTTGTTTCTATTATTTTTATATATTATTACCTCATCTAACAAATAGCCAAACTAGTCAGCATCACATAACTTAAACTTTTGCTTTATTATAAGTCTAACGCCTTTTTAGTCCCTTTCAGGGTATTTGTTAATATTCCTTTACAGTAAAAATCAGTTCCTTTATTTAGAATCACATCCACCTTGAATCAAACCTATAACTGTGTTTGCCTTAGTTTATATATTTATATTTAAACACTGATTCGCCTCAAACCTGTCATTATATCGCTAATGATAACAAAGGTAAGCCCAGATGATTAGGTGGGAGTGAAGTGAGAGTTTAAATCAGCTTGACTGGAAACAGTGAGGGGCTTATCAGCTGTAAACTGCTTATAATATCACCAATATAAACCTACTAGTGTCTCAATTTCCCCTTCCAGGAACTGACGAGAACCTTGTCTGCGAAGGAGTGTGGGATTGTGGGAGAGCCCCTCATGTCGATTTAAGAAAATCTAAAAAATTATTTTATAATTTTTTAGTTATAATATTAACTTTTTCATTATAAAATTAAACTTTCTTAACCTAACCTAACCAACCAAACTTGCCGATAATAAAAAAGATATTTAAGATAAAAATTGAATGAAGGTTTACTAACTTATAAAACAATTGTTCTTTTCATAACTAAAATTATAATTGCCTCAAATTCTAACAAAAGATGTACAGTTAAAAAGTGTTCGCCTTCTAAGAAAAATCTTAAGAAAAAAGTTATAGTCGCCGGCGGGATTCGGACTGGAGACCTCCAGATCACCAGTCCAAGACTATCAATGGTATGGCTATCAATTACGCAACGAACACCGATGAATCATATCGTCTCGTTACGGCAATGGTGTGCCCTAAAGGTAGAGTGACGTCACGCCCCCCACTCTTCTCTAAAGAGGTTCTCATCAGTTCCTGGGAGAGGAAAACGAGGAGCTATGATATAAACCTCAGTTCTATGACTAGGTAGCGGTAAATATATAGGAACCTATCAAATTTGGAAACCAACATTGAAACGTTTTATTCTGTACTACTTTTAACCCCATGGTGTGTGGAATTCCTACAATTAATTACCTATACTGTAGTATGGACTATACGTTTTCTAGGAACATGTTCTCTTAGTGCATGTCCTGTAAAAACTGTTTTATGAGTTTTAAAATTCCATTGACATTAACGGTTCAAGTTGATTCCATCACTAGACATTTTTCCTCATGCGTTAATCAATTTTAGCTCGGATAGAATAGACAAGTAGAACAATCTAGAAAGATAGTCATGATAATAGGTTCTTCTCGTTATTTAGGAAGCATAAAAAAATCCAATAAATACCTGCATACTTTACTTTGAATTTCTTATTGTCTGAGTTATCCAACACATTGACTCAACTGAAAATCAATTGTATTTTGACACAGTTAAATACAATTTTAGTTCCACGCCTAGTGTAAGGTTGTTTTCTGATTATTATACCACACAGAAGATGAATTCCAGTCAGAGATGTGTATAGAGACCTCATGGAATGTAGCCGCAACAATCTCACCACACGTACTGCACATTACTGACATAGGGTGTATAATACTGTCAACGCTAGACCACTAGTACAAACTACTACACTATACTGCCACATAAATATAAGTGTTCGTATCTCTTTACCACATTTTAATAAAATACAATCGCATTGATTTTTATGACTAATTTTCGTAATGTTCTAACATTTTACAAACAACTATTATATTGATGTTATTAAAATGTGCATCAAATTTAAACATAACAGATTTAATAAAATTTCAGAAATAAGAACAAAAAGTTAATTTGTATTCCTATACCTAAAAAATGTATTCGCTTCCTGAATACAATTAACCATTTTATCATCAATGAATGGATATCTGGTTATTCAATATATGGTTGTGGATGGTAGCTTCGGAGATATGGTAATTACTAACTAATAAAGTTATCATAGTTATTTTATCAGACTAAGGAATAAAGTGGTAAAATTCACTGTAAGTCTTCATGAGTGTTGGAAATGATGGAAGATGTTTAGTTACCGGTATAGATTAAGATAAAGAAACTATCAATGATTTTTATTTTTTAACATTTAACATTTAATATTTAATTTTAGTTAGTTTCTATTTACTTAAAACTTATATTTAATAATACAAAATTAGCTTTTGTTTAATCTTAGTAGTAAACTTCGGTTATGTTAATTTGATTATGCTTAGTTTAGGGTCAAAACACTATTTAATAACCATAATAAACCCCAATTTCTTTTTGTATTATAGTTTTATTGTTTGAATACTAATATACCTTCTTATTGCTAAGCTTATACAAGAGCATTCTTATTTAATGAATATTTATTATTTATCCATTTAACCTTTTTATTTTTGTTACAGGTGAGAAAGAACAATCAAACTTAATGCAACACTAAAGCTGTGTAAGTTTTAGGTTTTAATAGGTTTGATGTTAATAAATTTACTTGATAGTGATAGACGAATAATTATTTATTGTCGTCTATGTTTGATAAGGTTTTGGTCGCCCTAGTTATACTATTAATTTATTTTATATGTTTAGACCATTTAGCCTGTTAATCGCTTGATGAATCCCTTAAAACACCTCCGAAAACACTCGAAAATACGTCAAACAATATGGTTGATTTAACATAATTTTAAAATTCCAATTTACATGGTTTTACTGGTTATAACTCACAAAAATGTAATGCAGGTTTTTGTAAATTCAAAAATATACAATACATATTCTTAAGGTTTTAAAAAGAGCTGTAAAGTCAAGATATTTTTACAACGATATAAATAATACATACAAAGACTTTAACTGTAATTAAAGCATCAGTCGTGCCAAAGACAATTTCCCAAAAACTTTTTTATCGAGTCAAAATGAGTTCATCAAACTTCAATAAAGTTGGTTTATGTTGGAATGTAACTAGCGCATCGCATGAGAAAAAGCTGTAAGAAACGACCTGCTTCCATTCCCTTAAGGATCTCATGGATAAAACAGTCGAAAAACCATAATACATGTTATCACTGTTTTGACTGTACCTTGATATAATATATAGCACGGTCGGGGTTAATTTTAAACATTCATGGTTAATAAAGAAAGATGTTGATTATTGCATAATGAACGGCCAGCAAGAGAAACAAATGCGTAAAAAATGATTAAACAGGCAAATTTATGCAATAACTATATTTAATTGGACAATGCAATTATAAAAATGGTCTTTAGCTTCCAATGTTTTCTCTAGAAATAAAGATCTTAAGTAAATAAAAACAAACTGCAATAAAATAATTAAAACCTTAAAAATTAGTTGCTTTAATTTTCCATATAAAACAAATAATTGTTAATTACTTGTGTCTAATTTACTAGTAATTAAAGTATTTTTACGAATCGCAAAATAAAGAAGAACGATCATTTAACTTTAGTTACACGAGGACAGGTAGAAAGTGTATTATGGCCGCTCGACTTTGATGTTTTGAAGCCTATCTGGAGACGTGGTCATTGCTTCGTCTTTGTCCCTATCCTTTAGGCTCTAGAACAAGATAAAATAGATTTATACTTTACCTTAAACTAAGCTTTCAGCTTATTAAATATTATTAACATTATTGTTTGTTCAATTAAATGAAAAATCATCTTTTTAATAGTTTTATATCAAATATACACAACTTTCATGTGTGAAGATCTGATTTTACAATTGTTTTTCCCTAGCACATACGTTTTCACTTTTTATTCAAAATATACTTTTTAGTAGATAATGTTCATCTCATAGAAAAATCACCAGTATGATTAATTTTCTTTCGTTTTATACTTGAAATCTAGTTTCATTGTATAAAAGTGTGCGAAATTAAAAAGAGACTCGGGTTTACATTTTACATTATGCAATATATTGTTTAAATCAGTTGTTTTATCGTTAATTGGACATGTAAGTACTTGGAAAGAATTATTTTCTGAACTTGTAAAGGGCTACGTAACAAGACAAGAATGTTCTGTTTACTCCAGCTGTAGGTTCCCAGGACTGCCTTACCCTTAATATTCCGATGTTTTAACTTTTGTTGTCTCGTTAGTAGATCGTTAGGTAACCTAAACGATATTTTTACTTTCAATTATTAATTTAAGGGCTTTCCAAAAAGTAAATATCCAATGTTAAAGATATTTCTTCAGTAAACGACATGTTAACGCTCACTGTGTTGAAAAAATATATATTTTTTAACACAGTTTACGCTTTCTAATACATTAAACTAACAACGGGCTTAAACTTCCCTGGGTCTATTTACTTATTTCCAAAAATAGTTAGTTATTTCCTCTTGAAATTAAATCACCTCATAATAATGATATGTTAATATGTTTTTACGCACTGCAGTGTTGTAAAACATTATTCTGCTTGCACGTTTGGGACAAAACATATTAATTTGAATAGTTTATTAATGTATAGTATTTTGAAGGAAAGAATTAATTATTTTAGTGTAATTTTTTTTTTTTTTAAATAGTAGGCCTAAGATTTGCGTTTTTGAATATTATGTTTCGTTAATATCTCAGGTAATATCATTCAATGGCCTGTATTACGAATATGTATTTTGTACAATTATTTATCAGTTTTTACATACTTTTTAACGATTTGTTCTATGAAACGTAGGAAGTTTGAAAAATAGTGGCTGTTATAAAACAATCGACTTGAAATATGAAAAGGAACATCTTGATATTGGTTTGGAGAGAGTGACAAGTCCATAATCTTTCTAATAACTTTTTGTTTCATGGAAAATAAGCAGCCTACTTTTTCAAGAATAGTGATTTGGTGTGGGTGAAAAAATCTGTCATGAAGAAGTACTACCATGATAAGATTACAAATCTGTCCTCAAGTTTCCACATATTGAACGCATAAGGTTTCAGCAGTCTGTCATATCTCTATGGCAACTGTTTCCTAGACTACGGTAAGGGTACCTCATCTTTTACATTTACTTAGGTAATTTTAACTAAATAACTGTAATATTACATAATAATTATTATAATATTTGTAGCAAAATAAGGATTTGTCGTTGTTGATGTCTTCTAATATATGAAGCACCTTGTTGAAAGGCTTCACTTTCCTCGGATATCTTTAGGCTTCTCTTTTAGAACCAACAATGTACAATATAGAACCTTAAAGAATATATTTAGTAACATATGGCAAATTATTACAAGTCTTTAAAAATAAAGTGTTTAGTATAACAGGCTATTGGACCGAACCGAGGTAAAAATAGGATGTAAACCTACTTAGAAACTGTATTTAATTAAAGCAATTTAATAATGGTTTACTATAGGCCTAGTTCTTCTCCAGAGTTATGTGTTATATCTTTTCGCGGCCAATTGAATAAAGTGTGGGACAAAAACATCCAAGATATCAGCTTCATTCACTCAATACCGAATGGCGTCATTGTTTTGATCAATGTAAACCTAAAATGACCAGCAATGAAAAGACTTGGTCTTACCCACTGAAAATGTCAGATTTTTATGTGTAGTACTATTTTTTTGTCTTAGGATGTTAGGCACGGGCCTAGGATTGTTTTTCACATTACTTCAGGCTGGACCTAGGGGTTGCAGCATTAAAACTTAGATAAAATCCATTTGGGAATTTTGCGGGATTTGAACCCGAGAACTCTTTGACCGAAGTCCCGCGCTCAAGCCACTAGATCAGCTCGCTCCCCCACAGTGTACTACTGGGTTTACATTAGTGGAAATAATCCTCTTTCAAGTGCAAAGATATTGCGTTTAAATCTTGTTTCTTGATGGAACGGTTCAATATTAAAGTACTGTAACGATAAAAGTTAGTTGTTAATATTAATGCTGAGGTTTACCAAAGGGAAGGGTTTCGTGTGATGATGTGTTTAAAACTACCAGGACAAAGGATTTTAGCAAACGACACTTTGAAATAAAATAGTCGCAAGTGAATCGACTGTGTGTCGGTGGAATAATAGTATAATTATGTTCATAATAATCAAATATTATGAATGAATAGATGAATAAAAGTATATATTATATTATGAATAAATTGTATATTGTATTATGATATCTCTTATTGTATAAATATATTTTAAAAGAAACCACAACATAATTAAATTTTGATTGGGGTGATTTTTAACCTTCTCAATTCAGCATTAACGCTAGTCGGATGGAATGGAGGTATCGTGGAATTTATATGTACAACCATACCAAACATATTTCAACGTGAACAGCTCAACATATCTCTCGTCAACAGCAAATACTTGGTCAAATATTCGGTTACCTAGATTGTTGCTCCATTATTGTCCTGTATTTTTTTTTACATTAAGTTAAGTTTTATCCACTATTAACAAAGTAATGTGATGTTTTTGTTAAGGATATTCTATTAATTGATCAGATTAAATCAAATTATTAAATTGCCATTGTATGAAATCCAATTGAACCTTATCTGGACTTGCAAGAGTAGTTCGGAAATTCAATTAACGTCGAAGTTCTCGGTAAATACTTTGCATTACTAATTGAGTGAAAAGTCTAATAAAATGATTCTGTCTCTGGTTTAAATGATTACCATATATGATTACCTATATGATTACCATACGACTGTTTTAGCTTTCCTCCATTATATGTGTTTCCAATATTTAGTCAGTAAAACACTTTTTAATGTATAATGAACATTTGAAATATACGTAATTTAGTTGTATTTTTGTGGAAATCCAAGACCATTCATTCACATTATTTTAAAGGAATTATAATTAAACAACACCAACTTATTGAATCGGTGTAACGAATAATGTTTTTTTAATCATAATTAGTTTTATTTGTGTAATTTTTAATCTGAAACAACTTGTAATTGGAATTTTTATCGATTTTAATACTTTAATATGTACTTTCTTATTAAATGGCGACCATAAAAATTAAGTATTTTAAGCCAAGTATGAATGGAGATGAGTGTAGGATGAGTGGCGCGAGATTCTTTGTAATCTTATACAAATATTTGGTTGCAAAACTTTGAATGAAAGAAATCCTCGCGTTTAGCACATGGATTATGAGGGCTTCTAGACAAAATTAATTGTAAATGCCTACTTATTTTTCAAACTGAGGTTTAGTTTCTTCTACATTTAAAATAGCACTAATTTGACGAATAATGCCATGGTCTTCGAGAATGTAACTTCTTAAAAAAAACAAAAAAAAAACTTTATACAATATATATATAAATAAATATATATGTATATATAAGTAGATAGTAATGTACCAATCCTAGCGCAAAAAAGTACGAGTTCAGAAAACCAATGTAAAATCTCTGTTTTTGACAGAAAGAAATTGTTTGTTCTATTAATTAAAATATATTTAATCTTTCTTTAAAATCCATTGAAGTTTTGTTGAATTTGCATTTATTTATTAATAAAATTTACCAAAAAAGGAAGACTTTAATAATTTAATGAAATTTGTTGTTTTTCAATACTAATATGTTTAATTTTTGCCTCTTTTAGGCCAATTTCTAACATATTCATATTTTTCTAGAAAAAGTATATAATTTTGATGAAATTTTCATGAATATGTCTATATTTTACATAAAATTGACTACAAACTGAAATGTTTTTAAAAACAAGTAAAATTTTAAAATTTTTTATTCAAATATTCTAAATATTTTATTTAAATTATTGTTTTTTGTAAATAATATTTTTCCTATTTGAGTTAGTTAAAATCTATCAAAAGTATTGAATTTCTCAGAAAATTCTAATGATATTTGATGTATTACAAGTCCATATTTCATTTTAAATAATTTTAAACTTAAAAGAAATGTTATCAAAAATGATAATCTTAAGATAAAAAGATAAGTATTGATTTAAATTAAAAATAAATGTCACCAATGAAAAGCTTGTTAAAAATTAGTGCTACTTCATATATTATACATTTCTGTATGATTAAAGATAATGTAAAAATCAACAAAAATAAATTGTGTTGTAAATATAATCTTATTGAAGGAATATTAGTCTATGGCCTAATTTGTTTGGTCGATCTTTTTATGAAAATAAGTGATTGAATAAAATAATAACCAGTTGAATGTTAGTAAATTGCAGTGTGGATTAAAATAATTACTTTGATTTTTCTAAACTAATCGAAAAGTATTTTATAATTAATGCTTAAAATGTATAATCAATGGTTAAATAGTTAGCTAATGAAACTAGCCGATTGAACAAAAAAAGTGTCAAGTTAGCAAAAATCTCGTCATTAGCTATCATAATGGGTGTGGCTCTGTCGACTGGCTGATTTTCTATGTATATTCTCATTTTGTTTTATGAAGAAATATTTAAAATAAGAGTTTATTGATGGTAAAAGTTTATTATTTATTGATTGAAGATGAAGTATAAAGAAGATTAACTATGAAAATTGTGAAACTATCGTGTTGTGAAGTGAAATGTGTTTGAAGTGTTCATCACCATATTTGGATTGTTCAAGTGTTTTTAACTAATATTTTAATAAGTAAAAGTGATTTATTGAACTATTTATAGACTATTTTTATTGTTTGTAATCATAACTTGTTTATAAAACAATCAGAATTTTCAAGGTCAAGTGATTGCTGCTTTGTTTGATAGTTTTTTGCCAAACCATATGATATTCAAGGACAGTGTGCTTCTAAAGCACGCTTTGATAAATCTGAATTGTACAGTAAATATTTTGTGTAGAAAAAAAAGTGACTGTGCTGTTTTATTTGACAGTTTTTTTTTTGCCAAACCAAATGATGTTAAACGAAAGCGTGCATTGAATGCACGCTTTGATAACTCTGAAATGTTCAGTAAATATTATTTGTTTATGTTTGTGTGAGTTATTTTGAATTCCTATTCAGTAATTTAACTGTTAATATCGAATGTTATAACTTATTATTCGATTGTTAGTATCGAATGAAATTATTTGAAATATATTTTATGTTATAACTTGAGTGTTTTTAAACCAATCTTAACCAAATTTGAAACATACACTCATTGAATATTAAAGAATGTTTTTTGACTTATGTTAAGGGTAGTTTCATCCCTTATTTTGTATTTTATTTATAAAAATGTAAAAAATTATTGAATATTTCTAAAACTTAAAAATTATGAAAAATTATGTTTAAAATCAATGTTTTTACTAAAATTTTACAATTTAGGGTGAACTACCCTTAAACTAAAAACCTTAATAACTTCTTTGTTTTTAAAGATATTTTCATGAAATTTGGTATGATATATCTATAAGGTAAGTACAAATTTATTAAATAATAAAATTTAAAATATTTATTTCTTGTGACCTTGAAAATCAAAAATTTTTATTTATTAATATTTTTTTATGAAACAAATTTTAAATTAACAATAGTAGTCTCATTATTCATAAAATATAATAATATTTTGAAAAATATGTCAAAAAGTAGTAAATAAATGGTGGTTTTATAATAATTTTATTTGATTTCAGTTATATCATTTTTAATCACATTATACTCTAATAATCTTTCAGACACAACAACCACATAGCAATTAGTTTTACTAGCAACAGTTATATCATAATCAAAATCCATATTTATAATAATATCATTCTTTGAACCAGAAATATTAACAGGAGTTTTTGTTGTATCAATCACATACAATGGTCTTTTTTCAATGAATTCTGTTGGATCATAATACATTTCACTATTGTTATAATAAACCTTTTTATAATCTTGATACATTTGATATACAATTCTAAATTTTCCATTATTTATATCTAGATTCATTAATTCATCAGGATAATAGTGACCATTTAATTTTACTCTAATATTTTTAATATACATACTATCAAATTTTGAAGTGTCATATAATTGATCATTAGTTCTACCTTTTTGAAAACTAATTATTATAAATTTTGGATTATAGATGTTTCGATAAATATTTGTTATATCAAAACTAACTGTTTTTCCAGTTATTGTCTTTTGTTCAATACATTGCCAATGATTAAAGTGAAATAGTATTTTTTCTTTTTTAGTTATTTCATTAATATATTGAATTTTACTTGTAGTTTTATACTCAATTATTGGAACTCTAATAAAAAAGTCATCAATAATTACTTTTCCAGCACCTGGTAATGTAGTATCATCAAAAGTTCCATCAACTTTTTTAGTTTTCCATCTAAAAATAGCATCATTATCTTCAGATCTAACAAAACATATATTGAATCCTCCTTTGTATATTGGAACATTAACATTTTCAAAGAAACCTAATCCAAAATGTGATAGATTACCCACAGCTTCAAATGTTTTTTTGAAATCTGATTGAAATCCATTACAAATGTTGGATACTGCTTCTGTTTTTGAATAAGTAACAGTACCTTTTATTGTACTCAATTGTCCAGGATATTCAATTTCCTCAATTAATTTATTATGTTTTCTAATTTCAATTTTTGAAAATAAGAATGGTATAAAATTATTAATCAACTTTACATTATCTGTAGCACTATAGTCTTTATCATCAGATTTTTTTAATGATCCTGAAATATAAAATTGAAACTTAGATGAACAAAATCCATCACCAAAATCAATATTAAATTCAGTTTTTTTGTTTGGTTCATTCAAATGTAGTTTAGATAAAGGATAAAAATTTTTATATTCAGCTCTTTCAATTTCATAAGTATTAGCCATTTATTAAGGAAAAATTTATGAAAAAATATGGAAAGAAAAAGGTTTTTTAAAACAAGTAAAATTTTATTAATTTTGAATTTTAATCAACTGAAATCTATTTAATCAACTGAAAAATGTTTAATCAACAGTATCATAATCATTTTTATCTTTAAAATATTGAATTTCTTTAACATTATCAACAATAAATTTAGCAGATAAGTTTTGGTTTTCAATAAGTAATTCCCAATCCAACATATATTTGTATTCTTCAATAAAGTTTTGAGATAATGTTTGGTATTTACAAATCAAATCAATATGATCTTTTAACTGATAATTTATGTATTCAGTAATAATCTTTTCATTCAAAATTTGATATTTAGCAATTTTTTCCCAATTCAATTTATTTTGAAACAATCTAATCATCTCATCATTCAATTCATATTTTTCTGAAATAATATCCCAATCTTCATTGGTTAATAGAAATTGGTTTCTGATAATGAAATAATCAAATGAATTATATAGAGCCATTTATTAGGAGGAAATTTTTGTAAAACTACTTTTCTTTGAATTACATATACAACATTTTGCTTTAACCATATTTTTATTTTTTAATTTTATTGTTTGAATGTCTTTAGAATTGGTTTTTTGTTTACATTTAAGACAGTAAATAAACTCCATTTATATAGTAAAAATTATTGATCTTCTTGGTTTTCTGTATTAAGTTTATCTTCTAATATTCGTGCTAATCCAGCAGTTACTAATCTTATTTTTTCAGCAAGTTTATCTTCAAGTTGTTTTTCTAAATCTTCAACATACATTTTTAGATTAAATAATGAATTAACCAATTCATTTAAATCCTGTTTAGTTTTTGAATGATCATTACCAACCTTAATAATAGAATTTAAAACTTCATTTAACTCAGATTTTATGACAACATCATAGTCGTTAATGCTTGGTTTTACATTAACAATCCTTCTAGAATTAATACTTAAATAATTTTTGGATAGACTAATAGCATTAACCAAATTATTAGTTTTCTTAATATGGTTTTTTAAATCCTTATTAATATCATTAAAAATGGAATTTAATTTTGAATTAATATAATCATTTTTTACTTCAATTAAATCTTTTTTCTGTCTACCAAATAGATCAAATATATTTAATGAATCCATATTTATTAAGAATTAATTTATTGATTATGTTATCAAATCTTATATTTTTATTCAACTCATTTAATACAAAAACACACAAATGACCACATATAGGTGGATCATTATAATTTTGAATTTGTGAATCATTAAAAAATATATTGTCTTTTCCTAAATATTTAACAATTTCCTTAAAAGGTTTATTAACAATTTTTCCATAAGAATCAAAGTAATATTTAATTTTATCTTTTTTATAATAACATATCCAATGAGTTCCATTACCAGAAAAAGAATCTAAATTGACTACACCACATTCAAATTTATTAACAGTTTTTGGAAGCATATCTCTCATAAAAATACCTCTAAAATTCTTAATATTTTGACATAATTTTTCTAAATCAGCTAAAGTCAATGGGTTGAAATTTTTTTCTTAACATATTTTAATGTTTTTTCATCTAATCCAGATCCTTTTACATTAGCTAATTCTTGATCTAACCAATTTATAAATTCTCTAAATTTTGGAATAACATTGTCTTTTACTACTTTAGCTCCTCTTCTAACTTTTGGTGTTAAACTATTTATGCCAGGAATATAATCAGCAACATTTAATATTTCATTTAATAAACCACCATCTTTTATTTGTTTAAGTTGATTGTAAGAAAATTCAAGTCTTAATCCAGTATTTAATTTTTTATGTTTTTCTAATTTATTCAATTGTCTTTTAGTTAATAATAATACATCATTACCATTTTTAAATTGATCTATTTCAAATTGTATAGTCAAATTTTTATTTTTCTTAAAAGCAGATTTAATTTTAGATTTTTGATAATCAGTTAAATTTACCTTAACTTTCTCCATTTATATAGGTTAAAATTTTAATCCTATTTCTAATCCCATTCCAAATTTTCTTTTTAACCACATAGCACCTGATGTTGGTAAAGCAACTAATCTTTCACCTATATCATGATCACTAGATGTTGCTATATCCCATGCTTTATCTTGTAATATTTTATCAGCAATATCATTTCTAGATTCTGTCTCTTTATGATCTCTATAAAATATATCATGTTCTTTAGCAGCTTTATCTAAATCATTTATTCCAGGATCACCTCTTTTTAATCTTTTTTGTAGCTTAGTTCCAGGTCCTAGATATTGAAAACCAGGTACATGCAATTCAAATGGTAAATTATTTATAAAATCATTTAATAATCCTGAACCTATAATTGGTGATGTTATAGTTGGTAATATTCTTTTTAAATATTTTATACCATCAGGTTTTTCAATTAATTCATCTAATTTGTTTGAAATAAAATCTTTAATAGCCCTTTTTTCATTGATAAAGTTATTATTTCCAGCTTTTTCTTGAGCATATATATAATTGATTATACTTTCTAATTTGTTTAAATCATCAATATATCTGTATTCAATTTTATTTTCTGAATATTTTCTTATACCAGATCCTTCAATATTTCCTTTAGAATCCCAAATAAATTTAATCAAATTCATATATTTATTACCTTTACTTGATTTTGGTTTTCTAGTACTTGGATCATTATTTTTATAAATTGAATCTGTTTCCCATAAAATTTTTGAGTAATTATTTAAATCATCTTGACTATATAAATTATCATCTGGTTTGTCTTTATATGTCAATAATCTCCATAAACCTTGAGTGCCAGTATATGTTTTACCATTAACAAGTAAATCATCATTATCAATTACTGTTATTTTATCACCAATCATAAATGATTTTTTATGTTTATCCCAATACAAACCAAATTTATCATCTTTTGCTCTAGGTAAATATTTTTGTGCAATTGGACCAATGATTTTATTTAATATTTGAGGTGAAACAATATTTGGATCTATAAATGTTGATTCTTCTTCAATAATTTGTTCTCTTATTGGTCTAAATGGAGTACTTGAAGGTAACATAAATTCTTCTTCAGATTGTGGTATTGATATGTTTGCAAATTGATTAACAATAGGTACTAAATCCATTAAATTTTTATTTTCATTTAAAACATCACCAATTTTATTTTCTACTTTACCAATTGCAGATGTTATTGGTTCATATGCTTTTTGTTTAATTTGTTCATAATTTTCATCAATTTTAATCTGATTTTTAAATTCTTTTATTAATTTTTTTTCAATTTCATCTAACTTTTTAGCTTTGTCAACAGTTATGTTATCCATTTATTAAAAGAAAAAATATGTTAACATAAACATAAATGATGTTAACATAAACATAAACCATGTTAACATAAACATAAACTATGTCGATTAAGCACAATCAACACTACACTAATGATTAATATAAATAAAACAAAAATAATAAGTAAATCTAAAATTAAACACAAACACATCATTTTTTATTTTCTGTAAATTTAATAAAAAAAATAAACACTAAAGATAAGGCAAATATTATTATAACAAATATTTTATCAACAATTAAATCAAGCATACACCACATTTATTTAGAAGAAAATTTTATATTAGAAAACTTATTCATATATTTTCCTTCATTTGTTTTTAATATCAAATTCATAGTTAAAAATCCATAATTTTCTTTCCAACAATCATTACAAATATCCTTAAATTCATTAAATGACATATCAGAACCTACAAAATGATCAAAAATTTGTTTTACATAATGATTATTTTGCTTAAAAATACATAACATATTTAAATTATTCTTTATTAATTTAATGTCAACTTTTGAATAACATTGTGAAAGATAAATACATGATATGTTTTTATGTCTACCCATTACAAAATACTCTTTTATTTTATCTTGATTTTCTAAAATACAATCATCAAAAACAATTAATGAATTTGGTTTACAATCATTTAATGAAATTATATCTTCACATGAACCAAAGAAATTTGCAACTTTTTTGTTAATGTTCATTTCAATATTTTTAAATCTATGTTGTAGTTTTATATATGCAGGCTGCTCTAATGATTTACTAAAAATATATAAATTTGTGTATGGTATCAATCTTTTATAGATAAAATTTAATAGTAATGTTGTTTTACCAGAACCACTTGATCCTATTATTAACAATCTAATTGGTTGATTATTCTTGATTTTTTCATCATATGTATCAAATTTTATCTTATTTTTTTCCTTTAAAAATTTTTCCATTTAAATAAGATGAAATTATTTAAAATTATAGGCAATTCTTCAAAGATTGAACTAAGATTAGAACATCCAATTCATTTAGATGGAAATTATAGTATTGGTCTTTGTGGATTTTATTCAGATAATTTTATATTAAATGTACCAAATGATTATAAAAATATATATGGTTTTAGTATTATTGATCAAAACAAAACAATTGATCAATATTTTAATATAAAGAAAGGATATTACACCTTAGAAGACATAAAAAAATTATTTACAAAAAGTTTAACAGAATTTAAAAATAAATATGATAAATTTAATGAAAATGAATTTTTATTAGAAAACAATGGTCCTTTTATTGTAATAAAATCACCTGTTAAAATTATAGTCACAGCTTTCATAATTGATCTATTAGGGTTAAAAGATGAAATGATTGAACCAAATGTATTAATAAAAGGAATAAAATTACCAAAATTAAGACCTTTTGATGTTATTGAAATCCATTGTAATTTAGTTGAACCTAGCATTGAAAATCACAAAGATCATTTACATTTACATAGAGAATCTGAAATTTTATATTCTTTCTTTCCAAATATTGAATATGGTTTAAAGATTAGTGAAAAGCCAAATGAAATTAATTATGTTCCTTTAAAAAATATAAATAAAATTCAAAATATTAAAATTACTATTCAAGATAATGAAGGAAATTTATTGAATAATGAAAATGTAAGATCGATTGTGTATTTAAAATTAAAAAAAGAATCTTCTATATAAAATTAGATTTAAATGATTAAAAATATAAGTTTATAAAGGTTTAATTATCAAATAAACTATTGAATTTATGGAATTTATTAAGATGTAAGTCACTAAAATTGCAACCAGTTTAATTGATTAAAAAAACAAGTTTGTAAAGGTTTATTTAAGGTTTAATTATCAAATAAATTATTAAATTTATGGAATTTATTAAATATTTGACGCGTCGCAAAAATCGCGACGCGTTAATAAATGATTAAAAATGAGTTTATAAAGGTTTAATTATTAAATAAACTATTAAAAAATATGAAATTTATCAAAATTATTAAAGTTTTTTATATCATAAAAATCTTGAAGTAGATTAATTGATTAAAAAAACAAGTTTGTAAAGGTTTATTTAAGGTTTAATTATCAAATAAATTATTAAATTTATGGAATTTATTAAATATTTGACGCGTCGCAAAAATCGCGACGCGTAAATAAATGATAAAAAATGAGTTTATAAAGGTTTAATTATTAAATAAACTATTAAAAAACATGAAATTTATTAGAATTATTAAAGTTTTTTTATACCATAAAAATCTTGAAGTAGATTAATTGATTAAAAAAACAAGTTTGTAAAGGTTTATTTAAGGTTTAATTATTAAATAAACTAATAGATTTTATAGAATTTATTAAGAAATAATCAAGTCACTAATATTGTGACTTGTTTAAATAATTAAAAATATAAGTTTATAAAAGTTTTAAAACTAAATAATATAGAGTTTGAAGAAATAAATTATAAAAATGATAAATGTAAATTATATAGTTCTATTAAAAATGATATAAAACAGCTTAATAAAAGAGAAAGAATTTAATAAATTGGAAAAAAGTAATATACCTATAAATTGTAATAATTCAACTATAAATATTACATATTAATTATATTTTGATCATTTTCTTTAAAACTATCTTTAACGTATTTTAAAACTATATGTAAAAATGGCATAATACAAAAATTAAATGTTAAGTGATAAACATAATATTGGTTGTACTTAAAAAGATAAACTAAATGTTTATTTGATATTTTTGTTTTATATAAATATAATTTTTGATCATTTTTACTATTTATTAATTCTTTTGGTATAATTATTATTTCCATTTATTAAAAATATTTTTTAATAAATTCTTTAATTTTAGTTCTATATGGTTTTAAATTTTTATCTTCTTTATTTTGATATATATTATAATTTTTATATCTAAATAAAAATATTTTACCATAAGTCATATTTGGATATAAATATATTATTTGGTTATCATTTATATTTAAAACTTCTTTTGGTATAATTAATGCATGTGGTTGATCGCTCATTTAGTAATATTTTTATGTCCCCAAGGTAATGTATCTACTCTATTTTCACATACAAATCTTTTATTATCTTTATTACTTAAAGCTAATTTGTTAATTCTCACTGTGTATAATTCATGTTTAAAACTTCTAATACATGTCATCTCTCTATATTGTTCCACATCATCAAACAAACATTTCTTAAAATCATTCATATTAATTGACTTATTTACAACACTTTTCTTGATTCCTTTACATTTAACTGGATTTTTCTTATCAAACTCATAACTGTATAGCTTTGATCTTAATCCACAATATTCTTCTAAAATTTCACCATTTAATTCATCTTTAAATTTTCCAATTACTTTTTTATTCTTTTCATTAAAACATTCATGATCTTTCTTATAATCACTTGTATCGAAATCATTTATATTTTCTTTAATAATTTTATAAGGATCTTTCTTTAATTCCACAAAGTAACTATCAGTGTCCATATATAATAGTTTTATATTTGGATCAAATTTCTTCAATTTTTCATAATAAAATTCATACATCAATAGCTTTGATAATTCTAAAACTGAAAATCCTATATAAATTGGTTTATCAAATTTTACTTTTTCTTTAATCATGTGAGAAGCAATACAATCGGTATCAAATATCTTAAATGTTTTAAAGTTTGGTTTTTTAGCTAGTTTTAATGAATATTCTTCATTACCTAATTTTATATCACATCTATTTCTAACATTTTCCATTGTCTTACCAAATACGGAATTATTCATTAATTTGAAGAAGTCTTTTTCAAAATCTGACTTTGATTGAGCTCTTAATTTTGTATTCAATTGAATATATTTTTTCATATAATTGTCTTGATCAAATGCAATCACTCTATTGACTCTTTTTAGTTTTAATCCTTTTTTTAAGTAATATTTTAAGTTTCTTGAATGAACCACATAGTCTTTTTTATTAAATAATGTAGTACAAAGCTTATTATTATAATGTTCAGGAGCTAATGGTAAATCCTTGTGATTATCATGTAATTCCTTTGGATATTCTAAATCAACATCTAAAATATAACCATAATCAGCATTTTCATCTAATTCTAATATAGTTTCTTTCCATTCATCAGTTGTATATACATTTGGATTCATCCATTTAATATCTTTATATGGTAGTTTTTGACTTAAGGCCCATCCATATAAATTGTTTGCATCTACATATAACATGTAATTTTCAGGTTTATTAGGATCATAATTTTTGGTATATTTGTTATTTGCTTTACAATACCTTGTAACACATTGAGAAATTCCACCTCTTATACCTTTTTCAATCATCAAATACATATCATAATCACTTATTAATTCTAATTCTATTTTTGTTAATTTTAACATAGAGTCCCATGCTAATGATGGTGATGTTAAATAATGTGCAGGATCTAATTGATAGTTCTTTAAACAAACTGATCTAAAATTTTCAAATATATCAGCTAATAGCATTACATCTTGAATATTGTATAAATCAGAATAATTTCCTAATGTTTTAACTTTTAATTTATTCCAAACTTTTAGATAGTA
The DNA here is from genome assembly GCF_028750875.1 of Macrosteles quadrilineatus. Lineage (NCBI taxonomy): Eukaryota > Metazoa > Arthropoda > Insecta > Hemiptera > Cicadellidae > Macrosteles > Macrosteles quadrilineatus. The sequence continues at coordinate 102,291,138 of NW_026542596.1, read as the reverse complement.
TTTATAATCATCATCACTAATATTTTCATCAGTTAAAGAACTATAAAACTGTGCTTTATCTAATATTTTATCATAATTTAATTTTTCAATATCATCTATAAACTCATAAGGAAATATACCTTTAGAAGATAATATTTCAAATGTTTCATCATCTTTTTCAATTATATCAATGTTTTTTATAAATTTAGTCAAGTGTTTAAATTCTTTCAGATTTTTAGCTAACTTATCAATTGATGAGGCCATAAATCTAAACGTATCTACAAATGAGAATTTTACAAATTTTCTAGGTTTATCATCTTCAAATTCATAACCATATCCTGAATTTACTGAATAATTTATATATTTTTCATCAGTATTTGCTATTAAATCAATTTTACCATATTTTTTAGCTAATTCTTTGATAAACAAATGTGTATCATAGTTTGAACTATTATGACAAAACACAGGTATATTTTGTGGAAATTTTAGATTTAAATTACAACTTGAATGTGCTGCACCTCTAAATTTTCCTGTTAAATGACAGTGATCTCTTACCTTTCGTCTTGTGTCATTATCAAAACCACTAGTTTCACAAATATGACAAACACTTGCTTTATGATATTCAATTTCTTCATTTTTAGTTAAACGCATAGGCTTTTTGTTTTTCGAATTATATTTTTTAGCTATATACTTTGAAATCTCATCTAAGTATTTAAATAATTTATTTGGTACATTTTTCATTTCTTCATCTATTTTTGCTCTATAACAAATTGGTTTATATATTTTATTAGTCACTCTAGAAACTAAATAAATTGTGAATCCATAAGGTATATGTTTCTGAATTTTATTTGTATATGAGTTATTTGGATTATTTTCACAAGTATTAATCTTTTTCAGAATGCTTTCAAAATCCATATAAATTACAAAAGGATGTTCAAGTTTTTTATAATAATTTTCAAATTTAACAGTTTCACCAGAAAATGGCATAATTGGTCGACAAGGTTCAAGAGATTTACAAATTATTAAATGTTCACTTAAATCTTTGTTTTTGTAAAAATGTGTTAAACATCTTCTACAAATATATAGTTTATGACCATCTTTTGAAACTTGGTTAGAAACTAATTTACTTAAATCAGTTATTAGTATGTAATGTGAGTTATCACCATCTTTATAATACAACAAATCAATGTCTAATTTTGCATAATAATTTTCAGATATTTGTAATGGAACAATCTTTTTATCTTCATCAAATCTGTATACATTAATTGACATGGATGGATAATTATATTTAGAATCAAATGATCTTTTTTCAAATAATTTTATATCTTTTAAACTCATTGGATAATCAAATTCTTTAAAAATTTCATCATTTATATAACTCTGATACTGTTTAACTCGTTCAGAATCTCTTTTTGGTCTATCAATCGCACATCTAATCGCATAAATAAAACAGTATTCATCTTTATTTTTAAAATTTATACAACACTTTTTGTTTTTAATTTGTTTTGGCAACTCAATATATGAACCAGCATTTAATGAATTATTTTTACTCAATTTTAGATTTAATTCTAAACATCTATTTAATGACCAACCACTACCTTTTGATGGTTGATTCAAATTTTCTCTTAATATTAATTTTGTAAACTGATCATTTATAAATTCATTAATATTTAAGATATCTGAACTCCTAAGAGCAAAATACATTGTACTGGTTTGATTTTCACCACTAACCAATTTTCTTTGATATTCACATGTTAAAGCTAATTGTCCTTTTATATTTTTAAATTTTTGTTTTTCAATTAATTTTTGAATTTCACTTCTTTGTGATTCTAAATAATCAGATATATCCAAACCATCATTTGAATTTGTTAGAATATATTCTTGAAAATAACCTTTTAATGAAGAAGCTTCTTGAATATTTATTATATTTTCTTTTGGAATCGGTTTATTTTTAAGATGATCAGTCAATAATTCAGTCAATTCCTTTCTAGTTTTATTTACAATTTTAATATTATTTTTAACAGCTAAATCTTGAATAAATTTCAATGATCTATATTTAAAATTATTAGGATTTTGTTTAATTTTATTTAGTCTTTTAATCAGTTCATTTCTTACTAAATTTGTATAGTTTCTAACAGATAGTTTGTTAGCAATTTCCTTTAATTTTTCTTCATTAAATAATAAATAGTTTGCTGGATCATATAACTGTTTGATCTGTTTTAATTCATCAATTTCTTTTGTTTCATAATCATAAATATTATTATTTTTACACCACTCTTTTAACTTTTTAGTTTCATTTTCATATTTTATTTTATTTTCTAAATGTTTCTTTGAATTATAATGTTTTGAATAATTTGTAGAAGATATATTTTTAATGCAATAAGGGCATAAAATATTTTTACTTTGTCGTTCCATTTATTAAAGGAAAATTTTTGCAAAACAACTTTTTAATAAAATGAACAATCAACTAATCACTAGTCAATTTATATTTTCTAGAGGTTTTTTTTCCCAATAAAATCAGAAATCAACTAATTACTAGTCAATTTATATTTTCTAGCTTGTTTTTTCAATATTTTTAAGATATCAATTATCAAGAGTCAATTTAAAAATTTTAGAGTATTTTTTCAATATTTTCAAGATATCAGTTATTAAGAGCAGATTTAAAATTTCTAGAGTATTTTTTCAATAAAATCAACAGTCAACTAATTGTTGATCAATTTAAATATTCTAGAGTATTTTTTCAATATTTTCAAGAAATCAGTTATTAAGAGTCAATTTAAAAATTTTAGAGTATTTTTTCAATATTTTCAAGATATCAGGTATTAAGAGTAGATTTAAAATTTCTGGAGTATTTTTCAATAAAATCAACAGTCAACTAATTGTTGATCAATTTAAATATTCTAGAGTATTTTTTCAATATTTTCAAGGTATCAGTTATTAGGAGTCGATTTAAAACTTCTAGAACATTTTTTCAATAAAATCAACTAAATTATCAACTAATTATTGATTAATTTAAATATTCTAGAGTATTTTTTCAATATTATCTAAAAACAACTCTTTAGAATATTAACAATATCAAAACTTTTTTAAACTAATACAATTTCTAATAATATTATTAAATTATTTATTTATTGATATTTTTATTATGAATATTAGTTTTTAAATGTCTTACATAGTTATTGACCCATTTAATATTTCTTCCACACTCACAAAATTGTGGTTTTAAAAACATATCTCTATAACATTCAATACAAATTGCTAACTTTTTATCTTTACTATAATTCGAGTTATAAAAATTTACTATATCTTTGATTTTTTTACAATTTAAACACTCTTTTTGATTTCTTTCAAATCCTTTAATATTATCAAATAATTCCTTTCTATATAATTTATCACATTCTTTACAGTAATAATATAATCCATCTTTTGCTGATTTTCTTTTTGAAAACTCTGATACATCTTTTAACAATTTACATCTTAAACATTTCTTCTCCATTTATTATAAAGAAAAAATAAGTAATATACTTAAATTAATTTTAAATCATATTAATGACAGTTAAAAAGCTTAAACTTTACTAAAAACCTCTTTTTTATATAACAATTTAATACAAATACAATTTATTTTTGAAAACATTTACTTATCAATTTAACATTTATTAGACTTATAATACATTAAATATCATTAGAATTTTCTGAAAAATTCAATACTTTTAATAAATTTTGAATAACTCAAATAGGAAAAATATTATTTACAAAAAACAATAATTTAAATAAAATATTTAGAATATTTGAATAAAAAATTTTAAAATTTTACTTGTTTTTAAAAACATTTCAGTTTGTAGTCAATTTTATGTAAAATATAGACATATTCATGAAAATTTCATCAAAATTATATACTTTTTCTAGAAAAATATGAATATGTTAGAAATTGGCCTAAAAGAGGCAAAAATTAAACATATTAGTATTGAAAAACAACAAATTTCATTAAATTATTAAAGTCTTCCTTTTTTGGTAAATTTTATTAATAAATAAATGCAAATTCAACAAAACTTCAATGGATTTTAAAGAAAGATTAAATATATTTTAATTAATAGAACAAACAATTTCTTTCTGTCAAAAACAGAGATTTTACATTGGTTTTCTGAACTCGTACTTTTTTGCGCTAGGATTGGTACATTACTATCTACTTATATATATATATATATACATATATACAGGGTGACAAAAAAGTCTGGAAACGGTTTAATATCTTTTTAACTAAATCCGTTAGAAAATTCAAACCTTTCACATCAACTTACATGTATGAAAACTACTTTTTCCAAGCATTATCATTTTTTTACCTCTACCATGGGACGACCCATGAGGAGAAGGTACATAATCTTTAATGTAAGCATGGGTTGATATGCACATCATTTTAAATGTCTAGTCAAGTGGGATTTATTGCCGAAAACCGCGTCTCAAAAGGTTCATCCGTTACAAAATGGCGGCTGTCCAAAGTTCTTGTGGAATATACCTGCACAGGCCTTAGTATTGGTAAATACTCGTATTAAACATTAGCTTGAGAGCTGAAACTGTATTTTAAAGTCAATTAGCTCATAGACTAATATTATTCAATCTTCAAAACAAATTTAACCGGGTTTCAGATTTCCCGTCTAATGTTCACTATGAGTATTTACCAATACTAAGGCAGGTATATTCCGCAAGAAATTTGGACTGCCACCATTTTGTACCGGATGAACCTTTTTTGACGCGGTTTCCGGCAATGAACTCCACTTGACTAACCCTTTAAAATGATGTGCATATCATTTCATGCTTACATTAAAGATTATGTACCTACTCCCCATGGGTCGTCCCCTGGTGAAGGTAAAAAAGTGATAATGCTTGGAAAAAGTAGTTTTCATACATATAAGTTGATGTAAAAAGTTTGAATTTTCTAACGAATTTAGTTAAAAAGATATCAAACCGTTTCCAGACTTTTTTGTCACCCTGTATATAAAACCTTCGTTGATGTAATATAATTGGTTTTTAAGCTTACAAGGGTCTACAATTATGCATGTGAGCAAATCTTTACCGACCGAACAGGTGATTTAAGTTCCAATGCCAATCGGAACCAATCTTGCTTCTCGTCTAGAGAGGAATTCGATTAGACTTCCAATATCTTCTACACATTGTTGAGTTTATTGAGAAAGGCAATCGTAACATGTTGCCTGAATGTTCAACAGTTTAATGAATGAAACAAAAGTAATTTTACATGGTGGATATGCACAATTCCGAATAAATCGGGACATTTAGCTATGTTCGTAAACTAGAGAAAAATCTAAATGTGGAAGTTTTAAATGTGAAGAGTTTTTTTTGTATTTGTTTACATTGAAATTATAACTATGCTACTTATCTATCTTGCTATATTACATGGTCAACTGTCACAAATCTCAAAACAGTATAATAAAATATGTTATTAACCATTAAGGTCATATTTGACACTGAGAATTAAACATATTAAACGGGGTACAATTATTTTCTGCAATAGGTCATTTATTAATCTAAACAATCACTAAATGTTTGGCAGTTAGTTTTACTTATAGATACATTATTTAATAAAAAAATTTCATTATCATACAAAATCAGTTTTCTTACTAATGGATCTAATACTTACGGAAAGTAAATAAAGCTACATGTTTGTAATAAGATACGAGGATTTGGCAAATATGATGAAATCATAATTATAATTGTTTATATTTCACCGAGCCAAAAAATTAATTCTCTGGCGATGAAAAGTCACACAAGAGTTCACTTAGTTTTTTTGTGCAGCTTTAATATTTTAAAGAATCCATAAAATTACTTTGGTAACTGTATTAAAACCCGGAGGTGCAAACACTTTGCATATTTTACTCTGTTAGAGGTGACGGTAATTTAAATTGGGTATCTGCTTTCACCTAATAAAATATTACTGTGGTAAACAAACATCGTTGTAGTTACCACACGGATGTTTAAACCCTGAAATAACTTGATTAACTGTTTTAAATTTATGTGGTTTTTTTTTGTATCTCTGTTTCACACAAAAGCCAGTAAATGAACATTTAAAAATAAATAGACATGCATATCAATTTACAATAACTGTCTAAACATAATTTTACACTCAATTGTTAGAAGAATAATACTAAAATTTATTTGTGCTTCAACTTTTATTTGTAATTAGGAGTGCGCAATAAAATTACAGGTTAGATATAGGTCGATGTATTAAAATATTAATCATACGGATTTTTAAAAGGAATTTCTCCTTGCTTAAGATACCTATTCAAGAGCATACAGATTCTGGTAAGCTCTAAATTTCTAAATCCCACAGCACTATCGCAAAGCTAAAAAAAGTAATTAGTAATTGGTTGGATTTGGACCTGGACCTTTTGAATAGAAGTCCCGTGCTTTAGTCACTAGCCACGCTAGGAATCTTTATTTAGTTAAGTAGGCCTATTTCCCTGAATTTATTGTTTTTATTCCTCCCAAGAGACCAAAAGTAGTATGTGCGTCCATTTCTTAAATGCCACATACTCTATGTGAACCTTAAAGCCAATCAATCTTTATAAACCTCTGCAAGCTATTGCACCTGTACTCTTTTAATCGGGTTTCCACAGGTTTACTGGTTTTAAAATTCTCAACATTTAATCCATGCTTTAACAAAAACGTAATACAACCTATTCAAAATATCTACCCGAATGGCGATACCGAGTTATGTTAAAAAACTAACTTTGTTCCATATATTATTAATTGTTCCAGGAATACACATATTGAGTTACGAGTTAACTTCGTTAAGCGTGAGGAGCCCACGTGATCATATTCTTGTTCAAAGACTAATTTGACAAAGGTTCACGCCTGAACTGTCATTGAACCAAGTCACCCGTAATATTAACATGTAGAACACTTTGAACACCTCTTTGCCGATCCTGACTTGTCTAGCCTTTGAAGACAAAGTTGATGTATAGCTTTACTTGGTTACTTTATTTGGTTGTTAAAGTACAACATAAAAGGTGATAATCTTACTGATGAAACCTATTGATGTATTGCTTGGTAATTCTAATTGGAAAATAAAGTGAAAGCTTACTGTTGAAATACATTGTAACATGTTATTAAGATGTGATGTTTTGTTAATATAGGTAAAATACTGTACAAACAAATTACATGATATTTCTTATAAATCTCTTATCTTAATCAATTTTGGAGAAGAATGCATTGAAATCAGTTCCAATTGAGGAAAGAAAATTAAAATCTCTTGCATTTATACTAATAGGAATGGCAAATCACCACTAGCTTTTTCTCATTAAATCAACAACTTTGAAATACATTCAGACAGTTGTACGTACAATGATAGTAACACTTATTTTACTAAAAACACACTTTATTAGTTTCCTTGTAGCAGCAAACCTTGTTACTCGTTAAACCAAATGTTATTTAAATATATTTGATTTAAATTCAGACACATGGAAATTCGCTTAGTCAGCAGGTTTTCTGCGGTGGGGGTATTTCATATTAAATTATCCAGTTAGAATATTTTTAAACACACACTAGCGCCACTTAATACAGTACTTAGGTTGCCTAAAGAACTTAAATCCCTTAGCTGAATTTAATAAAAATGATGTTATAGGTCTAAGAAGTAAAATTAGTTTTATTAAAAAAATGAATGAGCAAATATTTGATACATCAGATAAATAACGCATTATCCTGTTGTGAAGCACTCGTATAAAAGCTAGATTAAAATTAATAGAAAAACATATTTTAACAATCAATGAATACTATTCTGAGATTCTATTGTGTGTTGTAATGTGATCAAGGACTTATACAAGCCTGCCCTGCCTGTCAGTCTGTGTAACTTACTTAGCCTCTATATGTTACTGCTAATACCTGGAACCACATGTCGTGGCGAAAAAAAATTGAAATAGCCGAAACCTGTAAGTTCCCTGGACTGTTTTTATGATAGTAAAAAAAAACTATTTTCTATATAATTATATATAGAGGCTACATATAAATAAATATTCCTTTTTGCGGCAAAACCTTATAGTCAAATTAAAGTAGCTCTTTTTTTTAAAGATACATACATGCAAAACAGGCATAAAGGCGGTCACTTTGACGTTGACGCGACGTCAAACTAAGACGAAGCAATAAGCAAGCGGCTTATTACAGAGTTATTTCTCTTTTGGTCCTCTCTTGCGTTGATATTCGATGAAGTAGACACTCTTTACCTTTAAGTAACACAGGATAGAAATAAACTATAAAATATTCGTGGACGGAAGATTTTCTTAATATTTTACAGTTTGTTGGTTACTACAGTCGTTTCCTTCTCCAATACCCTTAGTTACTTTTTAAAGGAAAATTCCTTTATCATTTTAATGTTATGCAGCGTAAAGTTTAATATATTGTTTTCATATTAATACTTACTAGATATTATAGTCGTCCATTGTGGCTCTTGGGACCAGATTTTTTAGAATCAGGTATATTAAGATCATTGATTGTTTCCCATTTCACACTGTAAATAGTGTAAATTGAAATCATGTGGACCGGTTAAAAGTTGTCGATATGTAACAATATCAGCCCTGAATACCAAAGCCAACCGTTAGACTCCAGTATTCATACAGACCAACACAAACTGCCGATCATGTTCAACACAAGGTTTGGTATACTATTTTATGATATTTGCAAGGTAAAAATAATAACACGAATGAAAATCTTAAAACCCTAAAGCTTTTATATAAACTGTTGTTACAAAAAAATAGACTACCCTTCTAATAAAATTATGGTTTTATACAACAATGAATATCACAGGCCATATTTGAAGTACTATACGTGATACGTTCATTCGTCGTGGAAACATATAAGATGTTCACAACAATTTAGGTAAGAAATGCTGAAACCAAACAAAATCGAATCGAAAAAATTGTCTTTGATCGAAGCTTTATTCCAATTAATTCATTTCCAACGTTAGTCTTTATTCAGATTTCTAACGACTTCAACAACCAACCAGTAATATAATAATATGTTTCCATAGAAATCCTACAAGTTTATACTTACCATCATTATTTTATTTCTTTTTTTAAATATTTAAGTTTGTAGTAAAATTTTAGTTGCTATTAATAGTATATAATTTATATTGACAATGCCCACTTACGGTTTAACCGATGATGACAATGAATTCCTTGAGGGGAATAAAAGTATTTTTGAGAACAGTCAACAAATTGAAGATATATCATCAAACAAGGAAGGTGTTCAAGGACAAAAAGATATTTCACAACAGAGAAAAGAGTTTTCTGGGGTTTTAAAAACTCAACACAATGACCTTGAAGCTGGGGATAAACTCTGTTACGATGAAAATAACGTATGTATGCATACTGAAAGTAGCCATGTAGAGGGGGATTGCATTAGAAGCGTAACAAGGGATAGAGATATTGATCAAAGGTCTAGTCCTGTTTCTTTAATAAAGAACGCTGTGGATCTGCAGGAGGAATTGACCTCGACAATGGAAAATATCAGCTGTTTAAAAAATGAACTTCACCAGCTTCGTAAACTCATGAACCTCGATCCTTTTGGTAAAGTTGCTTCAAAACGATCTCTCAGTCCAAAGAGTTCATAATACAGTAATTCATTCATGACTAATGTATAGAAATAGCATATTGAGTCATATTGACTGTGTTTGTTAGTAATAAATTAAAGTTTACCAAGACGTTTATGAGTTTTCTTACTTTTTTATAGTTAAATAAATAAATACTCACATTTTTTTACAATATGAAACAATATTATTATTCACACAAATTATCACAACATTCCTAAATACACATTTTACTAATAGTTTGTCCACCATTCAATTGTTCTATTGTTGTTCCAACAAGTTCACAACAGCTGTCCCTTTCCAGCACAGGCAGGCTTAACAAGCAATACCACTACACCATAGTGTTAGGTACACAAACAAACATTTTATTTTTATCTTATACATTTAACAGTTTAAAGATTCCTCAAGATTTTATTAAGAGGCAAAATAATTTAATAAAATAAAAAATGTACGTTTGTATACGTTCAGTTAAAATTAGCAAGGTGTTTTAGAAAATTAAACTATCAAGAGTGGATATTAATATACATCGAAGTCTGTATCAATATTTTGGACGTAAAAGAATGGAGAATAATTAGTTTACATTTTTCTTGAGTTATAAGTGGTGTAATTAACACGACTTTGTTTTATATATATATATATATATATATATATATATATATATATATATATATATGTTGTTAACACATTCTTATTTCTTAAAAACTTTGGGTCTCTCAGATAATAGCATACAAGTTTCTCATGCCATTGCCCTTGGAGCTGCTGAGGCTATTCAACTCCCTTACGTACTTAATACCTGAGATGCTTCAGCGTACATTGGTTCGTTCTATTTTAAGATGTTTATTCGCAGTGATGTGATGTTCATAAAATGTCAGGGTCAACGGCATATCAGCGCAAATTTACATTAACTAATTTGACACATCTTTTGCAAAAATTTTGTGTATTAAAATAAATTCTAGATTATTAACAATAAATAACGTTTGAAAATATTGACTATTAAAAACTAATTTAGCATTTATAGTAAAAAATAATTAAATTAGTTTTATTTAATTTTGTTAAACTTCTGGATCAAATCCTTTAGAGTGGTAAGTGGGGTGTGCATATCATGAGTACCCTCCCCTGCTACCTACAGTTACTTTTATTTGTAAAGTGATTTTAGCAATTGTCGTTGAATATAATTTGATACTAGTGTACTTTGAGTTGGAAAAGAGTGAGGAAAAGTAGTCTATTCTACACGTATAATTACACCATCTATACTTATTAACATACTAGCTGTTGTACCCGTGCTTTGCATCGGGAAGAGGACACAAAATAGAAACATTTTAATCTTGCATATAATCTGTTGCATATAATAGTTACACATCCGCCAACCCTTTTAGAAACAAAAATCATTTTTTATAGCCTTAATGGAAACGTTTAAGTTATGACTTTTAAATCTGGTAAGTAGTGGGTACCACCATTTTGGTTTTGATTAATTTTAAATCTTGTGTAGGCTGATATGAGAAAAACTGACCAAATCTTCGAATAAAACTTTGACTTACATGATTTACCTTCATCTCCCTTAATTACATATTTTTTAATTATTGACATTTTAAATTTCAATTTTGAAGTTGCAAAAATACTAATTATTAAATTTATATGATTTTTTTTTAATTTCACTCTTCTTTATATTAAATCACAAATCCTTCCATCTTCAGTTTCTTCACTCACAATAAATCATTAGCAAAACCAAGTCAGCTGTTATAAACTTTAGACATATTGCTGTGCCTTATCAATACAGTCTTTTCAAATATTAAAGAAACTGTATCTATAGGTGGTATACAAAATTTTAAACAAATAATTTAGCATTAAAGACAGCAGACAAAAATAATATGATTATCAAAGCATCAAGTACTAAAAATGTAATAGCAAATACAGTATATGTTTCATTGCATCTCTGATTCTACTCTACAAAAATATCAACAAACAACTTAATATACAAACCAGTTCTTTTAATCAGTTCCATCATCCATTGCCTTTACATTCACACTTATCATTAAGTAAACATAGTAACATATATTTCATTGATTTTAGAAACAAAAGAACACTGTGTACTGCTTAGTTTTATGATATTTTCCTTGGTTTAATTTAATCAGTGGTGTGGCAAAACACAAATAATAAATGTATCAAATAAAGTAAATGTGAACTGAAAGCTATGTTAAGATAAAATAAGAGTATTTTGTATTACCAGTTGATAATTAAATATAGTTTCACATATACAACAGATTTTAGAAAACAAAAATCAACGACGACGTACAATTTAGCTATTGATTATATATTCTTAAGTTTAATTTAAGCATAGGTTTAGCAAAACATAATAACTTAATTTACCTAAATATACATATAAATACCCCCGCCGCAGCAAACCTGCATACTAAGCGAATTTCCATTTGTCTGAGTTGATTTTTAATTAAATCTATTTAAATAACATAAGATTGAGTACCTAGGTTTGCTGCTACAAGGAAACTAATAAAATGTATTTTTTAGTAAAATATTCCTAGCTTATTATAAAATAAATAAATTTGCCAAGTTTGATCAAAATATATCCATGAACAAGCAAACAACAACATTTTACAATATTCTCCATAAGAATAACATGGGAATTTTAAATTTACATTTTTTTAATTTTCTCCATTACCAATAACCGTACAAAAACACTTTAATATACTAAATTATTTGTTTTTTTAAGCTCTTTAAAAAAGTCTAGAGAGAAATTGGTAAATTTTGTATTTTGAGGGTCAAAAATGAGAAAAATCATTTTTTTACTTTATAAAACCCCCTGTACCCCCTGTAAAAATCCCCGTTCCTATGGTCCGATCATGCTGGTTTGCGAACTCATTCAAGTTTATCCCGCGTTACACCTTTAAACCAAATTTCATCAAAATCGGACAAAAATTACTCAAGTTATCGCGTTCACGGACGTATATATATGTATATATCTATTATTACTTATTTAATACGCAAGCAGGATTTTTGTGACAATTACTCCTCCGAAACTACTGAACCGATTGACATGTTTTCGGTCTCATCGGATAGAGCGTAGCGTGAAGTTGTGCAGGAAACTTTCTTTTTAGGGAAATAATTAGAGAGTGAGGACCTGGGGCCCTTTAAAGTTTCGTTTTTCTCCATAAGATTAACATGGGAAACAAAAATTGTTTTTAACTCCAGCTGTTGTCAGAAATTAAAAGTGAGAATAAGAACATGCAATTGTACATGCAATTGAACATGTACTTGTTGTAAACCGTCAATAAGTTTGCTAATGTCAGTTTGCTACCAACATTTACTGTCTTGGTTGAAAGGAAATGTTTACTATTTGAATTTCGGTTGGTATAAATATTACAATGGAAAAAAGTGAGAAAGCCTGGATAAATTGATATCTTAAAAATAAAACTGAATTAAAACTGTGCTGCATTTCTTATTAATCATTGAAAGAGCCCATTTGCAAATTATGGAAACACAGGAAAGTCATAGAACACCACCAAGGAGAAGAAATAGAAATGTTTTTTTTTAGAATTTATAATGCTATTATGGGTAACCTAATGCGGCTATGAGTAAGGCTATTTGTAGAAAACACTAAAAAACAAGATCAGCTTTAAAAAAAAATGATAAGATATTTACAAGAAATTGTGATTATATCGATCTGTTATGTAGGTACCTACATCATGAATATTTCCAAAATATTTGAGTTGAATCTTTTATAGTCATCAGAAATTATGACTGTTATTCGTTTTAAAATAACGCCTTTAATACTGAGCAATTGCTCGAATTCGAGCAACAGGGACACTAGTATATATAAATCTATATATATATATATATATATATATATAAATTTTAACGAATGGTGTTTTTAGCCTCTGGGGACATCAAAATGAAACAGTAAACCGATCCCGGGCCTAGGTCTTACCGTGCCACCTACGGTAATAGCTACTTCCCTATAGGGAAATTCGCTAAAAACAATGTGATGTGCAAATTATGTTAAGTTAATCTAGCACATGTTAAGCAGTTAGAATATTTAAATTAGATTCCAAATTCATACTAAACATCTAAACATTGTAATTTTCATACTGTTTCCATGAAAACATATCAATAACATTATTTTCATAACTTAGATGCTTTAAAAAATCCAAAGCAGAGCCCGAGTTGATACAGCAACGGTTATAGAATCTTTTTTTTCCATAATCATTGACATAGTTTTAGAATAAATAATCCACGATAAAAGGTTAGATTGAAATAAACCTACCTCATGGTTATGGAAAATATTATATTTAATTTCTTTGTATCAGCTGTCTGAAGTTGTGAAATATGCAGTTTAGCAGTTCTTCTTGTTTACATTTAAATGTCAAAGCAAATGTAAACAAACATTGTTAGTGTTCTCATCGCAGCCATGGAGACCAATCAATATTTACTTTTAAAATGTTCACCTCAGAACTTGTAAAGCCAAAGGGGCAAAGCCTACAGTCAGTATCGAAATGTGAATAGTCCTATAATGCTCCTTGATATGGTAGCTATATTTTTGTAAAATTTAAGCCCAGTTGGTTCAGTAGTTTTTGCACCTATTAGTAACACACATACAGACAGACACCATTAGATTTTTATATAATAGTATAGATGTATGTACAACGCCCATTCGTATGATAGTTTAAAATGTCTGTGACATAAAGACTGTTTCACCCTTAGCGTTGCAGCTGAATTATACAAACAGCAACTGGAGTTGCACTGTTTTATGGTGTTCAGAAAAGCATACAAATAGCCTGTTTTGTTTTTCAACACGAGCAGCATGTTAAATGACCTTGAAAAGATTATCTTAAGCATCAGTATAACGTTGTGTGTTTAATTCCTGCCGTGGCAAATGGGTAAATAATAGAGAGTGTGATGTTTTAAATTTATCAACATAGTTAACTTCAAAATACTTTTGAATAACATAAGCTCACAAAACTAATGTAATCGTGAGAACCCTACTGGGTCATACTCGCTAATCTGAGCCTATGAATGTTTTTTTTCGCATCTTAAAAATATCTTAGTGTTCTACTGTATAGCATGCTTATGAGGACTATTTTATCGATTAGTTTCCATAGAAATAAAAGAACTTCATGCATTTGTGTCTGGTAAATTATTGTAGACAGCCCAATTTGGTCGCACCATTAAAGTAGACAATTAATTGCATGAAGTAGGGGTTGCTGCTAGCTGGCAATGGGTTTACAGACCTTTACAAATATGTCAAAACATTTAGGTTGTATGTTTCTATGACGGTTACACGTAATCAAGAGACAAACTTGTGGTATTTTTTTTTAGTTATTTGCAATATTACGAATTATTTATGGGTGTGCAACAATCATTGTTTGCTTATTTGGATTGACCACTCAGCTGATTCAAGAAAACAAATAGGTTACCAGCTGATTTTTTTTTAAAGTTAGAGCCATAATTCAATGGAAAACATGGGCAAATCACTAGAACAAACAACAAATGCTCAACAGTGTGAACGCACACCTGTAAAAGAATTGTTGAGGCTCAATATCACTTTCCTTTCAGGGACGCCACAGTTTCATTTGTCACGTTCTCCATTGTCAGGAGTGTCCCTTGAGTTCTCGACTGTCCTCAGTGTTTTAATTTAAACTAACAGAAACGACCGTAGCGTTGCTGATTTAAATGTTCAATTGTTTTAACTTTTTCCGAGATGTCAGTGTTTTGTCTATAATATGAAGTTATTCAATTCCAAATAACCATCATAACTAAATAGTCAAAATAACTTGATGGTAGTTTGTTTCTAGGACAAAAATAGACCATTTTCAAGTTTACAACATAATTAAAAGTATACAAGATTAGTATTAGATTTGTATACAAGATTCAATGTAAACTTATATTGGACAATTAAGTCCTTTAAAAACAATTAAAATACATTGCTATTCATGACTATAAATTAACTTTGCTTTGCAACAAGTTATAAACTTTAAAATAATTTAGAGCACCAGAAGAACAACTGAAATATTCGAATCAAACAAATAACAATTTACATTTCCCGTGATTAACATATATTTTACTACTATAGGTTAATTATATAGCATTTCAAACTTTCCATTTTATTTTATACATTTTTCATAGCAAATTATAATGGCAGTGTATAGTAAAAATTTTTTAAGCCTCACATAATTTTACTTTTTCCATAAATCTATATGCTATATTAATGAACGTATAATGGCTATCTATCGCAAGCGTAGACATAGCTGCAAGATTCTTGAAGATCGGTAATCAGACTTTCCAGTGTCCACAACAATTCCTCAGGTTTCAGAGCAGACATCTGATGTTAGATGGGCTTCATACCTTACATACACAATAAGGTTTTGATAAATACAATTTTGATAAAGGTAAATCTTCTACCTGCAGACGGAATAAGAGGTAGTTATCAATTTATCTATTCCAATAATTCTTACATATTAATTGAACAAAGCTACATATCTATATTTAAACTCCAAAGTACCCATGAACTTTTGAGAAACTACAAGTCACACCCCCAACCATATACCTAAAATGTTCATCATGACGAGAAACCTTGCGCAAAACTACCCATTATTTCATAAGTTGTCCCATAAGGTCTTCTCTAAAGGGAACTTTCCATGTGTTAAAAATACCTCAGCTGTACTTATTTGTATGTTATTCTTTCAATTTATAACCTAATTAAATCAGCTGTGATTATTTGTTTGTATAACTGTAGCCTCTTCTGTTTGATTTATTTTAGCTTAACTTAAACAATCAATAGTTGTATTAATACTTATAAAGTCAAGGCCACGCGTTTATTTAGCGTGGCTTTGATAAAATCAAACGGGGTGAAGCCCGTGGGTAACAGTTAACTTAATTGCAAATTCAATTCAATACTTACTATCTATTTTGGGGAAGAACAAACACATTATTTTCTACAATAACCAGTCAGTAGAATGCATAACGGGTAAAGTACACCCGGACAGAAGGGGAACAATGCCACAGCGATTAAAATACTCGTGACAAAAGTAAACACGCGGTTGAGTATTGCTTATTTTGAGAACAAGTCCATTCTTACACATAACAGCTGATTGTTGGAGGGGAGTGGGAGGGGGTAATTACAACGTATGTAGATGATGGGGGAGGTGTATTGTTTGTGGCTGAGATTAAAATGCAGACGCGGATTGCTCAATTTAGTGCAATGACTAGTGAAAAGCTTCGCGACATAAGTTGATGGCACTTATAACTAGACGTTGGTTTGCAAATCAAACAAAACACTAATCTATAATATTAAAACGAAATAGTGTTTTTTTATTTCACGATTCTGAATCAACCACTAGACGGATTTTCATGATTTTTGTGTTGAAAGAAAGATCATTTTGAGAACTAGGGAATGCCAAAGCCATAATTTTAGTTTAGGGTCCCAGTTTTTTAGAAATTAAGTTTTAATTTTTTTAAAGTCTAGCAGCCGACGCTAAGATTCTAAACTAGCTTCTGGCATAAAATAATTTGTTTAACTCAACAGCTGTAAACATTCAGCGTTTGTGTCACAAATTCAGCATTTGGATAAAATTAAAAGACATACTAAGAGTTGACTTATTTATACTATGTGTAATGCTTATCATTGATACGTCCAATCCTTCGATAAGAGGATGAAAGATTATTTAAATATACATAGGTAAAATACTAGGATGTTCAAAGGATTTTTTAAATAATCTTTGTAATCTTCGGTAGTGCAATATAATTTTCTTTTAACTAACAGCTGGTTAAATATAAAAATGCTCTGTAGAACTATGAGGTTATTTTTTTTTACCCTGATTTGTCATTGATTTTTAGGAAATAAGTAAGATTAGTAGACCACCGAGAAAGGTAACACCATCGATGTAAACAAGTCGAGGCTCTGTACACGAGTCTTAAAAAAGGATATGCAAATTATTATACTGCTAAACTTTTTTAGGAAAGGGTAGGAAAATCCAATTTTACACGTTTTAATTCGTCTTGGTTTGTTTACAATCAATGTTTTTGAATGATTAAACTTTGTTTGGATTAGGCCCGTAATTATTATTGTCATTAAGAAGGAGATCAAGAATCTTTAGGAATACAATTTTAAATTACCACCACAACCCAGACGGGTTTTATCCAAAGATATACAGATATGAATGACATAGATTGAGCACAACGTCATCAATGACCCAGGATACTGCAATTAGACTAACCATCCTTTTATGAAATCTAAAAAGTTGTTTGGCGTGTGTTTAGTTGTGGTTACGTTTGGAGGCGCTGAATATTTTATAGTTTAAATATATGAATATGGGGAATTAGGGTGTACATTGATTCAATGAGGGTGGTTTAATTAATAAGGATATTAGAACTGATAACGGGATGGATAATAAACATAGACAATTAATTACGTCACTAGCTTTACTAGCGTGTTTTACGTTTTAAATTCCTTTAACATGTGACCAGTTCTTTTGTTCAAATGAATATTATTTTATTTTTGACTCAGCTGTTTACCAAAACAAACTTAATGTTGTTGTTTTTACTTTTCTTTGTTTACACTGATTTATTTAGCAATTGATGCAGTGAAATTGATATAAAGGATATGTGTGGACGATTCGTTTAATGATGTCAGGACACCAACGTTATAATTATGTGTACTGTGAATTTTATTGGATGTTTTAGTTTTATTTTAGGGAGATTATATTCAGACCTACTGGAAATTGTGTATGGTATGAGTAATTGTATTGTGTTGATATTGATTATGGCAGAGGCAGGTATGCGATAGAAATGGAAGGTGATATCGTTGACTAGGCCTATACACTTTCTCAATTGATAATTACTCTTTCTACTGTAGGCTGCTATAAAAATTGTCTTTATACGTGTAAGCTAGCTGTTCTGATTTACAGTATACACAGTTTTAACTGACTACTCCCGTACGTAGGACGGGCTAACACCTCGTACTATTAATAACTAAAAGTAACGGTGGATTGAATAAATACAGGTAACTTTTCAGTTATTTCATAACGAAATTCCATATGACTATTTCTAAGTATACGTAGTTTTATATACATAAAATATACACGAAAAATGTTTAATTTTTGTTTATTTTAGAGGAAAGTCAGTTTCAACACTGCTGTTAAGTTCTGATAGGCTACTACTAATAGACTTTTCGTAGTACAGTATTACAAAATCAAGCTCCTGTTAATGACTGTTTGGTATTGAACAATCTGTAGGACGTGATAACTAATTTTATTGTTCTCAAATGAAGACAAATTATTACTGTTTTTTAATTTACTCTTTGGTTGACATAAAAAGATCATTTTATGTTATATTTTGTCCAAATATCCCCCACATTATAAATTGCCTGGCACAAAATTAAACATTTAAACGAACTGTTCTCATACTGGACCTAAACACATTATACATTTAGACATTAATTTTTACTAGAGGTCGTCCAGTGGTCGAAAACTCGACCAAAAATATGTAGGCCTAGTACAGACTTCTCTATTTTCACCCCACGCTGTAAATAAAACATGTGATTGGAATCGCTTTAATTTGTTTAGATTTTCTGTTTATATATCTTGTTATTTTGTCACCATCATGGCAACCCATAAGACCCATGTTATTCTTTTGAAATATAAAAATCATTTTTCTTAGTTATTTTTGAGCCTATTTTAATTTATAAAGGTATTCTACACATCTAAGGGAAAATATTATTTCAATAGTATGTGTACTGTTAATACTGTTCGATGAAATGGTGACCATACATAGTAGGTATTTTAAGCCAAGTATGAATGGAGATGAGTGTAGGATGAGTGGCGCGATCTTGTAGTCTTGTTAGTGGCTAAGGCCGACATTCCTTAGACACAGCTGTTAATTAATAGCCCATATAGCTAATGGCAACCAAGGGACCTACAGTTTATAGTGGAATCCGAACCAAATTCTTTCCTTGGTATATACGAATTGGTCTAATTATCAGGATAGTACTGCGGATAGTCGTAATACTCACTCGTGCGGACGTTAATCCACACCAGGGAGTATCACATCCAAATTGTATGCTTATAAATATCCACAATTCGTAGATTTGTGGATTAAAATATTTGTAGATTTTCCCTGCGATGCACACGAGCTGAGAAAAAAGGTTTTAAAGAAACGTGCTTGCCTATTAATATATAGATAGATTATTTATAGGAAAGAATGTGTAATCTGCGTATTCCTACTATATTTGACAATATCGAAAGGACAAAGGCTGTTACAACCAACGAAATGAATTTAGTCCTTTAGTCCAGGTATATAAACGTGTGATGATCCTCGATGAGATTATCCTTCAACACTGAGCACTTATGACGTATGTCTGTTAAATGGCTCAGTGTGTGATACAATGAGAGGATTAGTGATGATATGTGAGTGGCGTAGATCTACGAGCTCTTGAAACATGCTTGAAACACGTTTGTTTTAACATGCATAAGGTTTATGACATGGCTTTAGTAAGATTTAGTTTAGTGTGTCAAACAATGTTACGCCTAAAATTAATATGATCATAATGATTTTACAGTAAAAATATTCCGGTCGTTATGTGAAAGAAATTGAACTGGTAAATGCAATTGTGACTATCTATGTTTGAAGGTCTACTGCAGAATGTTATTTTTTTCTTTAATTCTTCAAATTAAATTTCGAGTTGTAAATCTTTGAGCAGTTTTGTATGGTTACATAATCTTGCATAGGAGACTGAACCCTACAGATTAAAAATAATACTAGTTAAACAATACTGAACGCGTATTAAAAAGTTTGCTTCATAGCTGTGGTAATTGTGTAGAACTCATATTCCCTTTTATACACTGATTTTGATTAAATAATCATTCAATGAAGAAAATTAATTGTTAATATGTTTAAAAATATGTTTTTATAATGATTTTTTTTTCAACTTATAAATGTTTTCTGGTGTTTTAAAAATAATATTACATAAACTAATACAATATAGATGATTTCGTTTGTACAATATAAAAGATTGCAGAGTAGGCCTAGCGATTATTAATGAACAACTTTTTAACAGATTGTCCAATAGTTCTAACTATTAGAAATTAAATTGTGGAACCATACATCTTATTTTGGCCATGTACAATTCAAATATGGCTATTAAATTGATATAATTCTTAACATAGTTTCCGTTATATTACCCGAGCCTTTGGGATTTCAACCATGTAAAGATGAAGTAAAACAACCCTAAAAAAAACACTACACAAGCATATATTTGTTTAAATAAAATATACATGGGTGTAGCTATAGTTTATAAATAACTGCCATTTTGATATTGTCCACAGGGTTACTTCCACTGGTGTTATTCCAGATTGAATTATCACCCCTAAATCTCACCTCCAGGCATTGCATCTATTATTTACTGACCCTAAGTGCTCCCTACTGCTTGATTCATTCCTACTCAACCCCCCCCCCCCCAAACACAATAATTTGGCATGTGAGTATTATTTTTTCACTGTCAAAATAACAAGTATGTTGAAATTTGCATTTGTTCAAGTATTTATAGACAACTAACATTTTCTTACGTGGTTAGTGCATCTATTGAACGAATTAGTTTTAAGTATTTACATGTTTACGATCGAGGGTTGGATTTTTCGTTTTTGGGTTGCTTTGTTATCTTCAGCACATTACTCTATGTTTTTCCCTGAAGATCAACAACAGTAGATAACAAGACACATGATCCTTCAGTATCCGGTGTCACTTAGCTTGTTGGCTCTGAAAAGCCTTATTAACTTTATACTTCCTGACAAGACACTAGTCTCTGTAGGTAAATTGTTCACTTCAGTTCTATAGAATAGTGTGTGATATTTGTCAGGCCACAGTGAATAACAAGTGACATAACATTGTACTATCAAGTGCCACTTAGCTTGCACAATTTATAGCGATAGATGAAGAACATCCCATTTCATAATAACAATGATAATGTAACTAGTTTTACGTGAAAACCACAAAAAGTAATTATCGTCTTATATGTTGTACTACTTTTGTGGCTCTGCTATAGTCAACAATGAGTATTTTTAGTTTGGCGTAGTTGAACAGTTGGTTTAAGTGTGGAAATTGGAACTTCATAGTGATAAATTTTGTTTGTAAGTAAATCGGAGAATTTATTTGTTTTGCAAAAGACTAAATAAAACATTGATGCTGAAACAAAACTTATATTTCGTGGTAGTGTATATAATATTGCAGCAGTATCATGAGTGTAATACAATATTTAAGGTAAACGTAAACATACGCTACACTTCCTAGAAACACAAAACATAATATTTTGATATCGAGCAATAACAACTGAAGGTAACACATCACTTTATCCTGTAATATCACAAATCACATAGCTGGGTTTCTTCGAAATGATCGATCAACTTATACATATTAATAACAAGCGGGCGAGTGACGTAGACACATTTTGCTAAAACAACGGTAAATAATCCGTTTGATTATTTTTTTCGTCAGTTAATTAATTTGTTGAAACAATTTAGCTTTTTAGTTTAAGAACAACTTAGCTAGCTTCCTACTACTAAAACTAATACAGAAACCGAAGTACATACTGGTTACGTATTTGTTTAAACCATTTATTAAACTATCTATATATGTTATAGATAAGATGCTACAAGATACATTTATTTTACGTATGTTTCCCATAAACCGAAGACAGAATACACATAAACAAAATACGTTTCTTAAAATGTGATCCACAGTTTCCTTATTGCATTGTCCCAAATTAACGATAACGATGAATTACTATATGTGTTGTATAAGCTGGTCTAGTGGTACCCGAGTTTACGGGTTCAAGTCCCACGAATCACCAGTGGAATTTATCCATGTGAAAATGCTGCAACCGTCTAAGACTAGCCTGAAATAATTTGTACAACAGTTCCGGGCTAGACCTAAAAACTATATGCTGTAAAATTCAGGCAAAAGAATACAGTTAGATATAACATTGTTTAATTTCCAGACTAAATGAAAAACAAATAATTGTATTGTCTGTCTTGACGGTATTTACCATAAGAAAAGAAAACGTCTAAAGTGAGGGCTTGGCTGATATTATTTTTCCTTTTATACAAAGCTTTAAAAAAGTTGGCATATTCATGTGTCTATAAAGACATTTATCTTAGGGCTTAATTAGCTGTATAATGCTGGGAAATAATTTATCACATGTTCTAATACGTACTTTGTTCAACAATTATTTTAGATTGAAATTAGTAAGTGATATGTCTAAATAAAGTAAATATTAATTTTCAGTTACAGTTATTCAATTTGTGTAAGCTTCTTTTGCTCGGTCTATAAGTTGACAATGTGTCGAGTAAACAGCTGTCTTCTACTTGACTTTGTTTACTTTAACCTCGCGAAGCGACGCCATCTTGTAAAATAAACACGTGTTTCCCCAGAGAAGCGTTTTTGTGTAGCAACATGAAAAATAAACAAACTGAGCGAGCTACAAGTACATGAAAACCGTTTACGTTTCTATAATGAAAACGTAAGTAAGTGTATACTACGTGAGTAAATAACTGGTGAATCAAAATTTGCATCAGCAATATTTCAAAAATTTAATATACAGTTCAAGTTCAGTTTGTATATCAAATAGAAAACCATACAACACTTTAGTCACTTACCTCAATTTAAATACTGAAAGGTTAGTGTACAGTATTGTGCTTTATTGTAATAATTCAATCACTTCATAAATTATTTTAATAGATTGAACCGAATAAAGAAAAACATTTAACCGTAACTTAACTGAAAACAGGAAAAAAACTCTACATTAAATACATGGGTAATGTTTCTAATGCCTACATTATAATACAGTGTTCCTTTTTACTCGCAACCCAAATTAAAAGTACTGTGAGACACATAATAACAACAAAACAACCTCATATGTTGGTATCCTTGTTTTCTTTACTTCATTGTCGATCAGCTGATATGCGTTGTTGCATAGTTATCTATGAGGTTTAGTGTTATGGAAATTGATTGTAAATAAGATTCAACACGATACATCCCCATCTCGAAGAGTTAGAATAATACGTTAAAAGTAAATCATTGGTTTTATGCCAAGGAAGTTTTGAAATTAGGTTTCCTTAAATTTGTACATATTATCCAATAATAGTACAAATTTAAGGAAACCGAATCCGTACTAAACAAAAATACTGTCACAGCAAACTTCCAGACCAAGCGAATTTCCATTTGCCTCATTTAATTTTCCATAGAGATTTAAGTTTTACTTAAATTCGTATCCGGTTTCCTTATACTTTTATATATCAACTAGCTGTACCCGCGGGCTTTGCCCCGTTTAACTTCTTAATTTTCAAGATGAGCTCGTTCGCATGACTCAATCACGTCCTGGTTGAAGTTCGTTCGCTACGCTCACTCACTTTTAGGTTGGAGCTCGTTCGCTACGCTAACTCGCCTCCAGGTTGAAGTTCGTTCGCTACGCTCACTCATCTTTTGGTTGCAAATTAGCTGTTGTCATAAATTAAAAAAATAATAGTGCACCCTGTTGGTAATCCTTGTAACTTTAATGCTATTGCACATCATAGAACAGAACCAACTTGTTTAATTGAAACAGCTGTTAAGATTCATTAATTCAATTTATGAGTACTCATAAGGTTAACATGGGAAACTCCAGAGCCACTGGGGCGGAGCCCGAGAGTCCGATCAGAATAAAAACAACTTAGTTTTCCTATTTAATGCCTAAAGAATCAGTGTACTAAATTTCAGCCTCCTAGGTAAATGGGAAGTGGGAGAATTAGTGATGAGTGAGTGAGTGAGTGAGTCAGTCAGTCAGTCAGTGAGGGCTTTGCCTTTTATATATATAGATAATATTTGATTTATTATGCAATGGATAAACAAACCCCTACAAACTTAATTTTAAACCTTTCTTGGCATAAACCGTTGATTACTTCAATACTTCTACTGATGATGACTTCAAACGTATTATTATATCTCTTCGAGATTGTGGAATCGCTAAGTTGTGACTTAATTACAATAAATTCCCAAGAACACTAAACCTTATAGATAACTATTATATGCGACAACACATATCAGCTGATCGACAATGAAGTAAAGAAAACAGGGATACTAAAATATATAATTGTTTTGGCATTAAAATGTGTCTCACAGTATATTAAATTTGCGTTACACAAAAATAAACACTCTGTATGTATACATACTATGTTACATAGTTATGTTACATATGCACCTAACAATGTAAAAACAGTAAAATACTAGCTAGTACAATACAGTTTCAATAACTAAATAAGGTATCTATCGAGTGTATGTATATATTTTGCAAGCTATTGAACATTTCGCGAAAGCTTAAGTTTGATCCATCCTACGTCGATGGAAGTTTTACAATAATTAGCGCACTCAAGCTTAAATACTGACTTTGATCATCAATATGCATTCATCCAAGTATGTTCAATTTCATACGAACCCGTGTAAAATGAGAGGCATTTGCTTGAATTGCAATCGAAAGCTAAATACTGTACTCACGCTCAGCTAAAGCTAAAGTGAGATTTCCTCAGCTCAATTCGTTTAGTGCATCACTGGTCATGTCGCATCTTAGATATCATTATTGATTTAACCAAACGATAAGAGGAGGAATTGTTTTCTTCAAACATGAAAATTATTGCGTTTTGCAACGACCACTAAACAATAGCGAATTCAACTCTAGGCTAGGTTTCCTACTATTAGGGACACGGGTAGACGTGCGTTTATAACGAGGAAATATTCTGCTGTATGTCCATCTGTCTTTAAGCTTATTAATTGAGCGAGCTGGTGTAGTGGTTAGAGCACGGAACTTCGGTCCCTGGGGTCCTGGTTCAAATCCCGCCAAATTAGCAATGGATTTTATCTAAATGGTAATGCCACAACCCCTAGGACTAGCCTGAAGTAATGTGAAAAACAATCCCGGGCTCGTGCCTAGCGTCTTGGGAAAAAAGAAAAAAAAGCTTATTAATTGACCTACTACTACTATTATGACTGGGGAGCGAGCTGGTCTAGTGGTTAGAGCGCAGGACTTCAGTGCCTGAGGTCCCGGATTCAAATCCCGCCAAATCACCAATGGATTTTATGTAAGTGATAATGCCGCAACCCCTAGGTCTAGCTTGAAGTGATGTGAAAAATAACCCCGGGATCGTGATTAGCGTCCTAGGACGAAAAAATACTGGAATTTTAACACAAAATATAATGTTATCGTGTTTCCAAGGTTACATTTTCTGTCTTCGTTCCAATGATGTGGTATCCCTTTAAAAAAAAAAGTTCCGGGTTTAAGCTTATTTTATTCTTTTGTCTGGTCAATATTGCTGTTGATAATTGATGTGAGTTATTTGGTGAAACACTAGCTAACAAAAGATAGTCTTGACCAAGGTAAACTCAGAAGAATATTTGTAGCTAGCGTTGCGGAAACCAAACACTGAAGCCTCAACCGTAGCAACCTCTGTCTCTAAGACAACGTTAAGCTATCTAGAGGGATGACACGTGTTGCTGTGGAAACTATATCGAACTACAACTTGGAAGGACTTGAAAGGACTTTCAATATTAAAAAACGAATAGCTGATACGAATTTATGGATACTTAATAATTTTGGGGCTGAATGGTGATTTAAGTGTATAGCATTTTTTTATGTGTACAAGTATAAAGATGTGACCATAAATGTTTTCTATAGCTCTTTTCAGCCCTGATTCTGAGTGATCAATTGCAAATACATACAAATAAAATAAGACTTTTGGCATTAAGCTGCTTAATTTTTTGCTTTATTTTTCATTGAAGACGAAAATGGTCCATCTCAAGTTCTGTCCGTTTGTTTGTTTGGTACTCTGTGTAGTGTAAAGGGCCGTGACATTTAATTACCCTGCAGTGCAGATCATATATATTTGCTTTGTTGTACATTTTGCCCGTAAGGTTATAGTAATATAACCTACTAATATAAGGTTTCTTATAGTCCGTGGCTCAGAAATATTCAGATAAATACTTCAAAATAATACTATATATTATTAATCAACAACAACGTTTATTAAAAAATAATAATAAATTGAAAGTTTTCTTTTCATTTGGATTAATCAATTCAAACTGAGAATTTTTTTTATGGATTAGTGCGAGTATCATTATAGTGTTGGTCCACAAAAATGATTGTGTCGTTTACTTTTGAATGTTGTTTTATGAATACTAACATTTCTTGGTAAATAAAAAGGCTGTCGATACATAGGCTTACTAAGTGGTCGATCCCTGCTTTAAACATTCTTCATCCAAAATAATGTACACTATCTACTTCCTCGATCATATTTAAACTATTCTATACATCTCAAACTATATTCATAACTAGGTTGAAACATACCATGTTGCAATGAATAAAAACCTCAAGCGTATCAATGTAAATTATTATTTAACGGCTGTGATTAATTATAAGTGTTCTGAGGTATCAAGAATCGAATACGAATCAGAATAACACGTTTTAAAGTTTCTATGGAAAGATTATTGTCCTTTCAATTTACTCATCAAGGTTTGAAAATCATTGCCAAACGTGCTTAGTCACTTATTGAATTGCATGTAGATATTCTAGTTTAATTTCTATCAGACCAATATTCTGGCACTTGAAATGTCTAAGATGACCTCATTTAAAAAAAAATATGCTAGTAAAAAATTCATGTTGACGTTTATGTTTGGAGTAGTTATTGACATTTCCAGTAATTTTAATATGTGCTAAAGGTTTTGTATTAGGTACATACGTATCATGATTATTTCATCATGGAAATATTTAAAACTATATTGAACTAATATATGGTTAACCGATAAGCTAGTATAATATATTAAAACAGATCATGTAAAAAATCCACAAACATGAAATAATTTAAGAGGCATCGTCC